>NC_071273.1:18245142-18597642 GCF_023375685.1 Ictalurus furcatus
TACAGCACATCTGAATGGCTCAGTAAAGTATCTTTGGTTTGTTCAGCCTTAAGTTGCTTTCTTTTTTTTAGTTTGTTTCTTTTTAAGATCACTAGACTGCTTTTTTTCATACTTCATAAATGTCACTGTAAATGAAGTATAGGTCGCTGTAGACCTATACTGTGCCTTTGGCTGTGTGCCGTGTGCAACTCATTGTTCATTGATGTGAGGTGTTATTTACTCCAAATGTAAATGTAACACATAGATGTTTCGGTCCTTGATTTGTACCCTGGACTGACCCCTTGTGGTGTGTGATCTGGTTGCAGTGCCGAGAACAAAAGAAGATCCAAACATGCCCAGAAGAGCTTGAACCCTGAATGGAATCAAACTGTTATCTACAAGAATATCCACCTGGAACAGGTGAACTGTCCACTGTACTGCAGGATTGGAGGATTTATTTATTTATTTATTTTAAATAAACTTGAGATGAGTTACTCTTGGTAAAACTCAGTATACAGACCTAGCTTTCTAAAAAAAAAAAAAAAAAAAAAAAAAAGGTTATACTCTGAAATGTGTTACTCGTGCATTATAAATGCATTTCTGTCATTATATTACATCCATTATACATTATCATGATTAATATTAACATTTTTCATAAGGCAACATTTATTTAACATTCATTGACGGAGTCTCCAGTGTCAGTGCTTCGTAATGGTCAGTAATTCTTCTCCCATAGAACAGAGGATTTAGCATTTTGCGGCTTTTTTTTTTGTAACATGATAAGCTGCAGTTTCTTACGTTATTAACTTCAAGAAAGAGAAAGCTATTTATAACTACTTATCTATATAAACTATTATCTATAACTATTTATAGCTGTTAGAATGTATGTGATAACAGGGAATATCTTGTTTCATGCCTGTTCTATAACATTAAGTGTAACTATAAACAGATAACAAGCATAACATTTCACTAATGAATCATTTCAAAATTGTAATCATTGGCAAATCGCTGTAGTATAAGAAGAATATCACACTTTGTGACGTGCTGTTATAAGAAAATAATCCATAAATTGTAACAGTAACTGTAACCTGGATTATTTTCCCTATAACAGCATGATCCATTGTGTGTTATTCCTTACATAGTGCAAGCTCTGTATTATAACATACAGTAAAATACTGTACAAGACTGTGTTAGAATGTATTACACCATTAGTCTCTGTAATGGTCTTGCATTGTAAATATTACATACTGTATGTTGTAACACACGTGTTAAATAATGTTAGTTAAGGGAACTGTATAAATGTATCCTAACTGTAAAGTGCTAGCAATACTTCCAATCCTTCCTCCTAAAATAAAATTACCTTAATAATGTTAAATGTGAATGTTTTTATGTACTTACTGTATAATAAGCTCCAGATTCAAAAATGTAAAAAGTGTAAAGAAGTTTAATCTGAGGAATTGAAGTGTTTCATATCTATCCAACGAATAAGGCCAACAAAAAAAAAAAGTCACAAGACACTAAAAGCTGACATTAATATGGAAGCAGTCACTTTTTGTGAGATTTCACAAATCTGCAGCCCACAAAATAGTGAGGTCTCAATTAGAAAAAAGCTCTTCAGAGAGAATTGCAGGCTTTGGTGTGAACAGGGACCAGATTCCAGGCTCCCAGAAGTGCTTTAGCTTAATTAAGAGCAAAAAGCTCCTTCAGTCTCCTCAGCTTTTGAAGGCAAATACTGACAGCCCTGACTGATGCAGTGCTGCTGGACTGCTGAGGCGAGGCAAAGCGGTATTAATTGAGAGACAACAGAAGGTAGAGAACTTCTGCAAGCACACCATCGGGATTTCCTAGCTGTAGTGCTAGTTGTGTTGTTAGTGATTGATACTTTTTATGTATTATTTATGTTTTATTGCCAGAAGTGTTCACAGGGTATCTGGTTGATGCTAAAGGTGTGCATCGGGACTGGGATCCAGTGGGATGTAACAAAAAGGTCCACAGTGAGCGGGAGGTTTTTTTATTTTTATTTTTATTTTCATGCGGGTATGAGCAAGCACGTGGTCAGATATAAAGCTTACCGAATAAAGAAAGAGCATTTTTTTATTAACATACATTTAGACTGTTCATTCATTCATCCTTAGTAACTGCCTGATCCAGGTCATTGTGCTTTAAATTAGCATATTAGTATCTTTATATTTTGCTTAGAACATATTGTGGGTAGGTACAAAGAAAAATATGCACGCAGGATTAAAAAAAGTCCCATTTACATGTCTAATTGAGAACCATTATGAACTTGTGTGATGTTGCTGAGGCTGAGGAACTGTCATAGCCAGATTTCACAGACCTTGCTGACAATGTTGGCATTTCTACCTCTGACGTTTTTTCCAGTGTTTTCTAGTGTTTCCTGGGGCATAGTGGATAGAGTTCAGGCCACCACACCCACTTGGGGTTTAAATTTGGCCACAGATATAGATAGCCTACAGATATAAATATATATATATATATATATATATATATATATATATATATATATATAATATATTTGGTGCACTAAACAGATACCGACTGTGGCGTTGTGTTACACCTCTACAAGTTTTATTATGTCATATGGCTCATATTTAAATTAATGAGATAAATGTGTTTGGTAAATAAAGCTGATGTTCTCTGTTCTGTGTGTGTATACATGTATTTAGCTGAGGAAGAAGACATTAGAGGTCAGTGTATGGGACTATGACAAGTGTTCCTCCAATGACTTCTTGGGAGAGGTGGGAAATCAGACATTTTATACACACAATCACACATTCACACAAGCTCAACCCAGCGCCATGTAACCAGGTTCTGTTGCATGCTGTAGGTGCTGATAGACCTGTCCAACACTGCTCAGCTGGATAACGTGCCACGCTGGCTGCCGCTGAAGGAGCAGTGTGAAGGAGAACACCATCGGCGCTCACACTCAGGCCAGGGACGCCAACACTCGGCCAAAGTTTCCAGCGGGCACTCACCCAAAACATCTGGGCACAGCAGTCAGGACTCACCTAAATCCTCTGTCATCAAGAGTCGCAGCCATGGCATCTTCCCTGATCCTGCCAAGGGTAAGTTCTGCTCGGTATTCATCTTTAACGCTGGATTCCCACTCTTTCCTTGCTGTCTTCCTTTTGTGTTCCTTTTCATCTTAACTACTTAGACTTGCACTCTCTATTTTGCTGTCCTTGCTATTCTTGTTCTTCTGTCCCTGTCCTCTGTCCCTCCATTCCTATTTCAAAGTGTCTCCAGCCTATATGACTCTTTCATTGTAGCTTTGGCTCCATACTCTTTCCATATGCACAGCAAATCCCCAGTGCTGAATTAAATATATAGCCAGTGACTTTAAAAGACACACCCTCAAAATATATGTCTGAATGCCAATGCAAGAGGTAGATCTTTGTGAATTGACAAGAAACTGACTGGCATTCTTGTCTTGATTGGTTGGATAGCGGTGATCCCCATCATTTGTTTTATATATATTTATATCGTTGAATTCTCGAATATGATTCGTCAGAAGGTGTTGATTAATTTTCTATAACAGAAGTCCTGGCTGCAAGTCAAATCATAAGTACTATTAATGTATATGTATATATTAATGCACTTATTAAATAAAATATTTAGTAATAACTTGCACTGGGACTTATCTGGTGAACTCTCCACAATAATCTAAGACTAATATTAAACTGATTTAAAAATGTGCTGTTATTTAACAATGAAAAACAGAGACCGGCGATCTGAGCAGATCATTTCTATTGACAGAATATTATTTTACTGACAAATTTCTGATCCCACATTTAAAAACTTGCAGTGTTTAAATAAGTCCCGTACACATGTGACATAAGTGCACATGAATGCTGTGGTGTAAATTCAACACTGTGGATTTTACTGTGCATGGGTTTAGCTCATAATACCACTACGCTCTCCAGCTCTCCATCTTAGCCTTCCCATACACGGTGCGACCAGGTTGGCCAAACAAAAAACACTCACTAATGTCACTGAATTTTAAGCATCGCGGTTAACCATATAAAATGAAACATCAATAAACAGTATTAAATAAATAAAACTTTCTAAAAAAAAATCAAAAATTCTTCAGGCAAGTTGAGGGAAGCAGAAAACAGGAAGCTCAGCATCATATTTTGGTTGTTTTAGATACACAGGTTCCCACTATTGAGAAATCTCACAGTAGTCCCAGCACGTCGAAGCCGTCTCCCTCAGAGGGCCAAGCCCGCTCCCATGGAACCCCGCGCTCTCACGGCAAAAGTGCCGCATCCCGGGCACACCCTGAAGACGCCATGGCAACAGCTGAAACTGCCAGTGAACAGCATCGCCTCCAACCAAGTAAACGACGCAAATAAAGCCCCCACAGCATGACTGCCTTCACACTCATCTGCTCTTCCTTCTGTTCCTTTTTTCTTTGCTACCCGTTTGTTTTTGTTGTTGTTTTTTTTTTTTTTTTTTTTTTTTTCTTTACTATATATATGTTATTTTTGGATTCTCTCTCCCTTGTTCTGGTCCCCATGTGGTCACAGTCTGTTCACCTCACCACTTCCTCTCCTGTATGTTCTGCCCTGTGTGTCGAAGACACTTCACTACTCGCGTACTGCACGCATTCACACTTGCACTAGAGCCAGTTCACTTAATAAATACATATTTAAAGCTATGGTGCTCATTTAGTGATCCATTTCATATTATAGAAGTGATTCTAAATAAAAATAATATCATATCAATAATATTAAAAATAAGTAACATCATCAACCCATCATCAATGGTGTATCTAAACTATAGCAATAACCAGTAATAACATAACTATTGTGTCCTTTAAAACTGAAGCACAAAATGAAATAAATAAATAACATAACATAATATAAATTAACTTAAGCACATCGATGCTCACTAGCTAGCAGGTGAACAAGTTGCATATTAAACGACTGCAGGATCACTGCCAGAGAATCTGACCCAATATGTCGAGTCCCCTGCATCCTGGTATCTTGGTATTTTGGGGGTGCCTGCATGAGCACAGCTGAATTCTGCAGTAGCTGATTGCTATCAGTAAAATAGCTGGGTTCAGCCATATTATTGTCCAATTAGGTTTAGCCACCGCTGCAACGGGACCCTGCTCGCCAGCACTAAGGGAGTTTTCTTGGCTGCCAACTGATCCCAGACTTCCGCTGACTCCTCCATTTTCCGATCCTTTCCTTTTCATTGTCCCAATGGGTCATGTCTCAAATGACCAAGCTTTTTCTGCTGTTCTTTGCACCAACAAATCGGCTGTGCATGAGGCCTCTGCCGTGCAACCACCCTGCCTACCCTCTCTATCTACTCTCATTGTGGCTACTGCCAGCCCACAATGTACCTCAGTGTATGCGCTGCGGCCCCTACCTGTTCCCCCAGCCAGGGAGGGCTCACACTGTGGCTGCATGTGACAATAAAGTAAAACGCTGGTGGTTTCCATGTTGTACAGAGTACATACTCTGAGACTCCATCTCGTTGCCCTTTCCCTAACTTCCCTTGAACCCTTCCTCGTCCCTTTTCCTCCAATGTTTTGGGTTTTTTACGTGACCTCACCCCCCAACCTTACCCAGCCCAAACTGGCTGCCTCTCCCTGAGGCAACAGAGGCACAGCGTAGCAGGTGTGCTCACCATACAGAGAGCCCTGCCCGACACGCCGGGCAATGAGATCACTGACGGCCGTCACCTGACCCTCCGAAAAGCCATGTCGGAAGAAAGGCCTCAGCGGGATAGAGGTGAGAGAGAGAGAGAGAAAGAGAGAGAGAGAGAGAGGATGCTGGATTACTAACGCACATCTACAGAGAGATGAAGAGGGCTAGACACTCTAGACACAGATAATTCATACAGCGAGACTCAGTCTTCTTCCACACTCCATCAACATGCTGCACTAAAACCAGATGAATACAAATTTATTAGCCAACACGTCAGCTAACTGTAGAGGTCATTTATGTTAGTCCCTGGTGTTAGTGAAGCACTTGGAGCCAGTGTTGAGGAGTGTGTTTAGAGAAGGCTGTATGCATGAATTATGTGTCAAAACCAAAATCATGCATTTCACTCCACACCATCACTCATCACTCAACAGCAAGGTACAACAGCTCTGTAAGACTTAATAGGGAAATTAAAATTCACATTTTCCCAATCAAGATTAACGACCATTAACCACAATTTAAATAGAATTAAACACATCATACCAGAATTAGCCTAATGCGATTATCCAGGCTACACACACAACTAGCGAATACACTTACTAATGAATGATTTCTTCTGTGTGTAAATGCTTCTGCTGCTGTTCTGTGCAATCTGATCTGCATTTCTATGTTCTTCAGAGTTTTATGTCAATAGATGATTTATTATATGCTGCTTACATGTAGTTTGTAGTGCATTATAAATGTGTGCATGTACACCACTGATAAAAGTGTGCTATTAGATGCTAAAGAATATATTGTAATATATAATACATTGTATGTGTTTTATAAAACGACACTGAAGATATAGCTTATAACTTAAGTGGCACAAAACTGATCAAAATTAAGATGTGCTGCTCTTTAACAAAGAAAAGCGCAATCATTGGACACTCAGACTCAGACAGTGATTATTTTCTTTTAACTGCAAGGCCCCTGTCTTGGCCTCTGGATATTAATAACACTGTAACATTATTCACAATGCTGTCTACAGCTGTCACGAACATTTGGACGCACATGCAGTTCTATTTATCGTTCTATACCCAGTTAAAAATTCTTTAAAACTTTCTTTGTACAAATGAATTGTGTAATAATCTTATTTTATAAGATTGAAAAACAATTTTAGCAGTGGTGTATATATGTGTGTGTGTGTGTGTGTGTGTGTGTGTGTGTGTGTGTGTGTGTGTGTGTGCACATGTCTGTGGCTGTTAGATTGCTAATACTGCATGCAGTATACAGTAATGGGCAAACGTACTGTAAACTTTTTTATATATTGTACTGCGTCAGTAGAAAAGAGTACATTTTAAATTTACAAACACTCATTTATCTAAATGTAACAGGGAACTTTTTGCATTTCATTTCAACTAAATGAGGGTGTACCTAATGTATTAATAATTTATGTGGTTTTTACTCTGTACTGCTCTTTATTTAGCAACTTTTCATTTCATTCGAAATCTTTGCACAGTACTGTAGTAGTCAGAAGCATGTGGACAGAGTGTGTGGTGGATCTTGGAGGCCATGCTTGTTTCCTGTTCTAAGCATGTTTTGAACTCCTAATGAAGTCTTTAGGCCAGTGGTAGTTCTCCATTCTGCAAGACAGGATAATAGTCTAACTTATATAGTACACTTTCGAAACAGCGTCCCGCAGCCATAGATCTGCTGATGCTCCTGTTACTGCAGCCTCATTGGATAGTGGTCTGAGTGGCAGCGCCTTCAGCCTATTGGAAGAAGAAGAAGAGACTAATGGAGTGGACAGCGCCATCTTCCAGGTTCCAAGATTGTACGTTCGCCAATTTTTTTTATTTTTTTTTTATTCTCATTTCAATTAAACAGTAGTGCCTAGAATATACTGTGAACATGACTAAATATACCATAGTTTTAGACAAAATGTTATGTGTGTGTTTAAACTGTGCTATTACTAATACTTAGGAGTTAACATTTTAATCAGATACTTTTAATATAATTTTTTATATCAAAATTATTTTCATCTTTGTCTTTTTTATGTAGCGGAAAGATTCCAAATGGCACTGACATTGTGAAGTCAATACATGGAGACACAGAGGGTAAGTGTGTTTGTGTGTGTTTGTGGGTGTGTTTAAACTGTAATAGGAGAACTGTGTCATAAGTAATATTTTGTACACTATATTGTGTCATAATGATTATTGTATAAATTCTAACTAATCTGTATCCAGGTTTCTGCACAGCTGCTTTGTGATCATGTCCATTCTTAAAAGCACAAATTAAATTAAATTAAATTTAATTTAATTTAATTTAATTACAAACATTTGCAGAATTTTGATTAAGTTTTTAAGAAGTTAGTCAGAATTACTGATTGTAGCATTCATTTATAGTCAAATCAAATACAGTATATTTTTATTTCAATAAAGTAAGCTTAAAGCAAAGTGAGACAGGCAGTGAATTATTGAATTATTTTATTGTAGTTAGTCAATAAAGTTAGGTATCACTTATAGAATAGTCTATAAACTGTCTGCAAACAATCTATAGTGGGTCAACAACCTGTCAGGCTAATTCTAAACATTATTTTGATGGTTTAGGTCATTGATGTTTACTTTGGGGGAGGGCATGGTGGCTTAATGGTTAGCATGTTTGCCTCGCACCACCAGGCTTGGGGGTTCGAATCCTGCCTCTGCCCTGTGTGTGCCTGCCCATGCTTCAGGGGTTTCCTCCAGGTACTCCGGTTTCCTCCCCCAGTCCAAAGACATGCGCTGTAGGCTGATTGGCATTTCCAAATTGTCCATAGTGTGTATGATTGTGCCCTGTGATGGGTTGGCACCCTGCCCAGGGTGTGCCCCGATTCTCAAGGTAGTCAAAGAAAAAACATAATAAATGGATGAGATGGAAACAAGTGCAAGGTAGAACAACAAAGGATGGCTCACTCTTTTCTGGTTCATCTTCTCTTTTTCTTTTTCTTTTTTAAAGACACAACAAGGTATGAATAGACAAACTAATTCAACTCAAAACAGGTGCACACATTAAGTAACAGACCAGGACAGGGGTCAAGTTAAGTTAAGTCAAGTGTCTTTATTGTCATTTCAACCAAATACAGCTGGTATGGTACACATTGAAATGAAACAACGTTCCTCCAGGACCACGGTGCTACATAAACCAACACACTAACCACGTGAGACGTCACAGAACTAAATAAGACCAACACCTTTCTACATAAAGTGCACGTGCAAACTTGTGCAAACAACACAGGACAGTACAGCAACCAAAACAATGGCATGTGATGAAACATAAACAAAGGCACATGGAGTAAAGAAGAATGAGTGCCAGTAGCACTCTGCATGCTGGGAAACGTATTGTGTACAAAGGCGGGGGGTGGGACAACGACGCTGCTGCTGGTTAGATGTTTTAATTGGTGGACTGTTTCTCAACTCAGCTGTGACACCTCAGATTTCTCTTTATAACAGTTTCTCAATCACTCTGCATGCTAGGTGTGGTCAACACTCACAAATAATAGCTTGGAAGCCTTTCCATCATGCACATGTGACTCTGAGAATGACTAAACATTTATTGCATGCCACTTGTATAATGTGTGTGTGTGTTTAGGTAAAACCCAGGTAATGGGGGAGATAAAGATCGCTCTGAAGAAGGAGATGAAGACTGAAGGAGAGAACCTGGTACTGGAGATCCTTCAATGCAGAAACATCACGTACAAATTTAAGACTCCTGACCACCTGCCAGGTATCGTGATTATGGTGATTAACAACGGGCAGATTGTTAAACGCACATTATTACAGCACTTGCATGGCAATCATTTCAACAAGAGTGAAGGAATCTACTTTCGGGTTTTGCACAAATGAAAAAAATATACAGTGAAATTTAAAACCTGAGATTATCCCATTCAAATAGATTGAAGGAATGTCTGTCTATACACAGCACAGGTGCACGCTCTCACTTATTCTCTCCTCATCCTTGCTTCCTTCTCTTTTTTCTCTATTCTCTATTTTTGCAATCTGTCATTATGTCTTTTTCCATTCCTCATTCTTCTTTTCTGCCTCTCTGACTTTCATTCTTTTCTGCAGTCACTTTTTCCCCACTTCAAATGCAATTCAATTTAGCTCATACTGATTTATAAGTATATTCACATACACGCACACAGACACACACACTGCTGCTGCTCCTCACTGCTGTTGTGTTTTTAAACAGACATGTACGTGAAACTCTACGTGGTAAATGTAGCCACTCAGAAGAGGATCATTAAGAAGAAAACTCGGGTGTGCCGTCACGACCGCGAGCCGTCCTTCAACGAAACTTTCCGTTTCTGCATGAACCCCACTGGACATTCCATTCAGGTGAAGTGTCAACAGCGTCATCACATTCATTATGTGCTAGAGAGACGAGCACAGTTATAGTGGCTTGATTGGCTGTGAGTCAGCAAATTAAGTTTCCACTCCAGGTACGGTGCTAATTTAAAGCACTTTAGGTCACCACAGGGCTTTTGTTACAACCAGCTGCTCTCAACCTCTTCTTTTTTTTTTTTTTTTTTTTTGTTCAGGTCAAAATGACCTATTTAAAATTATTACTGAGAAATTAAAGTCCAGGCTCAAATGATCTAAATATGAACGCTTATTTATATTCCAGAGATTATGTTCATTCGTATGAAACAAAGGGTGATTTTTAATGCTTTGCACTGAGGTTCCCTTTAGTTTATATTCATAAACCCTGAATTTCAGCTTTAATAAAACATAGGCAATGTTTAAAAAGTAAGAAGTATGTTAATACAAATATTAACATTCGTTTAAATGTTAAAGAAATACACCTGCATTGATTACTGCATATTCAATCCATGACTGGAAATACAGGGGAAAAATAATAGCGCATCATCGTACTCATCCTCCTATGTTGAGAATTCTGACTCTGTAAATGCTGGAACTGGCTTTTTTAGCCTCGGTTCTGAATTTCTTCCAGTTAACAACCAGAAATATGTTCCTTAAGATGATGGACATTGTGGATTCATTAATGCATGTGTTGAACTTTGTGACTTGTTTGGTTCATTAAAAAATGTATTAACAATGAATACAAAAGTCTGTTATGCTGTTAATGTTTCTCATTGTGCCTTGCACACCTATTCACCCTCCTTGAACCTTTCCACAATTTGTTGATCATGCTCTCTCTATATGGTGTAATAATCCTTAATACAGTACATTGGTTTGTTTGTATTACCTAACGTGTCCACTAATATCAGTTAAGGGAATTTTAATGTAAAGCACTACTCCTATACAGTATTGTTATTCTTGCTAAAGATTCAAATTAAGTTACTTAGGGTATTTTAAAATAAATGCCACAATTACTAATACAGAAATGCAAGGTGTACAATAGTTTTACTGACTGGTCCATCTGGACAAAACTTTCAAGTTAGAGGAGTGGGTGGCGCAACATTGATGACATCAGATCACAGTGGCCGGTCAATTGAAATGCAGTTCCAGGGATATGTTCTACCTACTTGGCTATTGATCATTATAATAGTGAACAAAACACAAGGGCTTTATCAGTACCCCTTATTTATTCTTTTTTTTTCATACAGCTCTTCCTGGTATCAAATGGGGGCAAGTTTGTGAAGAAGACTCTAATCGGTGAGGCCTACGTGTGGCTGGACAAAGTGGACCTGAGGAAGCGAGTGGTCAGCTGGCACAAGCTGCTGGCCACCACAGCTCAAATCCAATCCTAGAGGAAGCAGGACAGAGCACTGTAGTTTCACACACACACACACACACACACACACACACACACACACACACACTACAGGCTGAAGTAGAGACGTTAACACACTGAGAATCTTAATTCTATATGTTTGAGAGATTATTCTAACCTGCACTGGGGTGAGGTGGGGATCAGGGATCAGGAAGTGCGCTGCTTACGTAAGTGTGTCCTCGATTTACATTGACGCGCATGGGGTTAAAGGTTAGCCTTAAACAGGGAGATGAGCAAACCAGGATAAAGGGTTGTGTAAGTGTAGAGCTGATTTCCATACATCTGTACACACACACACACACACACACATACACACACACAAACACATACAAACATAGTCTGCCACAAGGCTCCCTCACCTGTCTCTATGTGCGTGTGTGTCTGTGTGTATGTGCGCACATATTTGTTTCAACATAAATAGTCACCAGGCCACAAAAGACAGGATGGAAATGAATATGTTATGTTAATTCTTCTTACATTGTATTTTTTTTGGACATCTCACTGCCAAGTTCAGGGTTTGGAGCACCACATATAGAGAAATTATGTATCAATAAACTCTAAGTATCAATCTTAGAAGGATTTAATTATGATTGTTTGCAGACGGTAGATGAAAACTATTATTATATTATTTTTGTATCATAGATTTAGAGTCATTATTAGAGTCACATTTATCACTTTGTTCTCTCTCTCAGATGTTATAATGTTTTGGAAGAAGAGATCATATTAGTGGATTTAAACTATATTTTGAAATATTTTATAGATATAAACAGCTGAAATCTGATTCACGTGGTGTTGTAGAAATACGTTTGTCTGGTATCTACTCATATTTACATAGAAATAGCACTGACGCTCTCGTCACATTCAGTCTGAATTTGGTTGAAGTAAACCACTCTTTTAGAAATGAACTGTTCTGTGGAGATTGGGTTGGTCTGGTTTTAAGTCTGAATTATCTACCAGAGAAAATTCTTTTGCTTCATTTTTGTCATAAACCGACATGGAGAATCAGCCAGATCGGCTCCTCTCTTCATTTCTATAGATGAATGTTGCCATAGGATGTTACAAACGTTCAGGTAAAACTTGTGAAGTCCAGCACTGTTCTCATAGATGTTTTTGCACTTTGTCTTTAGCATGGCTTGAATGTAATGTTCCATAGTGTAAGATTATTTAGACAAGGGCAGGCAAGCAATTTTCCCAGTCGAGTGTTGCCATGCCTGTTCCTGTTAACCCCATTTCCCTAAATAGTCACTTAATTAAAATTCCCCAGCTGAATATGGTGGTATCTTAAAACAAAGAGCTTAGGTATAATCTTTAGGTTTGTTGTTTTAAATGTCTAAGAAAAATAAATCCTCAAAACAGTCTTGCTAGGTGCTTTTAAGCCATACTTCTCAAAGTGGATTCAGTGAAGCATAGCAAGGGGTCTGAATTTATGTATGTGTATATATATATATATATATATATATATATATATATATATATATATATATATATATATATATATATATATATATATAATATAAACATTACAAATCACAACCCATCATTATAAACGTTAGATTAATTATTGATTGGGTTCTTATTGGGTTATTAGCCTGTTTGAATGGTCAGTTGAATTGAATGTGTTTAATCCAAACGTCAGTAACTTAAATACAGGTCTATACATAATAGTAATTTGAGTCTAACAATTATTTGAATTAATTGATTGAATCTTGCAACAATTATAATAAAAATGAGTTGTGAATAGAAAGTGCGGGAATAAAAAGCTCTCTGGATTGTAATAATCAAATGTATTATTGCTAAAAATATTATTCAACACGTTTAAATAATGAGCCTCATATTATATAGTTCATAAAATAAATCTGTACTGAAAGGGTCTGCTTGGCAAATGCTCACACAGGTCGAGTCAAGATAAGGACCGGATCTGTTTACTGGATATTAAGCAAGTTAAACTCAGTGTCTTTATTATTTTCCAAAACTATGTTGCCATACTCTGAATGCAGAAGTGTGCACTTACATAATGTGCCATGTGTACGGTATTTTGTTGTTTTTTTTCATACAACTTTCACAGTTTTGACTAGTGGATGCCATGGTCATTATAGTTATTAACCTGGATATATCAAAACCGGACTCATCATTTCATTTGGTACAGGAATACGAATATGAAGGCCTGGTTATGGGGAACTTTTAATCTGTGCCATACTTTGGCCATATCTACAGGATGTAAGCAATTCTATGCAACCTAAATGCATCTGGTATATCAACTATTTATGTGTCAGAGAAAGCATTATGAATAAGAACTCTTTTTTATATTTTTCTATGCTTTTATGTATGCTTTTTTTTGTTTTGTTAATTTTTTTATTTAATGCCTGATTACTCCAAATGTTACAGCATATGAGATTTATGTTATGTTATGCTGCACTAATATAAAAATAACACATCGAACCTTTCCATTCCATCCAAGAGCTAGTTTCCAAGAAAGATCGGCTGAACATACATAAACATAAATATCGACATGTTGTGTGGTGGGTGATGTACAATGTGTGTTTACAAAGGTCTCGTGAGTCCCTTTCACATTTCAACATGGTCATATCAACTAGCTGAGTTTATCACCCACGTCATGTATGAAATATTTTTATAACATTCATGTACAAATGTTATGCACCAACTGCTCCTGTGAACAATAGTCCATGCATATGTTTTCTCTATTCAAATATTAAGATTCATATCTAATCACGCTCCTGCTTTGAAGATTCAGTGCATGTTTTCCCCACTTCACCACTGACACAGTAAAAAAAGAGTATTTCTTATCCTGTAAATAAAACAAGCTTTCTTTTATACACATAGGACCTTTTGTTAATTTTCCAGTTCAGTACAAAGCATGTGTGAAAGCAAACAGCAGAGTGAGAGAGACCGTCTTGACACTCTTGAACACGTGCGCTAAGTGGAAGGATAATCTCCGCGCTTGCCTATGATCAACTCGACCCAACCTGCACAACAGACACAGAATTAAACTGTGTTCCGAAACTTGACCCTGTTCACGCTGGTAGTATCAGGACACCTGTGATGTACTCACTTTGGATGTTGCATGTTTTGTTGGTGATTTGTTCATACTATTTTTGTGTCCAGATTCTGCTCTACGATAAGAAAGACAACGCGACTGTGGGGGGAACATAACTGAAATTATTATCGAAAGATGTATGCTGACTGTACAAAGATATGCTTGTATAATCTGTCTGGTTTTCCACTCAATGTAAACTGAAAAACAAACAAACAAACAAACAAAAAAAAACTAATGTCATGGTTTTTGTGGTTGTACACAAACGGTATTGATAAATTATGCAAATTGTGCTGTACAAAAGGCTGTTGCCCTAAATAGACTAAATATTAAATAATATATGTAAAATTCTCACAGAGATTGAGTCTTATTTATGAAACATTTATTTGAATGACAATTGATTTTGTACCACACTACAAATAAACTAGAACACACAGACAGACAGACAGATAGATAGATAGATAGATAGATAGATAGATAGATATTATTATCAGATCTAACCAAATTGACCACATAGGATGCTTCTCATTACTTCTTTGTGCATCCTCATTTCCTTTCCTTGCATCTTAGCTCCACCCCCTCAGGATGTGAGAGAAGGATGTAAGGATGAGATGTGAGGAGAGAGGAACCGGAGCAAGTGGAAATTTTATATGTTCACTCTCTCAAGCGTCACTTCAAAGCGACGTCAATTAATGATGACTGTGCTCAGCTGGATGACCTCACTGCGCTTCAGGGATCTGCCGTTATGATGGACCGTTATGTTGGAGTTTGGTTAATAACAACATTCTTCATAAAGCTAAATGCGCTCACTGATAGTATGTGAAATGTCTGGGTTATTCAACAATGAATTAATGAACAATACATAATGTATCGCATATTTTGTGCAGCTTTGCATAACCAAACATGCAAGGATCAATCAATTACAATACTCATTGCAAGCATATTATTATGTAATTATATTTCACACAAAATTCCATCACATCATCAAAGGACTTTTTGTTGGAGATTGTGGGAGATTTATACGTGCGTCAGGTTTTTCGACAGGAAACACTTCCGCATAGGATACACCTGTGTATCCTCGATCCTAGTTCCTCTGGAAGCTTCCTCACTCCTCGTGGTGAAATTAGAGGATTGATATGTCCTTCAAGATGGTTGACGTCGATTGATATCCGAGTCGGACAGAGGAGCGAGGAAACAAGGGTGCTTTTTTTTTTTTTTTAAAACGAAAAAACAGTAGAGAAATACAAAGTCATACAAAGACCCTTGAATCTATAAAATCAAAATTCTGCATCTTATATCAAAAATCAATCATATATCTAATCCATCAAGTATCCTATTCAACAGCCGGGATGTCTTAACAGCTTTACGATTGTTCTGTACTGAAATTAGAGAGTCGTAATAAACCCTTTAAGTCAGTGGAAAATGCACACTTAGAATATAACTTGATTAAAAAGTGTTCTATGGATTTAGATTATGCTTCTAAACATTGATTATACATATAGATTACGCTTGTGAACTAATATTGATTATTAGATTACAGTTCTAAATATTGATTATACATATAGATTATGCTTAACTAATATTGATTATTAGATTATGATTATACATATAGATTACACTTGTGAACTAATATTGATTATTAGATCACGGTTCTAAGTAATAATTCTAAATGTTGGTTATAGCATACATATTGATTGTACTTTATTAACATATCCAAATGTTATTTACACATATTGATTACACTTTATCAATATATTCTATATAAACTTACTAATAAAATCATTACATGGATAATTTATATATTTATTATTTTAAAGTGAGTTTCCTTGACTTTATTAGGAATGACATATTTATATTTATGACCACAGATTCTGGAAGGAAAAAAAAAAGAAGAAGGATAATCCTGTTTCCACTTCACCTTTACCTTAGGTGAAAAGTTTATATTCTTTGGTTAAGACTTTTTGAATATAAAGGTTATTAAATTGTTTATGGAAACGAGGAAGCATCAGTTTGAGCACTGAGATGCGCCCATGGATCCGGTTATAATTCAGCCATGTTGGTTTACTCTGAAGAGGACATTTGCGGCCATTTTCACTCGTTGGTGATGACATTGCTGTTTGCTTCACACATGACAACAAAAATATTAAAAATCCAAGAAGCAAACTCATGTGACGTGTTTATATGAATTATAATAACGGCTACACGTTTGGAAAAATACTTTACTAAAATGGCTGACGAAAACATATATAAGCTCTTAATCAAACTGACTCAGGATGGACATCTGTGTAAGATTAAAAATCAAATAGAGGAAACGAGCGAAATTAAACAGTCCATGAATGCACATGTTGGGAAATCTGGAGACACTCTGTTGCATTATGCTGCCAGACATGGACATTTAGATATTGTGAAGTATTTTGTCGAGGATTTGAACGTGGACATCGAGCTGCACAATAATGATTACAAGCGAGCTTTACACGAAGCTTCTTCCATGTGTCACGAGCAGTGTGTTCGCTACCTTCTCGATAAAGGAGCAAAAATTGACTGTCTTAAGAAGGCAGACTGGTAAGTTGAACGTTATAGTAATCTTCTGAAGTTGTTTAAACCTGGTTTACATTGCTTTTCGTGTTGTAGGGTTGAGAATTGTAGCTCTTTTCAGTGAATCGGATCATTTGACTCAGCTCACCGATAAGAATCGACTCCCGATCAGCCATTTTCAAACTGTGCGAAATAAGCGGTATTTATGATCGTCATTGTTGTTTTTGGATTAACTATGGTTTAGATTTTGAAAAGAGATCACCATGGAAATTTCTGATTTAATTACACAAAAGAATAACGGCATTGTCAACAAAAACGGACGTGTCATTTCGAAGAGTGATTTGAAAACGACACAGCAGTATGTAGTGTGATATGTGGTAATCCAGAGATACCCGACATGCCCTTCGATAGCTCAGTTGGTAGAGCGGAGGACTGTAGAAGTTAAAGCTGATATCCTTAGGTCGCTGGTTCGAATCCGGCTCGAAGGAAGCAATGTTTTTTCACCAATATCATAGGGTTTTTTTTTCTTATACTGGCCATCACTAATAAAACCACCCAACATACTAAAATCCGTAATTAAATTACTGATAACGTCTTTGTAAATATATTTTCAACAACATCAACACCAATCGCATCTATATCCTAATTATATCACGGTGCTGTTGAATTGTCAAATCTGATTTGTTAAGGTGTTGATTAATTTTCTTTAACAGCAGCTCTGATAATAATGCTGCTGGAAATCACAGGTTTATATTAATGCATCTTATCTAAGTTATCTTTTCTATTATTCACAGCGAAAATCACTGGGACTTGTACGCTGGACACGTAATCTAGCCTAATAATAAACTGGTTAAAAACATGCTGTCGTTTAACAAAGAAAAATAATTGCTGGTAAAGAGATGCTTATTTAACATTTATGGAAGGAGTCAACTGTGTAATTGCTTTGTAACAGTCAGTAAGTTTTTCTTCACAGGAAAGTCTTCAGGACAGAGGACTCTACGTTTTGTGTTTACTCAGTATCATGACTTGCTTATTTTTTGTATTATTAAAAAGAGAACAAAAGAGACTTGTGAGGAAAGGACTGTTTATAGCTACTGTAACATAAGAGATAACCGAAACTTGTTTTGTCACCCTTCCACAACATTAGATGTAGCTAAAAACTGTTAAAAGTATAATGTGTCATTCTTTAATAAATAAAATTGTAATTGCTGCAAGTTATTATTAAAAAAAAAAAAAAAACAGGAATAAAACACTTTGAGACATGGAGTTATAAAATAATACATTTACACAAACTCAAACATCTGATTCAAAAAATAATAATAATTTCAGGACTCCTCTTATGATGGCCTGTACGCGCCGTAACCTTGAGGTGATCAGAGTGCTTCTGGACCATGGTGCTGACCCGACTCTGCAGAATAAAGATGGCTGGAACTCGTTTCACATTGCGTGTCGAGAGGGTGATCCAGCTGTGATAGAGCACCTTCTGCACATCAGGCCAGAAGTTTGGAGGACAGAGAGCAAGACACGCCGGACTCCTCTACATACTGCTGGTATTGCAGTGTCCACTCTAATTGAGAATTAAAGCATAGATTTGTACATCACAATGGCAAAAATTATCATTGTAGTAGTTCAGTAGACAACCCTGTGCTTATGATTTACAATATAATTAAATAAGTGGTTACAAGATACACGTGACACCATGGTAACTGACATAAACTTAAAGTCCGCATGAAATCAAAATTGAAGTTTTGTGGCATATAGTAATAATACGTTAGCCTTAAGATTATCTATATGCTAGTGTGCTCCAAAACAATGACAAAATTTGCATTTAGAAGACATATGCATTCAAAATTTACAGTCTCTTTTTACCACCAATATGGATCAACAATTTTCATGACATCATTCTGCAGTTCAGCTTCTCGTCAGATTTTCTGTCCAGTCAAATGCTTTCTAGAATCTGAAGTGTCCCGCCCTCGACGTTTTAAAAATCACCTTGCCGAAGTTGTCGTTGTTGAGTGAGAGAAATCATACCAGCAAGCATGGGTTATAAATGTGCTGGTGCTTGACCACACCCCTGCTGCCACAGTAACCTATACCTTGTCGACTTGGCATTTCAATCAGAATTGAAGAATGCATTCTTTATGTAAGCCAGTGCTTATTGGAATAAGACTTTATAAATGTTTATGTAGGTTTTTTTTAATGGCCATTTAAATAGGTGCCATGTAACCCTATGAACTATCATGATGAATGATTACTCTTAAGTAAAAGATTACTCTTCAGTATTTCCAGCTCTTTAGGCTCTTTAGGTTTTTATACAATAAGCTGGCTATGTTTCTTTGGCATGCTCCTTTTTTCACTACCATTCGCACTGTTTATTTAACATGATAAACATTGTTTTTTGCCCGATTTTAATTCACGACTTGTGTTATAGCTATGCATGGCTGTCTGGAAGTTGTCAAGATTCTTCTTGAGAGGTCAGTTACTGATATTGTATATTCTGTTTGAGATATATTAAAGGGATGGTTCACCCAAAAATGAAAATTCTGTCATCAGTTACTCACCCTTATGTCGTTTGAAACCCCTAAGACTTTCGTTCATCTTCGGAACACACATTTTAATGAAACCTGGGAGATTTCTGTCCCTCTGTTTACAATCCAAGTAACCAAAATTTTCAAGCTCCAAAAAGTTCATAAAGATATCGAAATAATAATGCATCTGACTCCAGGGGTTTAATCCCAATTTTATGAAGCGATACGGATGCTTTGTGTGCGCAAAAAAATACAATTAAGTCTTTATTCAAAATCATTCTCTACTTCTCTACTTCTTGCAAGCAGCGTCACACCACCCAGTTGTGGATTATTTTCCAGTAAGAGCACAAAGTTTTTAGGCCTCTTATTCCACAGCAATTTTCCAATTATTCACATTTTTTTTAACTGTAAAAGTATGACACATTGATCTTTTTTGTTTATAGTAACATTTAGTGTTGAGGAATGTCCGCAAAACTTAGTTCCTGTTATCACTTACGTTACAATGGCTATAAATAGTCATTCCCTCACCAGCCTCTCTTTTTTTCTCTCTTGAAGTTAATAAGATGAAATTGCTAAATTGTTATGTTACTGAGAAAATGCACAAAGTAAAATCCTCTGTCCTGAAGACTTTCCCATTTCAGAAACCGTAAAGTTACTAACACCAGCACTAAAACTAATCTGTACTCTCAGAACTGCTTTTACTTGTGTTGGATGATGTCAATTCTTGTGATTTATCCAAACTGTGAACAAACAACCGAATGTAACATACAGTTGAGTTTTGTATAGGCCCGGTAGGTTTGTATTTCCCTTTATTGTGTTAGAAAGCAGTAGTGAAAAACCCAACAGGATTCTTTTGTCTTATCCAGATGTGATTATAAGCCTGATGAGAAAGACAGCTGTGGCGTTACACCATTCATGGACGCTGTGAGAAACGGATATCTGGATGTAGCCAAGCTGCTGCTGGAGAAACACCAAGTAAAAGACAGTTTGACTGGTACATTTAGCTGAGCCTCAATTACTAAATAAAAATATAATTTATTAAGTGCGTGTGTGGTTGTTTTTTTTGTTGTTGTTTTTTTCAAAACAGGCCTGTCCAACCGCTGTGGATATTCTGGGAGCGCAGCCACTACACCAGGCTTCTGTAACAGCTCAAGAAGAGGCACTGCGTTTCCTCGTACACGAGCTTAGTGTTGACGTGAACGTGAGAGCCACAGCATTGGAGCTTACAGCTCTTCATTATGCTGCCAAGGTCAAGTCTTTTTTGAACAATTTATAAAATAACAGACAAATCTCCATATGAAATGTAAATCTCTACAATCTCTAATGGTAAGTGTTATAGTACAATGCTTTTGGAAAACTCACCCTCTGCTCTGGTGTATTTTTCAGGAAGGACACACGGACACCATAAAAACTCTGCTGCAGTTAGGTGCTGATCTTCATGCTAGGGATAAGAAAGGACGCTCAGGTAAGAAGGTTTCACACCTAAATGGTTTGGTGAAGTCAGCACCAGAGTTTGATCTTTTGTGACACTGAATCATTTCCATTCTGTTTGTTTGATTTCACATTTCATTGATTTTCAAGCACATTAAATTGTTTACAAGTGCTGGTGTACCTTGACTAATTTATTCGGCCTTTTCAATTATTAATAATAATTTCGGTTGCCGAACATTCGGTGCATCCCTAGTATTAGCCCATTATTTAACAAAGACGTTTAAGAAATTGTTTGTTTTTAATGGAATTTTACCTCTGTCACACAAATGTGTTTTCATTAGAGGAAATATAGAACATTATAGTTGGTAACTACAGTTAATAACATGTCAAAATTGCTAAAAGTTTAAGGTAAATCATTTCTGTGACTTTCTCCCTTAAATCTCTTATGGACTGTTAACATTTGTCTAGACCCATTTCTTTTGTTGATTAGGATGATAAAATATTTAAACCAGTTCTATGAAAAGAAATAAATGTATTTTGCTGTGTGGTTTTTGAGTACAGGAAGAGAAAGGTTTACATGCAATAAGACCGCAAAACTCTTCATGCACATTGTTTTCTGTGGTTGTACTGTTGCAAATATGTAAATCTATACGGGCTACCGTATATTCAAAAATTATCATCCATTCAGCCAATACTGGAAGTGAAACTAGCTTTACCATGGTAATAAAAGCACTTGGTATCTTTTATGTGCTCACCTTGGTGCAAACTGTGTTCCTACCACCAACAAGCTAAACAATGGTTTCCTTGGAAGAGGACTGAGATCACTGATTTTTGGAGGGTACTCAGGGTACTGCTGATTACTGAACAAATAACAGGAATCATAGCTGTTAATAATGGCATTACGTCATCTGGCCAAGCAGCATAGCCTGGTAAAAACTATGTTGGATCTCACAAGCTTTCATTTGGTATTGCCAAGTCAGATAAATTGACGATGGTTGCAAGGAAGGATTGTACACGGGCTAACATATGTATGTCTTAACTGTAAAAAAAAACAACAACTACAAACTGTTAAATGGTGGACGTTAAATCATTCTCTGTTCTATAATTCCCAGCGTTACACATGGCATGCATCGGCCAGCATGCGATCACAGCGAGGGCCCTGTTACAGCTCGGACTCACAGATACAGAGGACAGCACGGGCACTACGGCTAGACAGCATGCCAAGAAACCAGACATGACCAGAGTGTTCGAGATGCCTGAGGAGCCAGAGCCTTAACAAACAGCTATCCAGATAAATCATATTAAATTATAATACTAAAGCAGTTCTGTGCAAATGTGTTTGAAATAAACGCTGTTTGGTTTGTTAACTTCCTTCTTTGAAAATGACCTCCTATTTAAGTTTAGGGGTGAAGTAAAAAGCAGTGAGGTTTTAAAAAAAGTTCTCATACCCTGCCCCTGGGTCTAAGAAACACAGCAGAAGTTCTTTCAGAGGAAACCTTACAAAGAAACTGTTACTGGAGATAATGCAGAATAAAATATAGACATAGATACTATATATAACCCATATATTTGTTGTTTTCTCTGCACTTACACACTTGGTCCAACTAATCAAGTAAATAGCAGGCCATTTTCGTGAAACCACCGTAACGGGGTGCGACGAGGCTAAAGGCCCTATATGAACCAGTTAAAATTAATGCAGAATAGTAAATCTCCAAAACAAACTGAATGAGACACAGAAAACAGTACTGACAAGCTATTATAAAGCAAGGCCTGTAAAGCAAATTAGATCAGATTCTAAATACTAAAGAGGAATCTGGTGCATAAGCTAATTAGGTCTTATAGAACTTATCCTAGTATGACAGTAGATGGCATACTGTACATACTGTGCTTTGGCAGTAAAATACTCCATGCCACTCCATACATATCTCAGTACAATATTCATATATTTGAGACTAAAAATGAAGGTGTTAAGGCTTCAACAATGCACCTAAAGAACGTCCATCAATTAACTGGGGTCTTCTAAAAACTAATGTGAAAATGAAGTAGCAAATGTAAAGGAAGAAAATAAACATGATGGGATTTTCTGTTATATGAAAATAACCAACAAAAGGATGGTGTGAAGCTTCCTCATGTGACAACGTGTTATGAAATGTTTAATTTCACTTATTACACAGCAATTTGCCAAAAAAAAAATTTATTTATTAAAGAATGACATGACATATGTTTTATCCATTTATAATTGCATTTAATGCTGTGGAATATCAATGAAGCAAGTTAGTTCCTATTATCACATGCTTTATAGCAGCACCAATTTATATCTTTTTTTTTTCCCTTATGAAGCTAGTAAGATGAAAAATGCAGCTTGTCATTTTACCAAAGAACCATAAAGCCTGTGTCAGAAAACTTAAATTGACAGTTTTACCCATGACCGTTACAAAGCACTGATACTGGAGACTCCTTCCACGAATGTTCATTAAACATCTCCACATAGAAACAACTATTTGTTTTTAATCCGTATATGTGCAATGTCCACCAAACAAGTCCCTGTCTAAAATGTTGCTATAGAAATGATAAAGTATTGGAAAGAGTACATTAATGTAAACTTAAACGGCACTATTGTTAGAGCAGGTGTTATATAAAATTAATCAACACCTTCTGACCAATCAGAACTGAGAATACATCAGTGCTGTGTTTAATAATAATAATGATGATTGATAGTAATGTCCTTTCTCTCTCTGTTTTGGCACAAAAAAATCCTGTTTAGCCTTCTACTTTACCCTGTTGACTACTGTTTAAACTTTCTCACAGTACACTGCTGTTCCATTCCAATCATGGACTTAGCTGACATTTTCAATCAGTATAAACAAATGAATGATTTTATCGCCACAAGTCTGTTATAAGATTAGGCGTTTTAAAATGAAAACGATCCTCGTCCACACTGGCATTTTCACTGTGTTTCAGAAACGATCTCCATCCACACTACACGACTGAATACGCATGTCACATGACCATTCATGCACACTG
The DNA here is from genome assembly GCF_023375685.1 of Ictalurus furcatus. NCBI lineage: Eukaryota > Metazoa > Chordata > Actinopteri > Siluriformes > Ictaluridae > Ictalurus > Ictalurus furcatus. Next base: position 18,269,118 of record NC_071273.1, read on the forward strand.
GTTATAGGCATACAAGTGTAAACAGGAAGTGGGTTGCTAGTCCAAACCGGCATTCCATGTAGAGCTTACGCCGCTTGAAATGAGATTTGTTAGATTGCTCTAATCATAGCTCGCCTCTTGCGCGTGTAGTATTATATAGTTTATACATATATATATAGTATTTATATATAGTACATATATATATATATTTATATATAGTATTATATTATATAGTACTGCAGCTGCAGTATTATAAAATACAGAATTTAACTGCACAATGGCTGCTAAGAATGATGACAAAGCCAGCAAAGCTTGTGGTTCGGTCTCCGTGTTGTTGTGTATATGATCAAGATAGCGTAACGGTCATATGGTAGGGGCTTGATGAATCAGGAAAGGAAATGCAATGATACAGAAGACCCAATCAGGGGGCGAATGTGGGCTCAGCCACGCCTTCGTTTTCAAAAGTCTTTGTTTTGGTCCGTTTACAATGAAACAGTTTTCAAACTAAAACGGGGTCTTCGGCGTTTCCAAAAGTCTCTGTTTTCATGGGTCGAAAACGCCGGAATAGTGTAGACAACAGGTGTAACCATAGCAAAAGTTATGCGTTTTAAAACAAAAATGCACTAGTGTAAACAGGGCCTTAGTCAGGACACTGTTGGGTTTCTGTGTGTAGAGTATCATGACTGGGTTTGGCTGCTGGTGAGCAGGATGATGGGAAACGGGAGGGGTGTGAGCCTCCTGCTGAGCAAACAATTCACACCTACAATAATTTATCTCTGTCCCTTAACTCTATAGTAACATTATAGATAAATGTGTAAACGTAAGAGATAAAAACAGACAGCACAACTAAAGCACACCGTATACAACTGCCACTTAACTTCAACTTTTAGTTATTTATACAGTACATTTAAAAACAACTTTGTTGCCCAAAGTGCTTCACAATTACTTTAGAAGAAGAGTATATAAAAAATAAAACAGTAAAAGATGAAGCGCAATATAATAAAAAATACTAAATAACAATTAACATGCATACACACAAATAGTCAACAACATTATCGTGCCTACGCACGCAGAGACAAGAACTCAAGATTCCCTTCCTTCAAAAGCTAGCTTAAAAAGACACGTTTTCAACTGAGAGCCTGCTGAATATAGAGTGGAAGACTGTTCCACAATTTTGGAGCAAATAAATATTTAGCCACAATAAAATTATAACATTTAAACCGAGTAAGCTAGGTAAAAAAAAAAAATACTTATGAAAAACTGCAAATTCTTAAAGTCTGTCTACTTTCATACTTTCATTAACCACTACTGTGGAGTGTGAAATCACAAATAAACTCACTACTGAACACAACCACCACCAAGACAGGCGCAAATTTCATTTATGTTTGGGGTCTCTGGTAAAAATCCCATATTATTATACGCAGTTTCTGGTCCTTCTTGACAAGTGTGTTCTATAACATGTAAAACGGGAACATGGAAGGAATATTCTCAAAGCAACTCATGTAAACACTTTAATCAGACTATTGTCTTGTTCAGAATAAGGTTAATAATTACATTATTGCTGTCCATGTAAACGTAGCTATTGATGCAGTACGTACTAGCAGATGTGGCAATGCTTTTTAAGTTCATCCAAGAAAAAATATCCTCGACCGCAAACGCATAGCTCCTCCCTCACACACAGGCCCCGCCCCACCTGCCCCTCCCACAGGCTCATCCAGCCCGTTTGACGTTCCGCTGCTTCTTTCATTTCCAGCTTTGCCGCTGATCTCCATTTTCTTCTTCAGGCCCGACACACAGGAAAAGGGGATTACACTCGTGAAGCAAAATGAATGAAGAATACGACGTTATCGTTTTGGGAACTGGACTTACGGTATATACTCCTTTCGATAAAACCTAACAGATTTGATCCGCTTTTCTGGATTTGCTTCGTCTCTCTAAAGAGAGAGCCGAAGCCTGATTAGCTAGCTACTTAGCTGGCTAGTTTGCTAGCTTTATTATTTTAATTCCAATTCATTGCATGCTCACTATCTTACTGCACTATATAGGAGACGGTTAGATATGACTTATAGTGCACTATATGTTTCATGGGGAGCAATTTAGGATTCCGCCCTAGTCCATGCTAACTTGTCTCTGATTTCGCCTTGCTAAGTAGCGCCAAACGTACTGTTAGCCTTTTTTTTGTTCCGGTTAGCTAACTCATTTTAATTCACTTGACGCCATTGTGACTAATACGTTGCTTGTTTTATTGTATTGGAAGAATTTGTTACGCAAACGTTCTGATATTGAACTGATAAATCCACGCTGTTTGTTTTAATTAGCTAGATAAGTAGCTCGGTGGCTAGTTAGGAAGTATTGCTAGCTGTCCAGGTGGCTGGTTAGCGTATTATCTCTCTCTGCGCTAACTGGGCAGCTAGCAGTACAACACACAGCTGTAAACTGAGGAAAATAAAAGATATAGAGCTGCCAAATGTTATTTTTTGCAGTTTGATATATATTTATTCGCGTTTGAAGTGAGCGAGCTCGCGGACGTGAAGTTTGCAGGCGGTGTGTGTGTTCGCTACATTAGCTAGCATTCTCTTCGCATCCGCCTTTTATTTAATCTTACTCAGTAGTAGCTTTAATAATTTCCTTTGGGAGGAGATTGGTTTCCCTTCTTTGGTTGTTTAATTATGTCGAAGCATAACGTTAATTAATAGTTTAACAAACGTTAGTAAACAGCCGCACCCTCATTTCTCGAGGCTTAACTCCTCGTACAGTTCATCCAGTCCTGTTTAATAATAATAACCACGTAGCTTTGTGTGTGTGTGTGCGCGCGCGCGCGCGTGTCAACATTTGAAATGACGAGCCTCATTTCCGCTTTCATAGAACTTCTAAATGATCCAGTAATATCTTAGGTTATGAAACTTTTCCCTTATTTAGACCGAATATAGAAAGAGAGAGTATGTTCATCATCATCATCTTCATTCATTCATCTTCAGTGACCGGGGTCAGGGTAGTGGAGGATCTGGAGTTTATCCTGGGAACACCGGGTGTGAGGTGCGAATACACTGTGAATGGGAATCAAGTGCACCAGGCACACAAACCCACATATCCATGCACTTAGAATAGCCAGTTCACCTAACAGCATGTTTTTAGGATGTGGGAAGAAACCGGAGAACCCAGAGGAAACCCACACAGGCGTGATGAAAACCGTGCTCCATGGGAAACTCCATATAGAAGATGCTGCAGTGCGTTATATCACCAGGCCTTAAGTAGAAAGTATGCTTCACTTTTGCATGTATGCTGGGAACAGTGTACAGTACGCGTGACGCAGATTTCGTCATGAGCGGAGTACACGTGCTGCCGGATTTGTGCTCTGTACATGCCGGTCGCGCATGCGCATTTAATTGTTTTGCACTATTTAGTTGTTCCACAAGGTGGCAGCAGTGACCCAGGGCCGTTGATTCTCAAGGTAGTCGAAGAAAAAAACAGGACAGATGAAAATGAGTGCAGGTTAGAAGCCACATTTGTATAATTCTAGCCTTAAGGAGTATAAGGATTGGTATATGGGTGCTAATCGTGGCAAGAGATTACCCAAGCACTGTTCTTTGTGGTGTTGGGATTCTTCTTTGTTGTCGTCCTTCAGTCCTTTAATGCTCTGTACTGACTCTAAGCGAGGAGCGGTAGTGCAAGTTGTCGTAACACTCATGCGTCGACCACCTGTGTACATGTACATGTCAAATGGAGCATACTTTGAAAGGCTATGTGTAGGACTGTGTGTATACGCTAGCATATGTGTTAAACACCCCCCCCCAAAAAAAAAGGAGTATACCAGAGCCTCTAGGCTGCGGTCACACTAGGCTTTAAGCATGCATATTTTTTGTCAGACACCGCTGCAAATATGGGTGGTAGTTGGATATTATATCATACTTCAGGACACTGAAGTTTTCATATGTAATTACGTTTTGCAGTAGTAAAATGTAAGAATATTTGAAGCAGTTAAAAAATAGTATTATGTTTTCATCTCTTCCTGTTTTCACAGACACCGCAAACCAGGCAGATTGTGTTTTTAAATTGTTTTTATAATTTTTAAAAGCTGTGTTGTAAAGTACAGGATAGCTCCGTACCGCTAGAATTAGCACTTCCATTTTAAAATTAATTTATTTATTTTTTACTAAATAGGTCACGCAGTGACTTCGCGATCATCTATTGGTCACACATCTTCACGGGATACGGTTACTCAGGTCAGAGTTCACCGGACTTTCGTACGAAAATCCTGCGCCTGATGTTGCGTATCCGGTCTGCCGTTTTCAGAAAATTGTAGATTTACTTACACCTTTAAAGTGTTTCCAGTCTGTAATGCTCTGCTGGCTTTACGGTACAGTCTCTCTCTCTCTCTCTCACACACACACACACACACACACACACACACACACACACACACACACACACACACACACACAGCGATTTTATTAGGGACGCTCCGATCACATTTTGATGATTTAAAACATGCGAGAACGTAAAACACATGACGATGTTAAACTTTAGCTCTGCAGTCAAGTCCTCATCAAGGTGTGGAATTATTATGAGGTCTCGAGAAACACTGAAAAATTCTGAAAGTGTATTTTCACAGGCCTATTAAAATGTTCATTGTAAACTGATTATTTGTTGTGCGTTTTTATTTGATTGATGAAAAGAAATCTGTATCCGCTGCAAAAATCCTGATCAGAGCGTCCCTAGATTTTATCACTGCGAGTATGACGTTCCTACTATTGGTTGCCGTAGTAACATTTATCAGTAGGTGGTGCAACTAACATCCCACTTTTGACAACAAACCAGTTTTCTTGCTGCTAGAATAAAACGTTCTGGAGGGGGAGCGTTTATGTATAAAATTCACCAGTGTGTATATATGCATCATATGCTACGAGATGAAGGAGAAGCAGCATGTGCTCTTTGCCATCGCAGCCAGCTGTTTGGGTTCACGAAACCGTCCCAACTCGCAGGGAGCACGACGGATCGCCGATCACATCTTCACTCCTATTGGTAGTCGCTGAACCAAGTCGCTCCAAATTTGCATGAAGTTAAACTTTTCTCAACTTTGTTGTGTCACTGGACACGCCCACTTCTAGTCACCAAGGGTCGCTGTCACTCATGTGAAGTCGGCAGCTCTCGTTGTAAACGAATGGTCTCGGTTCACCTTGTTGCTGCGTGTGTGAACCTACCTACATACCGGCTTTCCACGATGGTAAGACGTGTTGAATTGGCCAACGTCGTATCGTTGGATCCGTTCGGGAAACGTTTCAGATCTGATCAGATACAGATCCAGGATTTTAGACTGTTCTCACCTTTGCATCGTTCTTGGTATCAGATTTGTTCGGCTTCGAACTTTTCACAAAATCGGTTTCAAAAGAATCAGTCTGATTGTTTTGCGTTACGTTTAGGTTGAGTAAAACTTCTCCTCAGGTTTGCTTTTTGCGTTGAATGAAATCACCAGGTTTTATTTCATGTCTACGAACACAGCATACCATGGTTGTACTGTAGACCCATCGAGTAAGACTAATTTGTTTATGATTTTAATAACAACAGGAAAAGGCCTCGGATGCTGATGTAGTGAAGCAGATACAGCCTTGTTACTCGACTGCATGTTCCAGTGGTGCCATTGTGCATCTGGGTGTGTGAATGACAAAACCCTGACTGATCTTCAGGAAATATGTAAATGCCAGCCTGACTTCTCCGAGTGCAGCACGACTGAACAGGAAAGAGGAAGTTGGGAATCGAGCGTGAAGCGTTTTGCTGTAGCCGCTCTGTAGATGTAGTCTCAGTAGTATGCAGAAATAGGCACAGCCATGTAATGGTAAGGAAATGAAAGTGTAACCGAGTTAGTTCTGCAAAAGAGAATTTGTAATGCTGTGTTGCACAAATAAATTATATATTATAGTAGAGTTCAGTACAATCTCACTAAATTAAACTCGTAGCCTAATTAAGCTTTCTTAATTAAAGGAGCATTTTGTACTACTAACATTATCATGTTTTTCTTTATTTCAAAGCTTTTTGCGCTTGCCAAAAGCCTTGTCGTCGTTTGTCCTCTCTCGTATGCTCTCGTTCTTTCTCTTTCACAGATCGATTGCCGCTTGTCTATCACATAAACGAGGAACGTCGAAGCGCTCGTTTCTCACGTCGTAGGTCAATACAGAATGCCAGTTGTCTGTAAATTCACTGAGTGCGATGAACAGAGTCATCACTGAGAAGAAAAGTGTGAGTGAGTGTCGTGCTTTTCAAGAAGAAAACAACAGAACGAACAGAGGAAAGAAACGGCAAGCCTTGGCAGAATTGTGACAGCATGCTGACATTTAAGACGGGCGAATGTCTGCGTCTCAGCAGGCAGGCAGCGCCATCAAAAAGGAATCAGAATGTCAGTTTACCTGAGACAGCATCAATTCTTCACGTGATTGACTCGGTCTCCCTTGACTGAAAAGTCAGGCGTGTATCACATAAAGTCAGCTGACTTTTTATTTTATTTTTTTTACTGGAGTTCGGTTAACAGTTAACTCCGAGTGCACCACTGAAAGAAGCTTCCGCTTGCATAATTTTTTTCTCTCCTTGTACACTTGACATATCCAGGTCGACGATACTGATCGTGCCAGGTCTTGATTGTATTATGGGATTCATATTTATGGCAGTTCATAAAGTGTTGGACATGAGCTTTGAGCTTGACCGTTCAGCTTTTTCTCTTTGGTGTAAAATAATTCTAATGTGGCTCTAATTCCTACACTTGCACTTTTTTTTTTAAATACCTGTCGGTTATTACGCTTTATTACAGAAGTCTCGATTCTGATCAGATGGAAAGGTGTTGATTAAAGGGGCTTTCACACTGGCAGTTTAGTCTGAAACGGAGCACAGTTTGCTCAAAAAATCGGTAATGTGAATGAAAGCTGTCGTGCGGACCGGGAAGCGTGGCGCAGTACTGAACCCGAGACGACCTGTAGTAGGAGGTGGTCTGAGTTTGTTGCGTTGAAAATGTGCCGCGATTCTCGTGAATGTGAAGGCATATCATGCTTGGGTCCGCACTTGTTCAGGAAGTAAAGTAACCTGCGCGTGTTTTTTAGCCGATGACGACATCATTAGGTTGTGAGAGATGTTTGTGGTGACGTAAGTAAGTGAATGCAAATGCCCCGTGGTTCAATAGAATCAACTGAGTCTGAAACTAGACCGATGTTGCGAGAGGCACTGGGAACAGTCGCACTCGGGTTCGGGCCACAGCGAATGTGGTTTTCAGACTAAGCACCTAATTGTCTGCGCTTTATTATTTTTATATTAACCACTTGCACAGAGACTCGTATGGCGGTTGATAGCGCTTGTGAGGAACGGTTTGTTTACCACGTTTGGAAGGAGTCTCCAGTATCAGTGCCTTAACAGTCGAAGGTAAAGCTGAAACTTTTCCTGACACTTTCTGTTACTGTTTTTAAAAAAGAGAGAAAGATTAGTCTGGTTTCTAGCTGTTAACAAGCGATAACGGGAAATAACTTCCCACAGAATTACAGCTCATTAGGAAAATATTAGCATTCTACAACTTTAAAATCTAAGACTGTGTTTAAGCTCTCCTATCGTAACCGGGTTGTATCTGAATATTAAATTCCTGTACACTTGGACAGATTCACTATCTAATGCTTTAGGGTGGGCAAAACACCTGACTCGCACATAGATAGCATCAGTTGTAAGGCAGAGGAATAAGTTATTAGTATGTAATGTGTTACTTGTGTCTAATCAGTGACCCTGATCTAGAGCTATGTCTTAAACGGCGTACTATCTATTTGATTCTTCCGTTATGTAATAGATAATGTCTTAAATCAGGTACTTACACTTTGCAATAAATAGAAATAACAAATTGACACAGTGCCTTAAATATTTGTGTTCAAAACACTAAGTTTGAAATATTTTTGCTCCTCTTATACTGCTGGAACAACCCACCATTATCAGGGTTTATATATATATATATATGTGTGTGTGTGTATAATATATTTATTTATTTATATTCATCTCTTGAGTAATCTCGATTAAAAAAAAAAAAAATAGAGTAATCTCGATAACTCAAACCAGAAGGGTTATATGTAATGTCAACTTAAATCTCATGATAAATTTAATAAAGGCTGAATGGCAAGTTTAGGAATGGAGAAAACAAATCTATGGCTTTAATATAAGCCGATACCGTATTGTTGTACACAGTTAAATATTGTGCTTGTTATTTGAATGTCCGTGTTGAGCGGTGCTCCAGGTTGCTTTTCTTTCACAAAATGTGACTCCTGGTGTCATTTGTTCATCGTCAGAAAAAGAATAGTGTGCTAGGGTATATCTTACTGAATTTCCCAGTGAGAACACTCTTTTCACACTAAAGTTATGCAAATACCCCATTTCTGACACAGCTTTGACCTTTACCAGATCATTTTATATATATATATATATATATATATATATATAATATTATATAAAAATTCAAACCCTTTTAAATTCTCCTACTTTGATTTTCTAATTCTGTGTAACTGAGCATGTTGCCTTTTGTCTGGCGGTGAACATGAAGCCTGATTGATTGATTGATTATTTTTTTTATTTAATGCTCTATAATTACAGCTGTATTGCGTTTCTAGGCACCGAGAGCTTAAAATAAAGAGCAAGCGGGTATAAACGATTACTTGTAGTGGTGGAGGCTGGTGGTGTGTTCAAGGGTGGGGCTGTTTTTCGATGACGAATTGGCCTGTACTCATGGGATGGGGTTTGGGATACAACATGCGTTACTGTTCCATAGTGGAGGTCATTTTTTCTCTGCTGGACTACAGCAGTGCATTTCTCCCTCTGTTTAATCACTTTACAAACAAAACTGTTTTCTAGCCCCGTAACGCTCCGTTCAGACCTGCGACTTGGCCCGTTTCCTTTTTAGAGGAATCATCTGGCTCGTGTTTGCATACCAGCAGCGTATCTGAAAACATGGCTGCGGGTTAACAAGCAGGTATGGTGTAGTTTAGCACGTCTGCGGTGTTATGGATGGGACCGACTGCACGCTCTGTATAAAGTCCGCTTCATCACATGATCTCTATAACTAGAGTTAATCGCATTATGGACTCAGGAGGTGGGCACACGTGCACTTTTATTTCTTCTCTTGCATGAGTGTTGTTTGATCATGCTGAATACTTAAGTATATGTGTTTAGAAAGTAGTGTTTATCTGCACTGCCCCACCTGTAAAAAGGATGGTGCTTTTGGTATTCTTTCCCACCGGCTCTGCCCTCATTTGTGTCTCCTTTATGTTCTATTAAGTCTCGATCTGTATTTGTGATTCTTAAATCTGCAGATGCTCTGTCGTAGTCTTGAGATGCAGTCAATTCCACTGTTTTTTTTTTTCGGGGGGGGGGGATTAAAATGACAGGTTTTCATCCATTAATTCATTTACTTTTGGATACTACGTACCAGCGTATGGAGTGTAGAAGTGTGCTGTGCCATAGACTGCTTTGACGGTTTCTTTCTCACACTTCTCAGCTGAAATTTGAGACTCTGAGATTTGTTTTAAGATCCCCAGTGCAGGCACAATAACGAGACAGACGTGTGTGTGTGCTTGGCTGCCACTGCAAAAGATTTGATGGGATCTGCTGTATTTGGTTTGATTATCTCCTGCAAGGTCACAAAACAGTCTTCGCACTGCACACAGTTTTCACACATTATTGCATTTGTAAACTGCAGCCCTGACGTGTCATTATGTGTTTACACTCCTTTCCTCTCACCTGTTCAGAAGTAGAGTAGCCCTGCTTGTGTACACACAATGCTGTTCTGTCTGTGTACAGGAGATTGTGTGGGTAAACAATGCTGTGTGTGGGATTTGTGTTTCTCACAGGAATGCATCCTGTCTGGGATCATGTCTGTGAAGGGAAAGAAGGTCCTGCACATGGACAGGAACTCTTACTACGGAGGAGAGAGCGCCTCCATCACCCCTCTGGAGGATGTAAGTCCATTTAACCGTTCCAAAAAACTTTAAAGGCAACTTACTTTTACATTTATTCATCAGGCACGTGCTTTTATCTGAAGTGTCACAGTATACAACCGAGCTATTGATGAGAAGGAGTTCCAAAAACTGACGGGATTTCATTTCTTAGCTTGTCCCTAGTCATTTTGTGCACAACCTCAAAATAATGATTTTTGTCTGCCGCTGAATGTCATTTGATTTGTCTTGTTGAAATTTTAGGCAGGGCTAAATATTTTAACCAGGTTGTATTTCACATTCACTTTCGCAACCTCTCACTATCAAAGAGTATTTCGTGTTATGAAGGAAGAATGCATTATGATTTTTTTTTGTTTGTTTGTTTTTAGAGGTATAGTTTAGCCAAAGTCTTAAGCCGGGTGCACGCTGTGCGATTTTTAATAGTCCTTTGCGACTGTTGCTTGTCAGACTGTACGAACACGATTCCCGCTGTAAGCCGTGTCACACTGTAGGATCTCAGTTGTCTGTACGACAGTCAAAACGCAAAAAATGGATGCACGCAAGAAGACTCGTATGAAGTAGAGAAGTCACACTACAAATCTTCTGACACTGCATGATTTAATCAGAGGAAACATTTGATCAACGGCCGTTAATCGGCTGTCGGGGAACACGTCAAGATAGTGATCAAATACTACAGATTTTGGCCTAGGATTATAGGAATCTTTTAGGATTCTCAAAATGTGTCTCAGACGACCAAATCGTGGCCAAAATCATACGGCGTGGTCCTGGCTTTAATAATTTCAGGAGTGAAAATAGAGAGTCTGGTGAGAGAGAACTTTATAGCATCTGTGATAACAGGAACGAATTTCTCACAGACGTTCCACAGCGTTAATGTAACTATAAACGTATAAAGTACCACGCTTTAATATATAAATATTGCTGAAGTATAAAGGGATAAAACTTTAGGACATGCTGGTATTGGGAAATGGTTAATGTCAGGGTGTTAATTGTTAACGTAAGCAATGTTTATAAAGTGCTCCCCTTCCTCTCCCAGTTGTACAAGCGCTTCAGCTTGCCCGGTACCCCTCCTGAGTCGATGGGGAAAGGTCGTGACTGGAACGTGGACCTCATCCCCAAGTTCCTCATGGCAAACGGTAAGAACACTGCAATGTCGAAGGATCTATAGTTATAAGCGAACAAAAAAAAAACAAGTCATGGGCTGGAAATCTGTGTGCCAATTGTTGCAAGCTTTAATAACTCTGCTGATCCTGTTGCCTAGCAATCAGTTCTGCCAGCTCTCTGATCATTCACGCCTCTGAGACTCCAAGTGATGGGGGAATGTTTTGTGAATATGTTGTTCCTGTCAGTGTTTCTGTGAAATCGATAGGTAATCTTGTAGTGTCATGGAACAGTGCTGTTTATTTAGTTTTGTATCTGTGTGTTTTAGGTCAGCTCGTGCGTATGCTGCTGATCACACAGGTGACGCGTTACCTGGACTTCAAAGTGATCGAGGGCAGCTTCGTCTACAAGAAGGGCAGCATCTACAAAGTGCCCTCCACCGAGACTGAGGCTCTGGCATCCAGTAAGTGCGCTTGGAGGTTATACGACATTGCTTGCGGAGTCCCGTTCTGCCGATCATACAGCACAAAATAAGTCCTGTCACAGTACTAAATAAAACCTGAGGTTAGAGCTAGGCTTGACGGGTCATTAAATGACCAAGTAATTGTTTGCTCCCATTTGAAATTCATAATGTTTTGGACCAGACACCAAATATACTGTCCTATAGCTAATTTTAGATTAGCATCTTCAAAGTAGACTCCATTTTACCTAGAATTTCCAGAAATGTATTCTTGGTGTTTTCTCAACCGATTTCTTGAGGAATTTCCCTGAGATGCTTTTTAAACAGTATTAAAGGAGTTCACACCTACGCTGGACTCTTATCGGCTGCTTTTCAGAATATTTCATCTGTTTAAAAAAAGATTATTTTTTAAATAAAATGTTAGTTTTCTAATGAAAGAAATGAATACGATGGCGCAATTTTTTTGTTTGTCTACAACACCGATTTCAAACATTTAATCATACACCTTCAGATCAAAATCCTTTTTAAGATCATGAGACACATTTCAGTCGAGTGTCTCCAAACTTTTGACCGGCAGTGTACATCTTTTAAAACATTCGTTCTCAACTTTTTTGTCAAAGGATTTCTCGTAGAGTGATTATTTTAAATGGTTTTAAGTACACGCGTGTCATTTCTGCATACTGTTCTTTCACATTTTTGTGTAAAGCATTCAAGTATTTTGTAGGTAAATGCAGAGGGGGTTCCTTGACGTGGGTTTCTGAAAGTTTGAAATATTGTTGCCGCTTCCTTTTTCTGTACACAGGACTCTGCGTTGTGGTAGTAATTATATTGTTTACACGTTAAGTGCGCTGCAGTTCCTCTTCCTCTCCTAATCAGCAGGTGTTTCTCTCTCTCTCAGTCGGTCTCGCTCATTTCTATACTATGCATTTCTCTAGGCCTGATGGGGCTGTTTGAGAAGAGACGGTTCCGGAAGTTCCTGGTTTTCGTAGCCAACTTTGATGAAAACGATCCCAAAACTACGGAGGGTGTGGATCCTAACAAGACCACCATGCGTGAGGTTTACAAGAAGTTTGACTTGGGCCAAGACGTCATTGACTTTACAGGCCACGCCATTGCACTCTACCGCACAGATGAGTGAGTTGCCTTTGCGCTCCGAAATCTCACTCCTACACATCGCCCAAGTGGATAACAGGAAACTGGATGTTTTCTCTTGATGTTAAGCATGTGATGATTCTCTCTCTTCCTCTCTGTTTGTCTCTAGTTATCTGGATCAGCCTTGCCTAGACACAATAAATAGGATTAAGTTGTACAGTGAGTCCTTGGCGAGATATGGGAAGAGCCCATATCTTTACCCACTGTATGGTCTGGGAGAACTGCCTCAGGGCTTTGCCAGGTCAGCATCTCTTCTATCATCACATACACAGGGATTTTAGTTTAGTGCTTTCAGAAGCCGTGACACAAATATTTTGCACTTTGCTGTACATGTTTAACATGTTTGCGTTTTACAGATTAAGTGCCATCTATGGAGGAACCTACATGCTCAACAAGCCAATTGAGGAGATCATTGTAGAGAATGGCAAAATAGTAGGCGTCAAATCTGAGGGAGAGGTGAGTAATTCATTCTGCATGCATACTAGGGGGGGTGGGGTTGCATGACTAATTCAGAAAGGTCAAGTTTTCCATAGTTAAAACAAAAACTGGTTCAGGAAATCTCTTCATCTATTTTATTAGTGCAGTTAAATGTTGTTAACAGCGATGCACAAGCTCCAAATTACATTTTTTAGGCAACTTGGTGAAAAGAAGTAAATCTGTGCAATAAAAGTGTAATATTATAATTCTGTGCATCATATTACGCTATGTAATGGTGTACCGATTCTTAAAGTGCTCATGTACACAACCTGGCAGCTCAGCTGAAATAGCGTAGTATGTCAGAATCAGAAACTGTTATATGCCATGTACAAGAAAATTCTTTATACAATACTGTTAATACGGCATCAATAAAAGTCATAAAGACAATACAGTGCAAATATGTAACACACACTACGTCGCTAATGAATAATTGGCATGGAAATGGTAAAATTTATAATCTGTACGGTTCGTATCTTTTGTGTGTGTTTAGATTGCCCGCTGTAAACAGCTGATTTGCGACCCCAGCTACATCATGGACCGGGCCAAAGTCGTCGGCAAGGTGATCCGATTGATCTGCATCATAAACCACCCCATTAAGAACACCTCAGACTCCAACTCTTGCCAGATCATCATCCCGCAGAACCAGGTCAACAGGAAGCATGGTGAGGCACACAGGAAGTGACGTTCATACAGTCAGTGATGTGGGGCTTTGTAGGTTTCATTCTGAGGATGAATTCCTCCGATGCTGACTTCCATTGTTTCTTATCTGATGTAGATATCTACGTGTGCATGATCTCGTATGCGCACAACGTGGCAGCGCAGGGTAAATACATCGCCATCGTCAGCACCACTGTGGAGACTAACGACCCTGAGAAGGAAATTAAACCAGCTTTGGATCTGCTGGAACCTATTGAGCAGAAGTATGTGTTTTACATGTGATTTTAATATCCTGAAGTTATTATATATGATATAGTGGAGGAAATACAAAATGCTCCCTGTTTATATTGCTTATGTTTGATCCTCTACAGATTTGTGAGCATCAGTGATCTCTATGCTCCAACCGACTTGGGAACTGATAGCCAGGTTAGTCTGTCGAAGTTAATTTGGATTGATATTGTATTGGATTATTATGTGCTAGTTTACTCTTTATTTAATAGTTACAATAGAAAATGTTCAAAGATTTGAACATACTATAGGGCAGGGGTATTCGACTAAAATCGATAAACATCTGATTGCATAAAATTCCTTTCTTACAAAAATCCAGAGAAGTGACTAACCTGACCAAATGACAGCAACAGTTACCTTTTAATGATTTGATTGTGGATATAAATAAGATGCATCCATTTATGTTGAATTTGATGTGGGGAGGTAAACAAATACTTATCTGTACATCGAAACCAGCCTGTTTTCAATTGTGAAAACATTCCCCTTATTGAGATAATGCCATGTAGCTATTCTCTGGTTTGATGAGCGGCCTTCAGCTAACAAAAAATAATTGCATGAACTCATGTGTTTGGACAAGCCACAACGTCGGATCTTCTACAGAAGTTGAGATGCTTTGTGTTTAGAAACAATTCAGTGACTATTTTTTTTGCATGATAATTGGCTCTGCTGTATTTTTCCCCTAAGTCCTCCTGCTAATATAATTTGCTGTGTCTGTCTTGACCACTCTCCACTTGTTGACAATTCCTGCTCTAGAGTTTAATGAACTCTGTATGACCTTTGTTTGACCCCAGATCTTCATCTCTCGCTCCTACGATGCCACGACCCACTTTGAGACCACCTGCGATGACATCAAGGACATCTACAAGCGCATGACTGGCACAGACTTTGACTTTGCCGAGATGGAGCGCAAGAAGAACGACATCTTTGGCGATGGGGCCGACCAGTAACAGAGCTCTTAACGTTGTTGAATATCAGATATTCTGAAGATGGTAAATCTTTAAAGGGGGGGAAGAAAATTTTGAAGAAAAAAAAAATGGTAACCAAAATGGGCTAGCTGATTATCTCGTATTTTTTGTTGTTTTTTTTTTCTTTTCTTTCCATAAAGGAATTTCGTGTATACAGTTACAGATTTAGCATATATAAAGGGGAGATGGGTCAGGCGGTCTGCTTTGTATAATCAGGTTATGTGACATATTGCACTGATTGTTGGTTGACGTCCTGTATTCAGTTGCCATCATTGTGTTTTCACCCTGTTCACACAGGGAAGGCATTTAGTCCAAAGATGCCAAACCATCAGATGTACTCAAGTGATATAAAGGCACAAGTACCAGAGTGAATTAAAAACACAGACGCAGAAGTATTTTTTTTTTATATATATATATATATATAATTGTGTACAAAAACTTACAGATGACCTCTCAAACAGGGGTGTCAAAAGTTTGCTTGATTTTTAAGCTGCGATTACCAGCTTTTAATGCCAACCTCATATGATTCAATACGTTGTATTTTCTTACAGATCGGTGCTTTGACTAGTTACTGCACTGTAGCTAGCAGTATGTCCAAACCTTGCTTTGCAAACATTAGGGATGTGTCAAGAACGCCAAATTATATATAATTTATTATAATAAATTATATATAATTTATTATAACCTCTTCCTTTAATAATACTTATCCAATCACTGATACACTGATAAACATTTATACAAATGAGGATTATATATATATAAAATAATTACACACAACACAAAATGAAGACTTTGGCATAACTGTTAATAGGGATGGGAGTTTGTGGGTTTTGTGACTTTTGCCTTTACAACTCTGTTAAGAGGCAGCGTGTGATTCTTGGGCCACCAGTCAACATCATATGTTCATAGAAAAGAGACTTAACGATTAGCTCCAACCTTTTTAAAAGTACACATTTTTTGCACATTTTAGTTTGTGTGGCAATTATTACCTTCAAAAAGCCTCTAGGGTTTGTATCTGCCTCCAGGTTTAAAACGAGCACTAGAGTAGTGTGACGAGGGGTTTTAGAAGAGGTAACATTTGCTCTGTATTGTTCCTTTTTAAAAGCAGTGTTTCAGTCATTCTACGCCCCGTAGAAGCCTTTTGGAGGGAATTTTTACAACACTAAAGTGTACACAAAATGTTTTTGATGAAATGGTCAGATTTTTCTTTAACGTTAGTCTATGAAGCTGCTCGAACACTGTGCTCTTATTTTAGCAGCCGAGAGAAAAAGCCCTTGAAAAAAAAAAAAAAACATAAGAAAAGTGGCCTAGTATCTCCTTTATATCTCTTTTGCTTTAGAAAGGACCAAATGTCTACTGCAGTATTGATGTGGAAGGCGCCCTGTGCAAAATGTCGTCAGTGTTTTAATGAACGAAGAACTGTGCTGAGAAGATGGGGCTCGAGTAATTTCTGTACTGCTAAAGTAAAAACATTAAGTAAAAACATGTGAAATCGTGGTTTGTGTTTTTCTTCAGAATGGGGAGACTTAGTGCATTACAAAAACCTCTGCAAATTTCACAATCAACATTACAGTTCATTCTGTCACTGTCTGAGAGAATCATTGTGGTGCTATTAAAACCCTTGTATGTGTTAAATTATACAGTTATCTTTTCAACATTGAATCAAAAATAATAATACATGTAACCCATCTTGGGTTTTACATGTTTTCTTTTGCTTATAAGAGTTGAATTTTAAGCATAGAATTAGCAAGTAGACTACATAGCCAAAAGTATATGGACACCTTACCTCACACTGTGTGCTTGTTGAACGTCCCATTCCAGATTTAGTACCTCTGTTGCTGATTTAAGAACCTCCACTCTTCTGAAAAGCCTTTCCATTAGATTTTGGAGCGTGACTGTGGGGATTTGTGTCCATTCAATCACTAGAGCATTAGCGAAGTCAGGCATTGATGTTGGGTGAGGAGGTCTGGTTTGCAGTCGGTGTTCCAGTTCATCCCAAAGGTCTTCCGTGGGGTTGAGGTCAGAGCTCTTAGAAGGCCACTCGACTTGTTCTACTCCAAGCTTGGCAAACCATTTCTTCATGGAGCTCGCTTTGTTTGTTCAGGTAACAGTACTGAATGAATATGAACTAAAATGTTCCTTAGTCTATAATGGAAGACTCCTGGAAAAGGATGTTTCAATTTATACATTAAATGGATCTATTTATTAATGCAAAAATAAGATATTTGAAGTATTTTGATAATTATATGTTAGGGTAAAATGTCATTATTGGGGGTTGGGGCAGGCAAATGTGCTGTATTTGTAGGTTATATTAAGGTTTTAAGTTAGTTGTGGAATGACACTTAATGTCTGTTTAAGAGGTCTTTTACCTTTATATATATATATATATACAGGTACATCTAAAAAAAAAATAATATTGTGGAAAGGTTATATTCCATAATTTTATTTAAAAAGTGGAAGTTTCATATATTCTAGATTCATTATGCATGAAGTGAAATATTTCCAGCCTTTTTTTTTGTTTTAATCTTGATTACGGCTTACAGCTCATGGAAATCAAAAATTTAGTATCTCAAAATATTACAATAAAGAATTTATAATACAGAAATGTTGACCTTGTGAAAAGTATGTTAATTTATGTACTCGATACTCGGTTGCGGCTTTAATCCTTTTGCATGAATTACTGCATCAATGTGGCGTGGCATAGAGGTGATCAGCCTGTGGCACTGCTGAGGTGTTCTGGAAGTCTAGGTTGCTTTGATAGCGGCCTTCAGCTCGTC
Source organism: Ictalurus furcatus (assembly GCF_023375685.1). Lineage (NCBI taxonomy): Eukaryota > Metazoa > Chordata > Actinopteri > Siluriformes > Ictaluridae > Ictalurus > Ictalurus furcatus. Next base: position 18,286,933 of record NC_071273.1, read on the forward strand.
TGTATTGTTGGGTCCGGTGTCTCTCATAGATTCTCTATGGGGTTCAGGTCAGGTGAGTTGGCTGGCCAATCAAGCACAGTAATACCACGGTCAGAAAACCAGTTACTAGAAGTTTTGGCACTGTGGGCAGGTGCCATTTCCTGCTGGAAAAGGAAATCAGCATCTCCATAAAGCTTGTCAGCAAATGGAAGCATGAGGTTCTCTAAAATCTCCTGGTAGACACTGCATTGACTCTCAACTTGAGAAAACACACTGGACCAACACCAGCAGATGACATGGCACCCCAAATCATCACTGACTGTGGAAACTTCACACTGGACTTCAAGCAACTTGGAGTCTGTGCCTCTCCACTCTTCCTCCAGACTCTGGGACCTTGATTTCCACATGAAATGCAACATTTACTTTCACCTTCCCTGTGTTTGTGGTTGTGTGTACTGAACCAGACTAAGAGATTAAAGGATCAGGAAACCTTTGCAGGTGTTTTGAGTTAATTAGCTGATTATAGTTCTTCTCAGGTCGACATTTCTGTATTATAAATTATTTATTCTAATATATTTGGGATACTGGATTTTTGATTTCCATGATATTCAAATTTTTTGAGATGCACCTGTAAATATTTGTAAGTGTAATATCAGTGGAAGCCCAATCATGGAATCACCCCTGAACGTTTATGCAGAGCCCTGAAACTGAAAAGGTTTAAACTTTTAGGAATTCTCACCCATCCACAGAACCTTCTTCCTGAAAGTGTCTTAATTTTAAGGTCAAATATAGGAAACTGTGTATTTAATGTTCATACACACTGAGTTGTTGCAGACTTTTATTATGAAGTAACATCTCAAATAAAGACACTGACAGGTCACTTAAAGAAACCACAACTCCCATGATTCCTAGCAAGTCTGACCTGAATCGTAATCTCCAGTTTCACATCATTTCTTTGTCTAAAAATAAATGTTTAGACACAAACACAGCTGCATGTATGGAGAAAATGAAGGAAGGTTTTTGAGTACTCGTACTAGTTGAAGTTAGGATCCGGTTGGACTAAACCATTCAGTAGGGGTGATGGACTATACCACTGTAAATTATCATATTTCCCATAATAATACACTAACATAAATATGGATTCACCTGCAGTGAGGACGTGTTTTGGAGAAATTGGTGAGTCAGGCTTTTCTCTGAATGTAGAAAAGATTCATTTCCTGCTTTCCAGGAAATATTGACTGCATATAATCTGAAATATAATCTTTATTTTGAAGGAAGACAAGTTTGTTAGTCTGATTTGCATAAATTTTGAGAAACCCTGTGGGTTTCTACTGGTAATGTGTTACCTTCTATTGGTGGCATGTTATGTCTAGTGGTTACCATTATGAACCAGTAATGGTAATGGACAAATGGAAACCATTAGAATTTCTGTGATGGTTTCTATTGTTGTTTTCTTTTGTTTTTGGTTTGGTTTTTGTTTGTTTTTCAGAAGGGATATTTGTCCAAATGTATATTTTCTATTCCCAAAATTCAAATTGAAAAATGATCACCTCTCCACTTTAATCATAAGCAGGAGAAGGGTTGGAGACACTTGTACCAATGTGCAGTCTCCTATGCACATTTCAAGTACTTCATATTCTTAAGCTTATGTGGACTGTCCTCTTATATGGGCAAATCAAAACATTTCTGTGTTGATTTACACGTATATGTGAGTCGATTTGGATTTGGACTCAAGTACTCACAAGGAAAAGTCCATTTTCACAAGAGCTTGGCTTTTCCTAGTATGTAGACCCCACAGCAAATATACCTATCAAGCCTCATTTATCAAGCTGGATACGAGTGTTTACATGAGAAATTTGCTATTTATGAAAATCCTATAAAATCAGAAAAACAGTTCTTAGCCTACTCATGCTTCTATACATCCATCCATCCATCCATCTTCTATACCACTTATCCTTCCTTCAGGGTCACGGGGAACCTGGAGCCTATCCCAGGGAGCATCGGGCACAAGGCGGGGTACACCCTGGACAGGGTGCCAATCCATCACAGGGCACAATCACATACACACCCACACACCCATTCATACACTACTGACACTTTGGACATGCCAATCAGCCTACCATGCATGTCTTTGGACTGGGGGAGGAAACCGGAGTACCCGGAGGAAACCCCCGCAGCACGGGGAGAACATGCAAACTCCGCACACACAGGGCCACGGCAGGAATTGAACCCCCGACCCTGGAGGTGTGAGGTGAACGTGCTAACCACTAAGCCACTGTGCGCGCCCTATACATACACACACATATTTTATCACAGCATTTAGTAGATGCAAAAACACATCCTCATGCTAGTTCGCTAGATCAGGGACTAAGAAAACCATTAATAAAATTCTGTGAAAACCAGTCATTTCATGCCAATTCCAATCAGCCTACAATGCATGACTTTGGACTGGGAGAGGAAACCGGAGTTCTTGGAGGAATCCCCCGAAGTACGGGGAGAACATGCAAACTCCATGCACACAGGGTGGAGGCACAATTGGAACCCCCAACCCTGGAGGTGTAAGTCAAACGAGCTAACCACTGAGCCACCATGCCCCCTCAGTCCATCCATCCATCCATTTTCCGTACCACTTATCCTACGCAGGGGAGCCAGGAGCCCATCTCAGGGAACTTGGGGCACAAGGTGGGGAACACCCTGAACAGGGTGCCAACCCATCACAGGGCACAATCGCACATATATACACACACTACAGACAATTTGGAAATGCCGCTCAGCCTACAGTGCATGTCTTTAGACTGGGGGAGGAAACCGGAGGAACCCCTGAAGCATGGGGAGAACATGCAAACTCTGTGCACACACTCAGGATGGAGGCAAACATGCTCTTTGCACTTCGCTTGTTTAGATACTTGTTAAACCACAGTTCCACCTTAATAAGACTAACAAATCCAGATTCTTAATGCCATAAAAATCTTAATTGTGATAGTCCAGGAAAATTCTTGCCTCATAATGTTTTGCTATTGCTATAACTTGACCTTACGTACCTAAACTCAACCATTTTTACCTCTGAATCAGCTGCTGTCTAATCACTGTATTTGTCAATACCCACATTTCTGAAATATGCAATAATGAATAATAATGTATCACGAGGTCTCCTACACATTTCCTATAGGCTTCTGGTCTGAGCGGACACCAGTGCATGAGGCTGCGTCTTCAGGACAGGTTGAGAAGCTGCAGCTTCTGGTTGATAGTGGTGCTTCAGTAAACCTAGCGACAGTAGACAATATGACCCCGCTGCACGACGCCTGCATACAGGATCACGCAGAATGCGTTCGAGTGCTTCTGAATGCCGGCGCACAGGTGAAGTGTTGTCTCTTCTCTCTGGTCTTAACTTTGTATTGTGATGTAATAATCTAAAAACAGAGATGGACAACTTAAGTCAACATTTCACTTTTTTTGTTTTTTTGTCTCACTAAACTTTTCTCATAGAAGAATAACAGTTTGACAGTATTAAAATATTTTGATTTATTGTTAAATAAAAATATTGTCCCTGTGTGTGTTGTGTTTAAGGTGGATGTACGGACTATTCATGGTAGCACTCCTCTGTGCCATGCGTGTGCAGCAGGCAGTGTGGAGAGTGTGAGACTGCTTCTGGAGCATGGAGCGTCAGTGAATCCCTCCCTCACGGCCCTCACGGCCTCCCCACTGCATGAGGCCTGCATACGAGGTGAGACTTGCACAGGGAGCAGAGAGTGTATACGTACAATACCGGTCAAAAGTTTGTGGACGCTCGACTGAAATGTTTCTCATGATCGTTAAAAACCTTTTGATCTGAAGGTGTATGATTAAATGTTTGAAATCAGTGTTGTAGACAAAAAATATAATTGTTCCAACATTCATTTCTTTCATTAGAAAACTTAACATTTTATTTACAAAAAAAATCTTTTTTTTAAACGGAAGACTCGGAGTGAAATATTCTGAAAAGCAGCTGATAAGAGTCCAGCGTAGGTGTGAACTCCTTTAATACTGTTTAAAAAGCATCTCAGGGAAATGCCTCAAGAAATCAGTCAAGAAAATGGCAAGAATACATTTCTGGAAATTCTAGGCAGAAATGGTGTCTACTGTGAAGATGCGAAAATATTTAATTATTTTGACTGATTTTGGATTTTTTATCACAACATAATTCCCATCGTTCCATTTGTGTTACTCCAGAGTTTTGATGACTTTATTATTATTATAAAATGTGGAGGGAAAAAGAATAAAAATAAATAATGAGTGTGTCTGTATACACGTATATGCAGTCATTGGTGTAACCATGAGGATAGTGTGTATTGGTGAGATCGGCACATGCACTTATATACCACTAATAGCATGTTGATGGAGATAATTGCACATTTTGGGTGCAGGTAATCCAGAATGTGTGAAGCTGATTATATCAAAAGGAGCCCTGCTGGAGGCTTTCGACATTCACTTTGGGACGCCGCTGCACAGCGCCTGCGCTAAAGCACATCTGGAGTGCGCCTTACAGCTGCTCAATGCAGGTGAGAAAGAAAAAGATAAGAACAGCTACTGACTCTTCATTGAATGTTTTATTATTTTATTATCTGTTGTACCACACCGATGTTGAATTCCCTATTCCGATTAGTCAGTCCGTACAGGATTTCACAGAGTTTTTTTTGCGATTGTTGTGGCCATAATTGCTTGATTTTGCTGCGGCTTTTTTCAAGTTGTGGAGTTTTTTGCGCTTTTTTGCAGAAAACTACCTGAATTGCCGAAATTGCAACTGCACGAAATTGTTCTTTCGCAGTGATGTTTGTTGGTAAATGAGACCTTTTCACACGTGAATCATAGAGGGCTTTGACTGAATGTGCATTGTGATGATGTCACATGACGAGTCTTGGCCCAAATCTGTGGAAAATCTGCAGTAATTTTGAAAAAATTCCTCAGAATATTGCGTTGTTTGCTTGATTTTACGGTCATTTCTGCAATCGCACAATCCTGAAGGGTCTGATGTATTCATTTTCTATAACAGTAGCTCTGAAAGTAGTTCTGGCTACAAGGCAAATCACAGATTTATAGTAATGCACTCATTCTAATATGTTGTTGTTTCTATAGTAACAGCTAATTCTCAGGGACGTGCCCCATAATCTAAGACTGATAACAAACAGCTTAATGAGTTGTTATTTATTTGTGGATTGAAGTTTCCGTAAGGAGATATTTTTCACGTTCATGGAAGGAGTCTCCGGTGTCAGTGCTTTGGAACAGTTTTCTGCCATGGGAGAGATTTCATGACAGACACAGTACATTCATTAACATGAAAGCTGTTTTTTTATTATTATTTTAGTCTTACTAACTTGAAAGAGAGTGAAAAAAGAGAGGTGAGGGAACAACTTTTTTTTTATAGATGTTATATAACTTAAGTAATTACAGGAAATAACTTTGTTCCACAACATTATACGTAACTATAAACAGATGTTTTTTTTTTTTAAAAAAAAGGACACTGTATCATTCTTTAATTAATAAAAATGTCACTGTTAAGAAATTGCTGTGGTATAAGAGGAATAAAACACTTCAAGGCATGCTGTTATAAGGCCATAAGGTCAGAGTAGTAAAGGGAACACCTCCCCATCGTTGATTATTTTCCTATAACAGCACACTTTGTCATGTTTTATTCCTTACTTAGGGTAGAGGCTTAACAATAATGACATGATCAGCCTGTTATGCTATTTTTTAAAGAGCTTGACAGTCATATTAGAACAAATGCATGTCAAGCTGTTTTGACTTCCTTTTTAACAGAATATTTTGAAACGGAATATTTTTAAAGGTGCCCGTGTGAATGCCACAAAGTTCCATGAGACGGCTCTGCACCACGCAGCGAGAGCGGGTCGGACGGACCTGATTGAGCTGCTGGTGGAGTTTGGTGGAGACATTAACGTCAGGGACAACATGGGCCGGAAACCGATAGATTACACGGCCCCTGGATCCCCATCTCACATCTGTCTACAGCGCTATGAGAGTGAGAATACATTTACATTTATTAGAAAATGCTTTATGTTGTAAATGCAGTCAGTTAAAGGTATAGTCCAGTGTTTTTTTTGTGTGTGTGTGTGTTTTTTTAACTTGATGTCTATGTACTGTATTTGTAGCATAGTATGTATGAGGACCACAAATAAAAATTTTGTCATGTTTCCTTATACAGCCCCAATTCCAAAAAAGTTGGGACGCTGTGTAAAATGTATATTAAAATCAGAATGTAATGATTTACAAATCTGATAAACCCATATGTTATTCACAATAGAACATAGAAAACATATCAATTGTTTAAACTGAGGAAATGTACCATTTTAAGGAAAAAATAAGGTCATTTTGAATTTGATGGCCGCAACACGTCTGAAAAGTTGGGACGGGGCAACAAAAGGCTGGAAAAGTTAGTGTTACTAAAAAGAAACAGCTGGAGGTTAATTGGCAACAGGTCAGTAAGATGATTGGGTATAAAAGAGTATCTTAGAGAGGCAGAGTCATTCAGAAGTAAAGATGGGTAGAGGTTCACCAATCTGTGAAAACTGTGTCTACAATTTGTGGAACAATTTCAGAATAATGTTCCTCAACGTAAAATATTGAAGACAATGTAATATCTCATCATCTATAGTAGATAATATCTTCAAAATACTTTGATATTATGGACAAGGGTGAAAATGAATACTGCATGCCCGTGATCTTCGGGCCCTCACGCGGCACTGCATTAAAAACAGGCCCAATTCTGTAATGGAAATCACTGCATGGGCTCAGAAACACCTCCAGAACTCATTGTCTGTGAACACAGTTCGCCGTGCCATCCACAAATGTTGGTTAAAGCTCTGTCACACAAAGAAGAAGCCATATGTGAACATGATCCAGAAACACCACAGTCTTCTCTGGGACAAAGCTCATTTAAAATGGACTGAGGCAAATTGGAAAACTGTTCTGTGGTCAGACTAATCGAAATGTGAAATTCTTTTTGGAAACCATGGAAACCAACGCGTCCACTAAACTAAAGAGGAGAGGGTCCATCCGGCTTTTTACATTTACATTACATTTACATTTATTAATTTAGCAGAAGTTTTTATAAAAGCAAAAGCACTCAGTTCAAAAGCCTGAATCTCTGATGGTATGGGGGTGCATTAGTGCCTATGGAATGGGCAGCTTGCACATCTAGAAAGGCATCAATGCTGAAAGGTATATACAGGTTTCAGAGCAACATATGCTTCCATCCAGATTCCATCCCATCTTTACTTCTGAGAGACTCTGCCTCTCGAAGATACTCTTTTTATACCCAATCATGTTACTGTTTTGCCAATTAACCTAATTATTTGCAAAATATTCCTCCAGCTGTTTCTTTTTAGTAACACTTACTTTTCCAGCCTTTTGTTGCCCCGTCCCACCTTTTTTAAGACGTGTTGCAGTTTTCAAATTCAAAATGACCTTATTTTTTCCTTACAATGGTACATTTCCTCAGTTTAAACATTTGATATGTTTTCTATGTTCTATTGTGAATAACATATGGGTTTATCAGATTTGCAAATCATCGCATTCTGTTTTTATTTACATTTTACACAGCATCCCAACTTTTATTGGAATTGGGGTTGTACTAAGAAAAGAACAGAAAACCTGTCTACAATTATAATGGAAGTAGCATTACATTTATATTTATGGCATTTGGCAGATGCCCTTACCCAGAGCGACAATTACAGGGAATCATGTACAGTAATTGCTACTGTTGTGTGCGTTCCTGCAGGTTGTCCTCTGTCTCTACAGCAGCTGAGTCGTATCACACTGAGGCGTGTCCTGGGCACCAGAGCGCTGCAGGTCATCACCAAACTAGACATCTCACAACGTATCATCAGTTACCTCTGTTACAACTAATACAACAAAACAACTTCATGCAAGTTTATTGTGTTTCTGTGAAAATGACAGTAATGAGGATGAACTTGGTTAGGAGGCTCAGGGGGAAAATATGCTCAACTAAACATTTTTATGCTGTGACCAGCTGCTGGTTGTCTTTAAATATGCTGCAAGGAATATTTTCCATTGTCTTAAGGTGCATTAATCAAACTGTTTGATGTAACGTGCAAACGTTTGATTTAATGTGCAGAAGACATTTAATATAAGTTTGGCTTTAGGTTTGTTCCTTCAGAAATAAGCCAGAAAAAGAGTTCCATGTCTCATGTAACGGATAAATAATTTGTATAGAAACTCTGTAAATTGTGATATTATCAAAAGTAAGTGCTGGATTCAGAACTTTGTACAATTTTGGGATTTGTTTCCCCAAAATGAGGAACCTTCAGTCACAACCTTTGCTTTGTCTTTAGCTACATTTACATTTACATATTCATTTAGCTTTTATCCAAAGCGACTTACAAATGAGGAAATACAAGCAAAGTGATATATCAAGCGGAGAACAATACAAGTAGTGCTACCATACAAGATCTTTTAATTGACTTCTAGAGACGCAGAATGCGTAGAGAGAATTTTTATTTTCATTTTTTTAAATAAAAGTGGGGGAGGGGTAAGTTAGGGGTTAATTAGGTGTTCACGGAAGAGGCGGGTCTTGAATTTGATGCAGGCGGATACAGGAAGCCAGTGGAGGGTGATGAAGAGGGGTGTGACATGGGTTCTTTTGGGCTGGTTGAAAACAAGGCGAGCTGCTGCATTCTGAATCATCTGATAAATAAGTTAATTAATTTAATCTAGATAATGAATAAATTAACTAGAGACTGAAAACTTTTTTGAGTTGTAAAATTTAGGGGTTTCAACAGGAAAACTACTAAATTAACAATCGTGTTTGTAGATAAACTGTAAAACAATGATTTCGGTTGTTGTTTTTTTTCCATCATTTCACCTGCAATTAAAGTTAGCCTGTAATTAAAGTTTATATCTTAACATTTTTCAACATTGAAGATGATATATATATAAGGTTATGGGGGGCGCATGATGGCGTAGTGGTTATCATGTATGCCTCACACCTCTGGGGTTGGGGGCTTGAATCTCATCCCTGCCCTGTGTGTGCAGAGTTTGCACGCTCTCCCTGTGCTTTGGGGGTTTCCTCTGCGTACTCCGGTTTTCTCCCCAGTCCAAAGATATATGTTCTAGGCTGACTGGCATTTCCAAATTGTCTGTAGTGTGTGATTGTGCCCTGTGATGAGTTGGCACCCCATCAATGGTGTCCCCTGCCTCATGCCCCGAGTTCCCTGGGATCAGCTTCAGGCTCCACCGCGACGCCATGTAAATGGTGGATGGGTTATACGTTAAATTGTTTCTTAGATTTGTATTTTGTTAGGATTTATTATATTTTATTATTAAATTGTAATATGCTTTCAAAATATCATTTGGGGAACAGGGTCATAAATTCAAAATGACCTTTGGCAGTCACTATCACAATATCACTGAAAATAAAAGAACACCGGACGACAGAGCTTAGCTTTCTTCTTCACGTTATCTTCAGGAAATTCAGATGATGCAACTTCCTGTTCACTTATGGAACATTCTAGATATTTCATAGAGGTGAGGGTGTTTAGGTAACTGGGTCGAGTGAACATTATGGGATTCAAATGTACATTTTTCATAACCTGTCAAGCACGAGGTGCTAAATGGATTCACACATTAATGCAAAAATGAAGATTTAAAATATATATATATATTTTAATGATTATAATTCAAGGTCAAATGTACCCTGCTGGAAAAAAAAACTTATAGAAACCATCATACAATTTGTAATAGTTTATAATGGGAATTGTATTGGTTTGAATGGAAACTGTAATGGTCCGTGTGGATCTCTATTGGTAGCCTAATTTGTTGCCTTGTATTGGTGTCATGTTATGTCTAGTAGATACCAAGGTCCAATAATAGTAATAGCAATGGTTATCTGATGATTTGTAATGGTATTTTTAGTGGAAACCATTAGAATTTTGATGATGGTTTCTATTCTATCTCTTTTTTCAGCAGGGTAGGTCTATAGCTATAAGTTATGAGACACATATGTCTTTGTTTGGAAGTGCAGAATCAGTGGGACACTTAGGGTTGTATTTTGAACAGATGGACTACAACCCCCATATTTCCCGGAACAACGGACACGGGAACATGACCACGTGACTCACACACGGCGTTTGTAAACACGGCGTGTTTATGCGGCTTTCTAACTGAATACTGAGCGGTCCCTAAAGCGCGTTTCATTTCACTCCTGTTTAAAGTGAAAGATGGAGGTGGAAACAGGAAGGCCGTATTTCTTCGGTGATATCGGTAAGTGAAAACGCTTAAATGACGGAGTTATGATAACAGCGCCATGCTCTTCCCTCCATTACAGCGGGACGTGTTTACTAAATGAGATTTAAAGCGGATTGCTTGTGTAAACACGGAAATCGAATTTTTTCATTGTGATTATATGATGTTTAATTGCCGTGGCTTCTTATACTCTTCACATGAATCCATGTTTTATTTTTAGTCAGGTGTCAATAATATTCACCTTGACCTAGTGACCTGTTTTTACTATACAGTCTTAAACTGTATGATCATTACTCGTGCAGTATGACCATTCATTCATTCATATTCAGTAACAGATTTATCCTGGTCAGGATGGTCTTGCATCCTGGGAACACTGAACACAAGATGGGAATTGACCCAGCACTAGACACACACACACACACACACACACACACACACATACACTTGCATTTACTTACACTTACTTACACATACTTGCATTTACTTACACACACATTTGCATTTACACACACACATTTACATTTACTTACACACACACACTTGCATTTACTTACACACTCACACACGCACACGTGCATTTACTTACACACACTCTCACACACACGCACACGTGCATTTACTTACAGACACTTGCATTTACTTACACACACACACACACACACTTGCATTTACACACATGCATTTACTTACACACACTTGCATTTACTTACACACACACACTTGCATTTACACTCACTTGCATTTACACACACTTGCATTTACTTACACACACTTGCATTTACTTACACACACACACACACACACTTGCATTTACTTGCACACACACACACACTTACACACAGACTTCAAGTAGTCAGTCCACCTACTGGCATGTTTGTGTGAGGGGGGAGGAAACCAGAGAAAGCCCAAACAAATCTGAGGAGAACATGCAAAACCCCACACACACAGTAACCCACGCTAAGGGTTGAACCAGAAATCCTGGAGCTTTGAGGGCTTGTGATTCAATTCAATTCAAGTTTATTTGTATAGCACTTTTAACAAGGTTCATTTTCACAAAGCAGCTTTACAAAAAAATATAAATTCAGAATTTAAATATAAAACATATCCCTAATGAGCACATCACAGGCGACAGCTGCAAGGAAAAACTCCCTGAGACGATATGAGGAACTCTAAAGGGAACCCACTCTCATCTGGGTGACGCCGGATTGTGCAATTATAAATAATTCCTTTCTATAACTGTGTACTACATGTTCAATAAAGAGCAGTTGTGTGACTGGGAAATTCATTATAGTTTTCAAATGAAGTCTGTTTTGTTGAAGTTTTCAACTGGTCACTGTTCAATACAAATCTGTTCGTGGCAACTTGGTGGTACCCATACACCACTTTACTGCCCCTTGCAGGGTAATGGCAGTAACTAGCTGTTTTACACTCTCTGTCTGTCTGTGTGTGCATTAGGCTTCTGGTCGGAGAGGACAGAGGTCCACAAGGCTGCATATCAAGGCCAGGTGTCCCATCTGCAGTCACTGATCCAGAGTGGAGCTTCAGTCAATATAGTAGCCGTCGACTCCATCACTCCTCTCCATGAGGCAGCTATCCGAGGACAGACGCAGTGTGTGAGGCTGCTGCTGGATGCCGGAGCACAGGTTACAGTCATGCACACACAACACGTACCTTTGCTAGACACCATCCCCTCTGAAATGACTGGAACAGCAAGGCCAATTCCTTTGTTTTTGCTGGAGACTGAAGACATTTGGGTTTGAGATCAAAAGATGAATATGAGATATCACATTCATATGAAAGTCAGACCACCCAATTTGTAGGCGAGCAAAAATATTGGAACATGTGACTGACACATGTTTCTTGTTACTCAGGTGTGTCCTGTTAGATTGACTGTTTAAACAATAAATGGCACTGGACATCTACTTTTGGTTTTAGCGTTCAGTTTAACATGTGAAGACTGCATTTGTTGTTAAAAAGGATAAGCCAACATGAAGATCAGAGAGCTGTCTATGGGAGAAAAGCAAGCCATTTTGAAGCTGAGAAAAGAGGGATAATCAATCAGAGGCATTGCATGAACATTGGGCATAGCCAATACAACAATTTGGAATGTCCTGAAATAGAAATGAACCTCTGGTGTACTGAGCAACAGACGCAGAATAGGTCAGCCAAGGAAAACAACAACAACAGCTGATGAGAGCTGGGAATTTAAAACCCCAAAACAATAGTCAGTGGCATCATCAACAACCTCCACAGGGCAGGGGGTACTCCAGGTTCAACCCCCCATCTCCGAGTTACTCATCAATTGATAACTTCTAGATCATTCTCAACTTTTAAGAAAGTAGAGATGATTGACGTGTTTGTCTTGTTCAGACAGAACTTTGAACCTGATCTTTAATTCCCTGCAAACTCTTCCCCAATAATCCACTAATTCGCCCTGTTTTTTTTTTTTTTGTTTTTTTTACCTAGTGTATGTGCTATAAGATCATTCCTGTCCCAAGTAAAGTACATGCGGTAGACTTGGAGAGAAAAAGAGCCAAAAAAAAGAGAGCCTGATAAGGGAAAGAGTTTTGTGCACAAGTGATAAAGAACTTGTTTTGCAGTTGTTTGACAACATTAAATGTATTTATAAATGGATACAAAGTACATGTTTTTTAATGTATTCCTTGGCAAACTGCTGTGGTATTGGAGAGATTCAAACAACCTCGGAATGTGCTGTTATGGGAAAATAATTTTATGGTGGTAACAGTAACAATTCTCTGTCACATCACACCTCCCTGTTGTTGATTATTTTTCTACAACTGCAACTTGTCAGTATGATGTGAAATCTGAGTTTTGGTGAAGTTTTCTGTTCTAATTCTGATGGAAAATGACAAATGTTTCTTCAGTAAATCATTGCACAGGTGAGCACAAATGCTGTTCACTCGTGACATCATCAAAGTGCGGTCTTGTCCCAATTTGTACTAGGTTATAGTGTCCATCATGGAGGCACATGAATGGGTTTTTGGGATATACAGTAGAACTAGGTGATATAATCTTGTGTTGTGAATAAAGTGAGGGTCACCACACTATATTATATTTGAATATCGAGTGCTTTTGTGCTGTTTTGCAGGTGGATGCAAGGAACGTGGACGGCAGCACTCCTCTGTGTGAGGCCTGTTCTGCTGGGAGCTCTGAATGTGTGCGGCTCCTCCTTGAGCACGGTGCAAAGGTTAACCCCGCCCTTACCTCTCGCACCACATCCCCACTACATGAGGCCTGCATAGGAGGTGAGGATCAGAGTCACACACCATATTTCCAACACCACGAGAGTAAGATTCGCAGGGCAGAGTGATTACGTGACATTTGTGTGAGTATGTGTTTGGGATTTGCAGGAAACGCTGAGTGTGTAAAGCTCATGATAGCAAATGGAGCCAGTCTGGAAGCCTATGATCTGTACAACGGCACTCCACTTCATGTAGCCTGCGCTAACCAGCACATGGAGTGTGTCAAAGTGCTACTCAATGCAGGTAGAAGCAAAAAGCTGTGTCTAAAAGCATGACCTATTCCCTATCCCCTACTCCCTATTCCTTTCAAGCAGCAAAGACCTTTTTTCTTCCTTATTTGAACACTAACTTATTGCAGTGCATTGTGGGATTTCAAGTGCACTGTATATTCTCCATTGTGCGTTTAGATGTGATTATAAAGTGGGCAGCTCCTGAAATAGTGCAGTCTGTAGTACGGTGGTCACCAACCCTCTTCCTTGAGATCTACCTTCCTGTAGGTTTCATCTCCAATCAAAATCTAGTCGATCAAGAACTTCTTAAGGCAATGATTAGATGGTCAGGTGGGCACGATTATGGGTGGAGCTAAAGTCTTTAGGAAGGTGGATCTCCAGGAACAGCATTGGTGAGCACTGCTGTAGTAAATATGGCATGATTTCTGGCAATAGGAGCAGTTCTGAAGCGTTTTGGGATGTGAATTTGGGAAATTGGCCCCATATTAATGTTTTTTTGTCTTGCACATTTGTGTAAGGAGCGAAAGTAAACGCAGTCCGGCTGCACGAGACAGCGCTACACCATGCAGCAAAGGCCAACGACGTAGAATTGATCAAGCTGCTGGTTGAGTTCGGGGCAAACATCTACGCCAAAGACAAGCATGAGATGAAACCCGTCGACTACACCAGGCCTGACACACCCGCTGCTCTGTGTATGCAGCTTTACGAGAGTGAGTAACATACTGCTTTAATGTTAAAGAAATGAAGAGGTTGTAAGGGTGCTATTTTACGGATTATTGTATTGTAAATACATTTTGAAGTACATTAGGTCAAGGGCTTTGAACCAGAGGAGTGCAAGTAACGTTTTACAGGAGACGAAATAAAATGAGACTTTACTGTTATAGGATCGGGGCGGGACACTAGCGCAGCAGTGTTTGATTCCAAGCCCCTAGGTTTGAAATTGCGCTTAGGTGGGTGTATATGTTTCACTGGCCACTTTAATAGACACACCTGCTCATTTATGTAATTATCCAATAGTGGCAGCAGAAAAATACATAAATGCATGCAGATACAGGTCAAGAGCTTCAGTTAATACACACATCAAACAGCAGAATGAGGGGGAAAAATATGATCTTTGGCCATTCGTACGATAAACAAAAAACATTCAGAGAGTGACACTTCTGCAGATCAAAACACCTTGTTGATAAGAAAGGACCAGAGGATTATGGACAGAATTGTTTGCGCTGACAGGAACATTAAGTAACTCGGATAACTACTCTTTACAACCGTGGTGAGCAAAAAAGCATCTCCGAATGCATGACACATTTAACCTTGAGGTGGATAGGCTGCAACAACAAAAGACCACATCAGGTTCCACTCCTACCAGCCAAGAACAGGAATCTGAGACTATAGTGGGCAGAGGCTCACTGAAACTGGACAGGTGAAGACTGGGAAAGGACCAGGTGATTTTTTTTTTCCTCCCTCCAGATTCATGATAGGCTGAAGGTGATCATTAGGAGGAACTTTGTGATGATTTGTAGAGACAAGCATAGTCAAACCATGCCTGCATTATAAATACCCTCCACTATTTTCCCTTTTAATTTGTCACCCGTGTGTGTGTGTGTGTGTGTGTGTGTGTGTGTGTGTGTGTACATGTACACATTAATTTACCCAAATCATCACTCTCATTTTTTCAGTTTGAATCAGCAATTCCGGAAATTGCAACCAGGTGGCACTCTTGGTTTAATGTTTAACATTTTCTCTTTGTTTTTATACTTATTATATGAGAAGTGATTTAATAATAACAGATGACAAATGAGCAGAATTAACATAAAGACCTAAATAACAATGTTTGACACAGATAATCTAGGATTTTTTCATGCCTCATGGTTTACTGTACTAGTATACAGCAGCTGCTACTCTCGATTCTGGACTTTACATTACGTTTCTGCTTGCTGTTTATGGTGACTTGTAATCCAGCGTGTAGCCTTGGTGCTAAATGGGGTGTTTTGGAATAAAGCAGGAATAAACAGAACGAGGATGGAGATCAGATCACATATCCATTTCGAGTTAGGAAGAACAACCTGTGGAATGTTTCTCAGGGCTGTCTCGTGAGGTCCTGTGGCAGACATATCTTAGCAGCACATGCCCCAAAACATTATTAAAGAATGTAAACTGTCTCAGGCAGGTGCTGTGTTCTGGTAATGCTCTTATGAATGTGTCTAAACATACATGACATTTTAGTTAATTGACTGCTAATGGACTTGGAGATGTGTAATGGATGAGTCTCAAGACAATTGCGGTGACCACCCAGATTTAGTATGATTTTATTTGGGGTTTTTTTTCCCCCTGAGCCAAGGTTTTCCCTACAGCTGTATTTCATTTTTTATTTATCGTACATGTACACTGAAAATGAATTTCAGTCCAATTAATGTATCAGAGATTCAAACATTGCTATCAAGAAAATTCTAGCAGGCAGAAAGGAAAAACTGAATTTTACCACAAAAACCCTGGCATATATAGGTAGAGAAGATGGTTGATTATATAATATAAATATATATGTATATGTAATTTATTTTTATTTTTTTTTAAGAAAACAGTGAGACAATATTCTGGTACTGGTTCTGGTATAATAAGCAGCTTCTCAATTTTCTTTCTGACTAAAGAGACCACAGCCCCACCTTTCTTGCTTTCTATTGACCCACAAGACCAAGGTTCATAATTTCAGAGCTCAAAGCTCTCCACTGCCAGAAACAAATATGTCTTGTACATCCTCTGAGGTGGGGGGCATGGTGGCTTAGTTGTTAGCAATCCTTCCAGGGTTTGGGGTTTATGCACACACTCCTGGGCAAATTTTTTTTTTTAAATATTAAGCTTTTAATGGTCTTAACAACAAATCATTGGTCAGGAAATTAGCAAGAATTAAACAAAGATAAAGTAACTTAGTATGGGATAGCTCTTACCTTTGATTTATTTAAATGTTTAAGCCTTGTGGGTTAGTTAGTTAGTCTCTGGGTTATTGATCAGAAGGTCGGGGGTTCAAGCCCCAGCACAGCCAAGCTGCCACTGTTGGGCCCTAGAGCAAGGCCTTTAAATCTCTCTGCTCCACGGGCACCTTATCATGGCTGACCCTGTGTTCTGACCCCAGCATCCTAACAAGCTGGGATATACAAAGAAAATAATTTTGCTGTGCTATAATGTGTGTGAGACAAAGGCTTTTTCTTCTTCTTCTAAACTTCTAAATGTCAACCTCACGATTGTTCTGTTTTGATACTCGGCTGCTATGTGCGTTCCTGCAGGTTGTCCTCTGTCTCTGCAGCAGCTGAGCCGTATCACACTGAGGCATGTCCTGGGCACCAGAGCGCTGCCGGTCATCACCCAACTGAACCTTCCCAATTTCATCATTTGCTACCTCTCATACCTGTAAGATCTCCACACAAGCACACACACTCTCTCAGGGCTGGTGTGACTCAGAGCTTCAGTACACCTTCAGCAAGGTTATATTTCATACCTGAACATTTTTCCTTATATTTATTAGCTAACTATTATTCGTAAGGACATTCATGATGCACTTGAATACTCCGTGCTTATAGCACATCATGGTCTTTAATGTACAACCTAATTGCACGATTAAAACATGAACTGTTGTAAATATCAGTGCAAAGCACTTAAGACATCCTCGAAGCTGTTTAGTAGTGAAAGCCAGAGGACAGAGAAGCTTCCTGCACAGAGGACCTTCTCTGAATGTGATACACGAGACTCAGAAGTGGCAATACATTAGTTACCTTGACTACAGCTGTGTAGCCTGAACAACACTAGACCAGCCTGAAGCAGATTCTGGCAGCTTCATCTGAAACACGTTCCAAACGGAGTCCACAGACCTGACAACATGCTGTAAATTCACAAGCGACGATGATGTGCTGGGAGTGAGGGACTGCAGGCCCAGTCAGATCAACATCCTTATTTTATCAATATCCACATTCTTTCCATATCACCGTTTAGAATCTCTGCTTTTGTGGTACGTTTCGGTGTTTATATGTAATTTTACAGCAGTTCTACAGCATCTTTCTGGTGAATAATATCACGGATATCATGGTGAAACATCATCATCATGATGATATTTAGGTTTGGTAACAGCATGCCGGCAAAATAGCAATGAACTTGTTATAAGTCCTGAGAAAAATCGATTCTGACATCCTGTCAGGAACTTTTTAGGTTTCGCTTGCATTATAGAGGAGGTTTTTTGGTTTTGTGTTTTTTTTTTCCTTTAAACTGTAGTGTTTTTGTCGCATAGTGAGTGAGATACTGTACAGCATAAATAGACCTGCATTATTTTAGCATCTAGATGTTGAACATTACAGTAAGAGGACAACCACACAGCAGCCTATTATACAGTATTCTACACAGATTTGAAATTCTATATTAAACTAGCTACATTTCTACTATGCACAGCTACAGTAGGAAGACGAGGCATTCTTCATTCACTGATGTATAGCAGTGCTCCCATTTGTGTTTTACTGCCCAAAACTATAGCACTTTTATACCATACTATATGCTGTTGAATTCTCTATTCTAATAGATCAGAAGATGGTGATTCATTTTCTATAACAGCAGCTCTGACAGTAGTGCCGTCTGTAATTCAGATCACAGGTTTATACCGATGTGCTCATTTTAATACATTAACATTTCTATAGAAATATCATAAATAGATTTGAAAACCAACAAGTATTTGGGAGGAGCCTCCAGTGTCAGCACTTTGTAACAGTCCAAGATAAAGCTATAACTTTAGAAGGCGTAATTATATTTATATTTTTTAACTACACGTGCACATACACAAGCTGGTTGCTGCATGTATCCTGTGGGTGTTTGGAGCATTGCTTGTGTATGTCCTGAGACACGGGTCACAGGAAGGAGTTTCACAGTGTAAGTAGCATATATGTTGCATGCACTGACTCGAGCCTCCTAGCCTAACCGCTTAAACAAAAGTTCTTCTTCTTCTTCCTGTTCTTCTCATACCTCTTCTTCTTCTACTTCCTGTTCTTCTTCTTATTATTATTATTCCTGTTCTTCTCATACCTCCTCTTCCTGTTCTTCTTCTTCTTCTTCCTGTTCTTCTCATACCTGTTGTTGTTGTTGTTGTTGTTGTTGTTGTTGTTCTTCTTCTTCTTCTTCTTCTTCTTCTTCTTCTTCCTGTTCTTCTCATACCTCTGCTTCCTGTTCTTCTTCTTCTTCTTCTTCCTGTTCTCATACCTCTTCTTCTTCTTCCTGTTCTTCCTGTTCTTCTTCTTCTTCCTGTTCTTCTTCTTCTTCTTCCTGTGCTTCTTCTTCTTCTTCTTCTTCTTCCTGGTCTTCCTGTTCTTCTTCTTCTTCTTCTTCCTGTTCTTCTCATACCTCTTCTTCCTGTTCTTCTTCTTCTTCTTCTTCTTCTTCTTCTTCCTGTTCTTCTCATACCTCTTCTTCTTCTTCTTCTTCTTCTTCTTCTCATACCTCTTCTTCTTCTTCTTCTTCTTCTTCTTCTCATACTTCTTCTTCTTCTCATACCTCTACTTCTTCTTCTCATACTTCTTCTTCTTCTTCTTCTTCTTCTCATACTTCTTCTTCTTCTCATACTTCTTCTTCTTCTTCTTCTCATACTTCTTCTTCTTCTTCTTCTCATACTTCTTCTTCTTCTTCTTCTCATACCTCTTCTTCTTCTTCTTCTTCTTCTCATACCTCTTCTTCTTCTTCTTCTTCTTCTTCTCATACCTCTTCTTCTTCTTCTTCTTCTTCTTCTTCTTCTTCTCATACCTCTTCTTCTTCTTCTTCCTCCTTTTCTTCTCATACCTGTTCTTCTCATACCGGTTCTTCCTCCTCTTCTTCTTCTTCTTCTTCTTCTTGTTCTTCTCATACCTGTTCTTTGTTCTTCTTCCTGTTCTTCTTCTTCTCTTTCTTCCTGTTCTTCTCATACCGGTTGTTCTTCTTCTTCCTGTTCTTCTTCTTCTTCTTCTTCTTCTTCCTCCTCCTCCAGTCAAAGGATTCCTGAAATTCGTGGGCGCTGCAGCACACTCCGCACCCCTGCTTCCTGCATCCTTGTCCTCAGAAATATAATGTATAGCAGCAGTAATAGAGCACCTTGTGACACTGCGTCTCAGACTCACTAAACAAACTAGCATTGTATCCAAAAATCACATACTTATGTACTATTCTACATAGTTATTGAGTACTGCTTTTCCTATTCCGTTTAGTGTTTGAAACGTTAAAACCTCTCATATAGCCTTCAAATCTACTGAGATGTCTGTTTTGCTTACCACTTGTCTGGATTTTCTAGATTAGAAAAGACTATTGAATGTAAGGTCAGAGATTTTGATGTGAGATGAAGATCATGGCAACAATCATGACATCGGTGGAAAGTTTTTAAAATAACCAAAACTCTTCAGTCAGTTTAACATGACTGTGCATGAAATTATTTTGCAGTTCGACTTAAAATCCAGTTGGGCAGGGATGTTTTGGCTCTGACTTGCCATTTACTGTACATTGCTTTTAATCTTTTGCATCAAGTATAAACCAGCAACCTGTTTTCTGCCATTTGGAGAGTCTTCACTATGGAGGGCTTTGTGCTTCATGATGTCTCTGTAACAAGTCAAGCTGTGTTGTTGTGGTTTGTTTGTTTGTTTGTTTGTTTTTTTGGTGTTATTTTCTTCAAGAGCAAGAAAACAATAGGCTGGTGATGAAAGGATTGTTTATAGCTGCTATAACAGAAGTGATGGAAAGGTACTAAATTATTATCACTAATTATAAATGGATAAAAAGTATAATTTGTTTGTACTCTAAAAATTTTGATCTTTGGCTGTGGTATAAGAGGAATAAAACACTTCAAGATATGCTGTTCTTAGAAAATAATCAACTTGAGTGATAATATTTGTAGAAGTAAAATGATCAGTGTGCCAATGCGAATATCTTTAGAACAAAATCCTATATTTAACTAGTGCTCAGTTTATCCCCATATCAGATATCACCATGTCATCGTTGCCCAGCCCTAATCCCCAGTGTTGCCATATAGAGGCTTTCACCAGAGCACATTTCATACACGCAGTATTTTCAAGCGCTATTTATTTCAGCACTTAAGGCTTATTTCACTCAATTTGTGCTCCAAAATATCCTCCCACTCATGCTCTTACTGCTCGCATTCTCTATTTATTGTATTTCCTGGAATTGCAGTGCAGCGTTTACAAATTTTAGTTCATATCTGAAACTGAAGCATGCTGAAGCATGCGCTCTAATTGAGTGCCTGTGACCCAAGGGACAGACATTGAAGAATAGATTTAAAAATGTTCGAACTTGTGATGTTGTGCCATATTGAACCATTATGTGTCATTACTGACAAAGATTAAAGGAGCGGTCACACCGGATTTATGCCTCTCTATTTTATCCGCCTGGGTGGAGTAGAAATAAGGCAATTACAGCCTAGAGAGCTACCATGTCATGATTTAATGGTAGCTCTCTACGTTGTTTGTTTTTTTGCAGTTCTGCAGGAACAGACATTTTCAGTGTTTCTTTTACATTAAAACTTTATTTTATTTTACCTCGTATTTCATCACTGTCAACAAGAGTGTTTGTAGAGATACACAAAAAAGCTATATATATATATATATATATATATATATATATATATATATATATATATATATATATATATATATATATATATATATATGAATTAAAATTGAAATTCTTGTAAGAAGGATAGTTAGAGGATAAATAAGTGGTTTCTTGTATTATTATTATTATTTATTGTTTTTTTTAGTATGAAATTTCAATCCTTATTTGTGAAAACGTGTCGTGAAAAATTGGTGGTTGTACTGATTTAAGAAAGAGTCTGGTCTGCTTAAGGCATCATCTATCTACTCCGAATGACCATTTTTATCCACTTAGGCCTTTGCCATTTTCTCGTCTTAGTGTTTTTAATCGATTTGATGGCATTAGTAGTTGATTAATAGAATCAGACTCTTCTTCCAGGCTCATGAAGTTCCTTCTAATCCCTGCACATCCCCAAAACCTCTGCGCTTTTCTCATGAACAACTTGAAAACGCTCTATAAATAACACACGGAAATGGTGCCGAACCCGTCCTCGTTTAGATTTGAGTGGAGAAAACGAGATCCTTTTCTTGTCTGATCTGAAGGCCCAGGAGGGAATATGGCACATTGGCACTTTTCTAAACAGACTCGATATAAATAAGTCTTCAGGATGAAGGTCTTTTCTCGGTAGTATGACGAGCTGCTTTTTAAAATTGATTTGTTTATGGATTTATCTTATTAACTTAAAGAGAAGAGGCTGGTGACGAAACAACTGTTTATAGCTGTTATAACACAAGTGATGACAGGAACTAACTTGTTTGGTTGATGTTTCACAACATTACATTTTACTATAAACAGATAAAAATTGTTGACAAGTTGTTGTGGTATAAAAAAAGACTAGAAAACAGTCTATAAATAACTAGCACAGCTGAAATAGCTCCATTTCTTCTCATTGAGTGGATGAGTTGGTCCAGGGGGAATAAAATGTGGATGGATAGAACACACGGAGAAATAAATGTCCTCGTCATTGGCTCAAAGTTGGCTTGAATTATTGGCACCCTTCATGAAAATGATGAAGAACATCCAGTGAGTGATATTTAGAGTTTAGTAATATAGGGATGTTTCTGCAAAACACTGATTTCAACATTACTGGCAACACCACAATTAAAATGTGATTTGAAGCCAGGTGGAGAGAGTAAACAGCTGTTCCGTGATCTGTTCTGTGATTTTGGGGGGTTTGGACCTCTCCATCATGCAGTTATTCTCATGCATAATGTTCCTGGCAAACAGTTCAAGACTTTAAACATGTATGTAGGGTTTTTTCATATTAAGATGTGAGCAACTTAATGAGTAAAAGCAACAATAGATTTTATGGAAACCAAGAGCAATTTTTGTTTTGTTTTGTTTTTCCAAGTTTGCATAACAATTTGCATGTATTTATTTTAAATTTTCCTTAGGTGCAGTAATTATTTTGCCAGGTTTTTTTTTTTAAAGAAAAAAAAAACATTTCCGCTATTCTTTGGCTTGAATCATCGGGCCTCCATTCTCAAAGTGGATATGGAAATAGATTTAGTCATATTTCTTTCATAAGAAATGTGTTGTTCATGAAAAGCCAGGAAAAAAATTTGTATCCTACGAGAGCTCCTGAGTTTGTGTAAATTAAAAGGAGACTCAATCATGTACACCTCAGTTGATTGGCTTCAAATCTTAATACAAATGAATATATGGATTATACCGTCAGGTTCAAATTAGAGTTTCAATTACACACAGGTTTAATGAGCGTTTTGTATATACAACTTTGTCATGTTATATTCCTGACTTGAAAGAAAGCAATCATAAATTTGGACAAAAGTAATAGCACCCTATAACAAGTGATAGAGGTGGTATGTGTCACACTGCAGTGGGTGAGCTGCATTACTGGAAGATTTAGTGCATGGCTCTTTCACCATTTATTCCTCATTTGTCGTTTTCAGCTTTCTGTGAGGTTTGCCTTGTTTGTGGAATTTTGTGTACAGTAAATCAGCTGTGTCTGTAATGTGCATGTAATTTACAGATCAGTATTTGGACACGTCAGTACGAAGAATCAGAATAGATCTGCGGGGAATTTTGATTTCAGTTTGGCCTACAAACATATTTGTGTCTTGATGTGTGGCGATTATTCTGAAAACGACGGACTGTACTCAAAAGATCATGTCGACGACAAACAGTAAGGATGTAACTTTAGGGTAGATTAGCTGTTCCGTTCTGCCCATTTCTCAATATTTGATCTATTGCTTTAGTTAATTTCTTTCTGTGTTGTGTGCATCTCATTTGATTGTAATGTATGAGTAACTGATTGATTAATTGAATCTGGAGTGTTCTTTCTGGGTCATGTACTTCTCTCCATCCTTCTAATGCCTGCACGTCCACACAGTACCTCTGCATTAATCTCTTATAAAACAGTCTATAAATAGCCAGCAGACCAGAAATAGCTCCACTCCATGACTGTTTGCTTTGAGTGAACATTTGGGCAAAATGACGTTTTTCCTCTCGTACTGGTGCTGAGGTCCAGCAGGGCCAGAGCACTTGCATTTACTAAACAGGGCTGAGAACTGACAGAAGAATGCTGTTGTTCCAACACAGTGAACCCTCTCCTGAAATGACTCTTACTAGCACAAATTTGCAGCTATGGGTGGAATGCCGTTTCTTTTTTTTCTCTTATTCTTCTTTCTTTTCTTTTCTTTCATCTCTCTGGTTAAACCTTTAAAGGACTGAGATGTTGTTTTTTTCTGCACCAGGCTTTCTTACTGAATAATGAAAATAGCATGGTGTTCTTTCCGAGGAGCCAGATGTGCATTTGAACTTCTATCGAGGAGGAATCTGTTATATAATATGTTAATTTATTTGATGCACATCTGTAACAATCACTGGTGGTTTATTATCAGCTGTATTTCCGGGTGCTGATGTGTAATGCTGATTATAAAATATTCACTGTACTTTAAGCACACTTTGTAAATGATTATGAAATTATTGTATGATGTTTGTCAATGTTTAAGAAAATAAACGTTTGCATAGTGATGTTAAAAACATAATTTAGTAACTGGAGGGTTCAACATAAACCGTTAAAGGTTCCCCTAGCAGGCCAAACCTTAAGAGACTTAAATGTAACATTTTTGCTTTTGGTCACCTGTTTGGTACTGTTGGTCACCGATTTTACCACCACGACCACTAGGGGGCAGCAGAGTTTGTTTTTATATAAGCTGCTAAATTTGTGACTGAGATATTACCAAATACTATTGGACCCATTTTCATTTACACCATTTGGTAGTTGCCCTTATCCAGAGCAACTTACATTTATACAATTTATATAACTGAGCAGTTAAGGGTTAAGGGCCTTGTTCAAGGGCCCAAAGAAACAAATTCCCTTCCCTATATATATCTCCTCGTATTATGCAAAGCAGGTCATAAATATAGCATACCCTGAGAAACCAAGTAGCTGGTCTGTGTACAGTTGGTATTTTCCAAACCCGGTTTCTATTAAAGATCTAAGGACAGGACACTTTCCCTCAGAATACGACATTAAACTCTTGATATGTTGCACAAGCGTGTCGTACCACCACAGTGACCTCACAATGTAACTAACAAATGACACATTAAACTTTTACTCATTTACATGAGAAATGACTTCCCTTATATGGACCTTCATGCACAGCAGTAATTGTATATTTAAACAGTATCCAGTGTGCTAAAACTTTATTTGAAGGGTGCCTTTTTCGTACATTTGGTCTTCATAACATGTTCATAAGAATGCTGGAGGAACCCTGTAAGGCTTATGTAATGTTTTTCCATCCATATTTTACAAGATATTATACAAGTTATACATTGTTGCAAATAGCACAGTAATAAAGCCTTGATTACATTCTTTGTTCACGTATCCACTTGTATTTATGATGCTCTATAAATGTATTGTTATGAAGCACTATGTACATCTTCTACAACTTCTTTAAGAAGCCCATCCCAGTGAACAGGAACGAAATGGATACTCTGCAGAAAAGGCCTTAACCTTCAGGAATGTGAGGTTAGTAAAAACAAACTAATAAAGGAGATAAATATGGAAAAAAAAAATTGCAGAACATATCGTTAACAGTCTACCAAAATGATAACACACAGCCTGTCATAAGTCTTAACATTTCATAAAGCGTTTTGTGTTGCTTTATAAAAGCAGAGGTGCCCATTTGCCCCCCCCCCCAAAATAATTTTGGTCCCCTAGCTATGTGGGACACACCTGGAAACTATGTTTTTCTGCTTCCTCAGCTAAAGTAACTGTCTGACCAAACATGTAGTTTCACCTGGCAGAAATGGCAAAATACTGAAGGAGAAAGGACACATGGGTGTGAAAGACATTGATTTGCATTAAGTAGTGATTACGTTTGTGTTGACTTTATCTAGGTGAACCTTTGACCTGTGAATTGGTGAACCCAGGCTTTGTGAGTTGATAAAAACAAGAAAGTGGGACTGTGAACTCTGTTTGCTTAAAAAAAAAAAAAAGGAGACTGGATGGATTGTTAGGGGGATTGATTTAATAATGGTACAGTCACAAGGTATAATAATGTTTAATACTTACATGTCAAGTATCATTTCTATTACAAATTAATTTAATCCAATAATTAAAAAGAAACTTTTTAGGATTAAATGTGGAATGCCATTAGGTTTTAAATTGCATTGAAAATTGTATATAATTATCATTGGATACAAGTATGTATGTGTCTCTCCCTCTCTCTCTAATATAAAATATATATGATATGTATATATGTGTATATATATTTATATGTGTGTGTGTGTGTGTATGTATGTGTGTATGTATGTATGTATATATAATCTATGAATATGAGAGAGAGAAAAAGGCATCTTTCTGAAAACATTTTGTGTATATACACATTTTTTGTTTTTAGATATAAGTATTAATTTAGATGATGTGATCATTACTGTTTGCTCTTCATGGAGGCAACATACCTAGCTGCAAAAGCCAGGTAACATGCCTGACTATTTCACATCTAGCCAGTAACATCAGACTTTTGTACACTATTCTGGCAAAAGTTTGAGTTTGTTTTATGGTAAAATGTTGTTTATTGTTGTCACCTCCTGTAAAAGATGTATGCATTATGCTTATGAATGGCTTATGAAGGCTTAAACCTTAAATGCATCCATAACAATAATAGTTGTTGTGTTTTTTTTTTTGTTTTTTTTTTAGCATTTCTTAGGTCATGATTATTTTTTTTAGGTATTGTACTGGTGTTTTTGATAGAATGTGTTTCATTTTAGACGTTTCTTGCTACTTTATGTATTCTGGACACATTTATGTGTTTGTATAGTGAGATGAATGAGGAGGTTTGAAAAGTGAGAATTTGAAGAAATCTCTTAAAAGCAATCAAAGGTTCCAAGTCCTGTCCCCCAGAAACATTCAAGCTCTCTATTCAATGATTTTAACTAGAGATATTGTGTAAAGCAGCATCTCTTAACTCAAGACTAAACCTTGAAGACAGAAGTCTAGTATCTTGCCTCCGGTTTAAAAAGCAAACATCTCTATATCCTCCTGTCCTGTTTAAATCCCCTTGACGAATGGTGAAAGGAAGGATGTTTTCCAGGTATTTTGGAGTCAAGGTTCCTCAGGTCACCAGGAGAGATTTGAGGAACCTTTAGGGAAGAGAAGATGGGATCTTTCTGAAAGCGAAGATAAAAGTGGATTCCAGTTCTGTGATGTTCTGCTACCCGGCTTTAGTGCTGAGCTACTCCCCAGCACAAATCACCCCCAGTCTATCCAATGAGAAACAGATGTTTCTAACCACTGCTCTGCATGGAGTCACGTTTAGAAGGTTTGCTGCAAAGCTTAAAAAAAAAGAAGAAGAAAGAAATACACAAAGTCTAGATCCATAATTAAATTTTGCAACGTAGTAACCAATGTATTTAGTCATATAGTTTATTATTGTGTGCTTAATTTACCAGTTATGTGCATGTATGCTCCTTTTGGCTTTGTTGGTCTAATAGGATGTGTTAATTAACAACACATGTTTGTGTTATGACTAGTTTAATGTTGTTTATACCACACGTTGAACTCTTGAATATGATTGGTCAGGAGGTATTGAATCATTTTCTATAACAGTTCTGTTCAAAGGGTCGGCTGTAAATTAAATAACAGTTTTATATTAAAGCAGTCATTCAACGGTATTGTTTCTACAACTTTGGCAGAGACGTATGGTGGACGATCCTCATGAATGGATTTAAGAACGTGTAATTGTTGATATGGTGAAGTTTTCAGTGAGGAAAGTGCTAGCTGCTTACTTCCACAAATATGAGCTCACACACGCCCATGATTGGCTAGAGTCAATGTGATTGTAATTTTGCTCCTTTTAGCTCCCAGCCACAGATGACTGTGGCACTGTCGGCATTCAAACTCTCCATCTTGTACTGATAGGATAAATGCACCAGACTCTTATTTTTTTCTCGTGATGTTAACAAGACAAAAAAAATATCTTGTCAATTTACCTCCAAGGCCTCTACACAGCCCTCAGTGCTGGAAACTCTCCCATTATAAAACTGTTCCAAGGCTGTTACAAAGCCCTGATACTGGAGACTCCTTCCAAAAATGTATTTAAATGACCATCTCCTTACCGAAAACCCCACCATTTCAATAATTTCACACGTTCTGCTTATGTGGAGCACCCACCATACATTTGGCACACATTGTTTGTTACTATAGAAACAATGAGAAACGAGTATAAATATAAACCTTGCAGACAGACCTAATATCAGAGGTAATGTCAGAGCTGCTGTCACATCTTCTGACCAATCAGAATCAACAATTCACCACTGCTGTGATATAAATGTTTATTAACACATCTGTTTTGAGTGTGTAGACTGTTTTGTCTGTTTAAATGAAGTCAGCCAAACTGTCTCCATCCCAGACAATAGAGAATCCTACTGTTGATGTCTAGCCAAGACTACACACACACACACACACACACACACACACACACACACACTCGGAGTAAGTAAAGCAAATGATCATTACATCTGTCGTGCTCTGGATACTCGCCCATCCCCAACGGAAGACCCTCACTATCACAGTCTTACTGAGGTCAGCAGTATCCACGTTAGCAATTTATGCCGCGCTTTGCTAATACAAAGTTCATGAGTTCACCTGTTGGAACAGTTTTATATACAAGTCTAAGCAGGCTTATGTGTGTTTTTGCAAAGACATCAAAGGTAGATCCTTAAAGCTATATTTTGTTCCTTAGTCCTTCACAGAATTTTATTTGAGCTACTGCCATTTCCCCTGGTGGATTCAGGTTCATCTCTGGTTTCTGAATAATTTTACATTCAACACGTATATGAGGTAAATGTACAACAGCATTTTGTTCTCTAAGCAGTGGCTGGGCGGCTGTGGATCAGGTGGTAGAGCGGGTTGTCCACTAATCGTAGGGTTGGGGTTCGATTCCCAGCCTGCATGACTCCACATACCGAAGTGTTCTTGGGCAAGACACCGAACCCCAAGTTGGTCCCGATGGCAAGTCAGCGCCTTGCATGGCAGCTCTGCTACCATTGGTGAGTGTGTGTGTGTGTGTGTGTGTGTGTGTGTGTGTGTGTGTGTGAATGGGTGAATGAGACACAGTGTAAAGCGCTTTGGATAAAAGTGCTATATAAGTGCACCATTTACCAGTGTGAGATCACACACTATGTCCACTAAATATTCACTGACAGATGACAAATTCAAGGAAAAAGCCAACATAAAGTGTGTTAGTAAGGTGGTAGGACACCTTGGTATAGATTACTGGTACTGTATGAACACCAGATATTGCCTCAGTTGGTATTTTGATGATGGTGAAGAGCAGTGAAGATGATAGTGGAGATGAGATCAAGTGACTGTGAGGACCATAGCATATGATTTTAATTATTTTCTTAATTCCTTTCATCTTTTCATTTGTTGGGTTTACCACCTTTAAGTAATAAAAATATCAGTTAATATGTTTATGTTCCCTTTTCTAAATTTGATATAAATGTTCTCTGATAACCTGTAACCCAATCTTTTTTCCTTTATAGCTGTCTCTATATGCGTTCATATTCTACGAAGTTTTGGATCCTCTTACTTGTAATAATTAGTCCAGATTCCATTTTATTACCATTGTCATCTCATCAGATGAAAACTAGTACTGTTGGTTTGATGTGATGTGATGTGATGTGATGTGATCTAATGTTTTTTGGTAGGTGTAATGTAGTCCGGATGACTTTATTTATGTAGTGAGATGAACGAAGAGATTTGAAAAATGACTCCCACAAACATAGTTCTTAATGCAGCTAATTAAATCTAAGCCTAATTTGTTACTTCAGTAACAAAGGAAACATTTAGACTCTTAGGTTTTTAAATAATAGGTCGCATGTTGCATGGGGACAAGCGAAATGATCTCACAAGCTCTTTGTTGGAACATTTGGTCCTCACCAAGATCTGAAAACCTGCCCACACATACACACACACACTCCTCTCTTTGCACCTATGCTGTAAAGCTCAGCTCAGCTACTAGTTAAAAATAGCTCTGAACTTTACAGAGGCTTTCCTTCCCTACCGTGATGAGTTGAACATGCTATTATTCTCCATTAAAGCACACCTCATTCGGATACATTCTTGGTCTGAAGTATGCACGTGAACATGTAAACACACTTTTGCACTCGTTTAAACCACTTCAGATGTTTTTCATGTGGTGTCGTCGCTGCTGGAGGCGCAGTGTCGGCTGGGGAACGAAGAATTCTTTTAGTGCATGTGTAACCATGTGGCAGGCCAAACTGTATGTCCCAGACAGGATTTGTTTTTCCTCGGATGCCACATCTTCCTTTGAGCTCAGTCAGCATGAACTTTTGTCACAAATTCCAGCACGGTGGGGGGGAAAAAAAAAATAAGAACGGAATGTGCTTCAGGTAGTTCATTTATCTCCCCAGTCATTAATTAGACATTTCTCCACGCTGGTAATGACACGGTGTATGTGAAAGCCGACAGGTTTAATGGCTTTGTTCTAGATGTTTCTCTGCTACTTATTCCCCTGCGGCGATTTGTCTGTCTGTCCTGTTTGAAGTTTGTACTGTGGTACAGCTTGTAAAGAATGGTACATCAACCTGGGCTTATGTAAGTATATTTTTGGAAGCACTGATTTGTAGCCATGTTTTGTGGTCTGTTCCAAAAACAAAGGGAGTAAAAGAGCTTTTAGTTGTATGGCTTTAGATGTAGGTTGTAAAAACAAAGAAGGTGCACCAGCATGATGTTCATCAACATGCAGAATTGAACAAAACTGTTGAGAGGTTCTACATATTTGAAATCTAAGCTGTAAATGTGAAGCATTTTGATTTGTTTGTCAAACTGTGCAGACATGGTAGAAGCAAGGACTGGTACTTTTTTTGTTCCACTGAAAGCATGTCAAAATAAAGGTGTAGTATAAGAGTGCAGAGGCATTCTAGGTATTCATTTGTTCATTCTAGATATTGACAGCTGAATTTCCTTCTTTTAAAAAAAAATCATATATTAGGTTACTTTGTATAGATACGGATTATACTGTATGTATTATGCAAGGTACATTTCCATATACGTTGCACACAGGCTCAGTAATTAATGCTCGAAGATTGAAGATTCTAATAAAACACTCCAGCAATTTTTACACAGAGAGTGAAAATGTTCAATTTATGAAATTGTTATGACCGTGATGTTCAGTTAAAGACGGGGTCTAAAGTTCTCTTGTAGTTTGTGTGGTGTTTTCAAATGCGGGGCGCTGTTTCAGGTTGCTATTCTGACATTAAAATAAAGTTTGCTCTTGTTTAGGCAACTACTGGAACATCCAGACAGCAAGGTAGCAACATAGATAGCAAAAGCATCAAATATTTTTTATCTGCATCTTGTAGCTACATTATATGTCTTAGCATAAACATATCTGAGTAAATATTCTCCCATCCATCGGCATGTTAGAACATTTTGGTTCTACGTTACACAGTTCTGCTTCCTCTCAGTCGCTTTAAATAGGTGTGTAGAAAATCCTATTTTCCTTCAGCGTAAGCAGCTTTTATTAAATGCATTCCTCTTTCCTAAGTGCATACTTCCTCTGGCTCCATCACTCTCTCAGGCGTCGTTTTGTATTTAATGGTATGATTTAATTGTGCAGGAGGAAACTGGGTCTGCATTGTTGAGATTGTGTGTGTGTGTGTGTGTGTGTGTATATATATATATATATATATATATATATATATATATATATATATATATATATATATATATATATACGTATATATATATATACGTATATATATATATACGTATATACACACACACAATAATACACTTGCTGGCTTCTGAATTAAAGCAGAAACTTTATTAGGAGAAGACCCAATTAATATGTTATGTTTATAATATAGCATGTATGGTGGTTGTATTATGGGATGTCCCATCAGTAGCCTTGATGTTAAAAGCGTAAAGTAGAAAAAACCCAATGTTTTTACGTTGACCCAAGAACAGATTTCAGGAACTTGGCTGTATTTGTGACGTCCCTGACTGATTTTTTTTATTAATGTTACAAATGTTCCCATACCAGAGATATTACCCTTTAATTTTCTCTTCATGCCAAAAGCAGCAGCCATTACTCTTAACCTAGCAACTAGATATGCTGAAGCTAATACAGGGGAGATACGGTTTATTGTGGATTAGCAGCATGGAAGGTATTTGTAAAGGCAGAGCAGGCTACAGATAAAAAAGTAGTCTGTTTAAAGGCACTTGCTAATATGTTATCTAATAATTCTTTAGCGTTAGCTTTGGAACCCTGTCTAACAGAATATTCATGAATAATTGCGACTGAAATAAACTCTTAAATGAAAAAAAGCCCAACTTTGGGGCAACTAGTTGAAATGTATTTACAAAGGTGGACAAATCGTTTGGTATTTAAAGCCATCCCCTTTATTCTGATGATTAATATTATCTTAGCAACAGAAGTAAAGAGGAATGCAGTTATAAAACTTTTGTTAAGGAAAAGATGCTCATGTTTCATAGCTGGAACAACCTGAAAATGTTTGGTTTTTTTAGGTTTTATTGAGCAAAAGACTAGAAATTATTTGTGCCATTTTGTCACATTTTAACTGTAATTTAAATCCATGTTTGGAAAATGAGCCTGGCTATCAGTTTTGGGTTTATCGGATTCTCCCCATTCACACACATGAGTTTGGTCTTGTAGGACTGGTGATAACTGCATGGGGGTTCTGCCAAAATATCTGTTTTATGGAACGTCTTCAAGACTTTAGTTAAGTAAATGAATCAGTAAATGGGTGACTGAACAGCTTCTTCGTGTGTTAGCCATCTACAGCAATGTATACAGATCAGAACTTTCAAACCCACCTCAAGTTACTGACATGCAGTAGAGTAAATATATGTAAATATAATTGTAGAATGACTAAAGTGGAATTTCACAGCCGGAACACAAAACGTCATAAATAAATAAATTCAAATGAAACTTGTCCAGCTGGAATTTCTTACAGGCATTCTCCTAGTTTAGTAAAAGTGGGTTTTTTTAATTGAAAGCGCATCTATTTTAGTCATGCTTTGGTTTTCCAGATTCACCACATAAAAGTTCTGATTGTGTAAGAACACGACATCTTGACGTCCTTTTATTTGCAGCTAACTGGTCTGTGTCATGTTGTGTATGTATTTGTGTTTATTTTGAACAGATTTTGCTCAGTTGATGTTTTGCCAAAGTATCCTGCAATGGAAATTCTAGCTCTTACTGAACGCATTCCTCTCTTCTCAGCTCACGGTTTCTTTGGCTCCATCACTTACTCAGGCCTCATTTCATAATAACAGACATGATTTAATTATGTGCAAGAGGGACCTGTCTCTGCATTCATGTGTGTAATATATACTCATGTTCTTTGCATTTGTGTGTGTGATTTAGTTAAGGGACACTGATATGGGCTTAATGAAATTTTTTTTTTTAAAGGTTTGTTTATTTTACTTAACACAGCACTGTTGAATTCTGATTGGTCAGAAGATATTGATTAATTTTCTATAACAGCAGTTCTGGCGGTCGTGCCGGCTGCTAGACGAATCATAGGCTTATATTAATGTACATGGTCGTTTCTATATTAATAACACACAAGAAATTCTTTGGCAGAGTTTCCATGTAAATGGATCCAAAAACTGTCATTTTCGATCATGTGAATTTTTCTGTGAGGGGACATTTATTTAGCATTTTTTGAAGGAGTCTCCAGTGTCAGTCAGAGATAAAGCAGTAACTTTAGGTTTTCTGACACAGGGAAATCTTTAAGACAGTGAACTTTGTGGGAACTAACTTGTTTTGTGTATGTTCCACAACATGAAACATAACTATAAATAGATTTTTTTTTTTTTTTTTTTTTTTTTTTTAAGTATGCTATATTGTTTAATGAATAAACATTCTCAGCTGAGGCAAATCGCTATAGTAAAAGAGGAGTAAAACTTTTCAACTTTGGGACGTGTTGTTATAGGAAAATAATCAACTTTGTCGTATCGCACCAGGGATAAAATATCATTGATTAATTTCCCTGTCATGTTTTATTCCTTACGTGTCATGTCAGATTTATCATATCATCATCATCATCATCATCAAATTAGTCATATAAATGTTGATTAATATTTCACATGCGTTTGCACTTGTCAACAGATCTTTCATACCTTTTAAAAAGTGTTGTTAAAGTTTTAGTGCATGAACATTGGAATGAAAGCAGCGTTATTATTTTGAGCATAATTATAACTGAGCTACCCATGCACCGTCTACCTGGTGGAATAGGTTCTAGTTATTGTGCTAACGTCACACTATTTGAAACAGTCACATCATTGCTTTAAAGAAAAAGTAATGTTCTTTATGATTCTGTAAGCCTCCAGGCTCCATCAACCAGGTCCATTAGTCACCTACTCCACCTATTTGAAAAAGGTGACTAGTGTAATGAAAAGTTCATCAATAGCTCAGAGTCAGGAGCACTTGCTGACAGTTTTCCAACTTCCTGTACCCTAGTCCTAGAAGATGCATTCCTTAGTGATATAGACTCCTTAAACTCTCCTGGCCTGTCACTGGGTTCAGATTCCTTCTTGCAACTACATACCGTTTCAGTGTAATTACTGAATAATTCATAATATTCACTGAGTGCCATTCTTTAATGTGGAAAAGCTTAATAATAATCAAGAGGTTTAGGGTTAAGACACTTCAAACATTGGCGCACATGATGTTGAATGTGTGCACATGCAAGTGACACTTTGACTCTAGTCAGGAATCTGTAAGGACCGTAATTATCATAACACTGAGTGCTTTATATACTCCAGTATTCCCAAAGGGAAATTGTATATTGTAATGTAGAAGGAAGCTGGGGTTAAAGCACAGGGTCAGTCGTTATAAAGGTTAAAAGTTTTGCTCAAGGGCTCAACAGTGGCTCACAGCTGTCCTGGGACTTAAACTCACCTTAACCATTATAGGGACTCTGTTAGCAAATGCTAAGTCCGTTAGCAAAATGTTCCATGTATTTGTTGAGTACACTTTTAATTTTAACATCAAATATATTTATTTGTAATTTCCCTGTGATTAAGTTTAAAATATATACACTGCCACTCAAAAGGTTTTGAATCCTGAGAGTTCATTATGATTTTTACAGTTTATACCGTAACACTGCATTTCTAACAGCATCTCTGACTGTTTGAGGTACACTATATGGCCAGAAAAGTTTGTGGACGTCTAACCATCACACCCAAATGTGCTTGTTGAAAATCCCGTTCCAGATTTCGTCCCACTTTGCCGTTATTACAACCTCCACTCTTCTGGGAAGACTTTCCACTAGATTTTGAAGCATGGCTTTGGGGATTTGTGTCCATTCAGCAACTAGAGCATTAGGCACTGATGTTGAGTGAGGAGGCCTGGGGTTCACTCGGGGTTCCAGTTCATCCCAAAGGTGTTCGGAGCTCTGTACAGGACACTCGAGTTCTTCCACACCAACCTTGGCAAACCGTGTCTTCATGGAGCTCGCTTTGTGCACAGGGGCTTTGTCATGTTGGAACAGGTTTAAGCCTCTTGGTTCCACTGAGGGGGAATTTTAAGGCTACAGCATACAACGACATTTTAGACATTTTTGTGTGCTTCCAGTTTCATGGCAGCAGTATGGTGAAGACCCACATACTTGTACGTGCATGATGGTCCAAAATCCTTTGGCCATATAGTGTATTTAGTGGTATTGTATTTATGTCAGATTAAAAACTACACAATTTGACTGTTTACTGTTTTTGAAGTTGCAGATAAAACGTGCACACTGGAAAATCCATCAGTGCCGTCAGATTTACATATCTAAACTCAGCAAGTGTGATTTATGACAGACAGAGACTAGAACGATGGAGCTGGTGAGCTTTCCAAAGAAACGCTGTTCTAGTCCAGTCGATAATCTCAGTGGTCTGATCATTTTGCTTCTTTCTCCATGCAGAAAGTGAAGCTACATAATCAGGAGAGTTAAAAGGTGCAGATGGAGTGGGTTTGATTTGATCATCAGGTCAATTCTTTTATCCTTTTGAAGTCCTCTTCAACTCATCTATTATATGAATATGTACATTGCTGAAAATGACTATGCAGAGATCTTGGTTTCTTGGCATTCACATAATGTGTGTTTGGTGATACCATGGATGTTTGTGCACAAGTATGAGAAGCAATCGGAATGTAAGTAATGTGGGCCGATGCCCCAATGCACTCCATGTCATTTCTGAACAGGTTGCTGATGTCATTGGTGATGATGGACCAGGCAGCTGAGAAGCACCTATAGATACCACACACAGACCAGTTAAATACACTGCAAGCTAACATTAGTGCTAAATAGGTCTAATAATGCATGCAGAAGAGGTTATGTTTAAGAACACACATTGCCATTTATACCACAGTGCTGTGTAATTGGTGATATGGTGACGTTTACTGGGAGGAGATGTCTATTGAACATTTTTTGAAAGGAGACTCCAGTGTCAGCGCTAAGTAGAGATGTTTTTTGAAGTTTTCTTCACAGGAAAGTCTTGGTAACAAGACAAGCCGTCTTATTACAACATCAATTGTAGTTATAAATGGGTCAAAAGTGTTCTGTAATCATAAAAATTGCTAACATTGCTTTTGTATGAAAGGAATAAAACATCTCAAGATATTCTTTCGTTGTAAGATAATCAATTTCTTGCGGTAACTGTAAGTCGAGCCATACCACACCACCTCACCACTGTTTTGTTCTTTTCTTTTTCCAATAACAGCACACTCCCATGTGTTTTATTCCTTTTTTACTTTGTTATATGCTATGCTAACACCTTTCACCCATGCTAACACCAGTGTGGGGTTCATACCAGTCAGTGTTTTCAATTTCCAGTTTAAATTCCACTGCATGGTGGCACAATAGTGTAGTGAATCAATGCTGAAAGAATGAGATCTTTGGCATAGCTGAAGAACAAACGCTAAAAAGAGTAACACAAAACTAGATATTGGAATAAATCAGCTAAATTAAAAGTATACAAAAGCAAGTTAGGTAGCAGCATTGGCTATCCAGACACACCAGAATTTATAAGCTTTTGTCATTTCTGTTTAATCCCAGTTTATTATTCGTTTATTCATCGTAAAGCATATTATTCAGTAATTAGTGTCTGAAACTAGAAAGGAATGATATGTAGTTAGGTCTTGGGTGTTTTAATAGTTAATGTCACTAAGAAAAACCTCCATCTTATAAGAATCTTATAGCATATGGTACTGGAAAGTTGGAAAACGAAAAGGTGCTAGTCACAGTAAGAGATTGACGCATTCCTCGCTATGTTAGTCACATACTCCAAAATCAATAAACTTCAAACTGCCATTAATAATTACACTCACACACTCCAGGCTGGTGTGTGAATCTCTGGTTGGAGATGTGAGGCTAGGTTTGATTTACCATATGACTTTTTTTTTTTTTTTTTTTGGACACTTTGCAGAGGCTTGCGTAACGTCTGGGGTCTTTGCTTTGTGGTTAAGAAAGGAAGTCTATTTACATTTATTCATATTCATTCACAGGTAATGAATGTGTCATGATGGTGAGAGAAACTGCAGATGTATGAAGGAATTATACGAGATCCTATATTTTCTGTGCAGACTCAGAGTCTGGTGTCTACTGAAGATGTCCATAAACCATTTAAAGCAGACAAGTGTAATATGCGACGGTTTCTGCCATCGTCGCATCTTAGTACAGCCAGCTGGCAGGCTTAAATGTCAATATGAGTTTTTCATGAGTAGATCCTGTTTTTTAGGATGGAGGCCCAGTGTGAATATTTAAAAACGCTGTTGAAATGCTTGTGACAGGCCGTCGCTGTTCATCAACAATTCTTGTGCATGTTGGCAGCTGTATTGTTTACTATGTCTTTGTGTCTGGGTATGAATGTGTGACACACACACAATGATAATGATGACAGCAATGGTTCAGACAGGGTCAGTGTCAGGGGGTGATTTTGAAACGGAGAGCCAGGTGGCCCTTCACATTTTGAACAAAATAAAGAGTGAGAGGCCAGAGGTTGTGTTTTGAATGTGGAGGTCCGGATCCATGAAGGACAAGTTAGCACTAAGACCTGCAAATATTCACATCGAACTTACAACATGCCTATAGGGAATGGATTCTACATAGTATCGTTTATCTGAGGGTATGTTGCAAAACATAGGTTGAGATTTAGCTTTCTTTTTAGCTTTCATTAACTGTCTATGTTGAATATGTTTAAAAAAAAAAAAAGGGAAAAAATCCTTCTAAGATTCGCGAGTACTTTGGATGGTTAAGGGTTCTCAGCTTCCTAAGAGGAAGTTTTCTTTTTCTGAAAACGCACTTGTTTGATTCTACAAAGAACCTTTAAGAGATCCCTTAGATGGAAAACTGAAGAAACTTTGAGAGTTCTAGCTGTAACATTATTGTGAATTAAATTTGAAATGTGAATTTAAAAGCACTCAATTTCCAAATACAAAGTGTTTATTTGTGGTTAGTGGGAATGTTGCGGGTGATTTTCAAAGAAGAACTGTGTAAATAATGTCATATGCAAAGTAGGGGAAGGAAACTGCGTGTACACATTCAGAGGTGCCAGCATTTAAGGTTTAGCCACAGCATGTATGATATTTGACTCCTTGCACTGGCAATATGGAGACATTTACTTGGTAAAATTAGGCAATTTATTGAAGGGGAAAGGATGTGGGATGTGAAAGATACTCATTTGCTTTTGAAGGGGTGTGTCCATGACTAATGTGGGTGGGCAAAAGGTAGACAAGCAAACTCAGTCAAGATGGTGACTTTTTGACCAGACTTCAAAACACCACAATGGGAGTCAATGGTGCCATGTTGTCCACCCATATATACAATTATTGGCACCATCTTTATCTGGATGAACTTTAGCCTGTGAATTCTTGAGCCTCAGTGTTTTGAGCCGATAATAACCATGAAGGCAGGATGTCTATTAATGTACTGGTCACGCTGGACTTTTTCCCTACTGTTGGCGCACTTCTGGAAAAAAAAGAGCCATCTGATACAAACTAAGGGTTTTTGTGGTAATCTTTTTTTCTTTCTGCCTGCTAGGATATTCTTGATATTAAATATATTGGCAATGAAATGCAGTGAGACACGTTGAAAAACTGTACAATAGTGTATGGTTATGAAGTAAAACCTTCTCACGGGTTCTTTTTAAATCTTGTTAATATCAGAGGTCTAACTGTATAGCAAACACCTCAATAAATCCCACCTTACTTCTGTAATATTAAGTAATAATAATAAAAAAAACTAAAGATATTTTGGGGGGGAAAAATAGTTTCCTTCATTGTCCTTCATCGTTTCCTTCATTGTATTCATTTGTGCGCACAATCGCAGTTCCTGAATCTTCTGTGAGTCTGTAAATAAGTCTGGCTAAACTAATCTGTCTGCCTTGACATCATCCTGTATTTTGTACAAACCGCTTGCACATTTTTGCAGGTGCTATCACGTTTGCACAGGGTTTTACACCTTTTCAGGGTCTGAAAGTGTCCATCTTTGGTAAAACACTCACAAAAGACAATACATTTCCCAGCCAAAGCTGAAATGAATAAAGCCACGTCATATGGTTTAACCATCTGTGGTTTTTGCTCAATAAGAGAAGTAATGGGTTTTTAAAAGTGCTGCTATTGGATTGTCCCGCTGATCAAATGGCACATAGTTTCCCCTCCAATCCATCAGTTCCTTTTAACTCCCATGATTATATAACTCCACTTTCCACACAGACAGACAAGTAAAATGAGCAGACCACTGAGATTATAGGCTAGACTATAACCGTGTTTCATTGGAAAGTTGTCCAGTTCTACTTTTCAAAGGGATTGTACATGCATTTTGTTTCCTTTCTCTCATAAATTCACTAATATTGAGTTGAGATGTAAAGAGTTGGCAGATTTTCTGGTAGATTTTGCCTGGTCCTAAAGACATTACACCTTCAATTGTCCAGTATTATTCAGTTCTAATTCCTCAGACTGTCCTTTAAATGTCATCACAAGGAAGTGTGAAACTTTTGAACATAAACTAAATCAACACAATTTGCATTAAAATGGAAAATTGTATACTTTCATTGTGGGTCATAGTATACGTTGTGCTGTTATCGGAAAATAATCAGTGATGGGATTACGTGAAGTGGAATAATTTCCAATAACATCACATTCGAAGGCTTTTATTAATAGATATTTATTAATAATCTTATATTAGATTATATTATAAGATCTTGATGTATTTTAGAGTTTGTCTTTGGTGTTTGTGTGGTGGTGTTAGATTGTATTTCTTTTATGTGCTT
The DNA here is from genome assembly GCF_023375685.1 of Ictalurus furcatus. Taxonomy (NCBI): domain Eukaryota; kingdom Metazoa; phylum Chordata; class Actinopteri; order Siluriformes; family Ictaluridae; genus Ictalurus; species Ictalurus furcatus. Next base: position 18,327,033 of record NC_071273.1, read on the forward strand.
TAAAATTTTAATGAGGGACATTAACTAATAAAATCTCTCTCTCAGTCTGTCACAGTATGCCAAAAACTCTTTACTTATCACGCAGCTGTTTATTTTGAAGTATATTCTTTAGTAATTTCTCAGTAATTAGCATAATATTAAAAGCATGTGGTTAAAAGAGTGTGGAATGTAAGTCTGGATTTATTGATTGGTCTAATGGTAAGATTAACAGTTAGCAGAAATATGGATAAAGATTTCAATTCTTAAAAAAAAAAATACTCTGGAAAGTGAGTAAGTAAGAATGTACAAGCAGTACATGTTCAGTAATAGTTCTCTTGGTCAAAATATCTCCGTGTCAGAACAGTCGCTTATTGTTTCGAGGAGATTACAGACCAGTGCTGTGGATGTGAAGGTAATTTCGAGAAACTGATGTGAACCTCAGTGCCCACAGTGAGAGGGTAGACTTCAGAGAGACCGAGCTGGCACATGCTCTTTTGTTTGATTTATGTTTAGTCTGCCCCATTTTCCCTTACTCTCATCAGTTTTGGCCAGACACAGACTTATGTCTGTTACATCAGACGACACATGAACATGTTGGCAAAACTATTAGAACCGTATGTCGGAGTTTGCAGCTTTTCAGACAAAGAAGGCTTTCACTGTGACGTGGTGCTCTCGGCTCTGCCACCTCCGCAAACCAGACAATCATTTGCGCCATAAACTGAAGTCAACCGGGCGTTCGGGGGCTACGGCATGCTTTTTGGGATGTGTCCAGAGTGTGAAGGTTCTCACAGCTGCCCCTGAAACCCTGTAATGCAATACTGAGGCAGGATGTAACTTTAGCTTAATACAGGGAAAATCTGACCATTATGAAAAGTCACTGGTTTACTATGGGTTTTTATTAAAATACAATGTTTTCACTATGTCACTTTGCATTATACATTTTAATAATTACTATGAAATAGCATAGTAAAGCCTGAGTGTATTGTAATAAACCCCTAGTAAACTATAGTACATGTTTATCTACCTATAGCACTTTATAGTCCCAGTTTTCTCATTCTTTTTTCTTGTTTCAGTGATGTTTAAGAGCTAAATGCAACCTGCCAGCAAGGAAACATTATAAATAAATAAATAAATAAATAAATAAATAAAAGAGATATTGGTACCTGAGATAACATATTTAATGGCACCCCATTATGGAATCACCTTGCCCAAACACACTTAGATTCTTAGATGTCAGAAATTTTGTCTATTCTGACAAAAAAAAAACCTCTGGCGGTGTCTACATGCAGCCTTGCAGATCCACATCTGTGCAGCTGTAAAACAAAGCCAGACTTGAGGCCAAGCAAACTGGCCCTGAAAACTTCTGGGAAGTGAGGGAGAGGCACAGAGGGAGCGCGTAATGACCGGTGTCAGGAGCTGTACTCGGGCGCTCTGTTCAAAGTGCCAGTGTTCTGGGTCCTATTAGAAGTCTGTCCTTGCGTTAACGTGGAGCTCCAGCAGACGGAAACCAAACAGCCAAACGGAGAAGAAAGAAAAAAACAACTTTCTTTTCATGTCTGCCCGTAAGCCTTAATCATGTGCAGCCGCTCATGCAATTCAAACACAGCTGCTAGGAGCATTAAGCTTTGGTAGAAAAAAATGTATCCCAGTGCCAGTGCAGTACTGCATCGCTTTAGAACAGAATGTGCTAGCAAGCCTCAGTGTGTGTGTGTGTGTGTGTGTTTGTGTGTGTGTGTGTGTGTGTGTGTGTGTGTGTGTGTGTCATCATTTCTGTTGGCGCTGCAGGGTAAACGTGGAGTTATTAAGGATGCATTGTTTGCGTAGCCAGTGATGCAGGACTAAAGCAAACTGAGGAAAGGCAGGAAAAAAAGTAGTCATCAGCACATCATCAAGCAGGCAGCCTGCCAATCCCACAACCTTGTGTGGGTGTGGGTGTGTGCGCCTCGCTTTATTAGTCATGTAGCATTTACGACTGAGTTTGAGTTAATTTGGGGCTGCTCAGACTTCGCAGTAAATGTGAACACACTACACACTTGAGCGATGGTCCAGTCCAAACACAGAATGAATTCCTCGCTAGCATGCTCATAATTAGCGCAGTCATTAGTTTTAACCGGGACTCTGCAGGAGGTTATGACCCTCATTTCTCTCTCTCTCTCTCTCTGGCAGACTGTCAGCAGGAAGCCTCCAGAGCCTCATTTTACAATGGTACAATGCTACAGTAGCGCTGAGTTCCAGCAGACGACCAGAGTGATAGAGGAGTAGAGAGAGAGAGAGAGAGAGAGAGGAACAGAACTGGAACAAGAGCAACGTCAGCGTGTTGATTTTTCCACACGCCGCACAGGGCAGTAGGCGTACAGCCAAGATGAGCTGGGCTTTTACTGATGGAAAGCTTTTAATGGCGGAGCATATGGCTGCAAAGGCACCAAGGAGAAATCTATGCTTTCCTTTGCACATCATAATCCCTTTTTATGTCTCTCTGTCCCTTTTACCAGGGACGACACTCCTTCACCTTAAACAATGGAAATATTCAGAGCCCAGAGATAGGATTTAGGGCAGTTTACCCCTATTGAATACAAAAGAGAGGGAATGATGGCCAGCGAGGTAGAGATAACAGGATAAGAAGAATAATAGAGCCCTGTGTTCTCTGCTTTGGTTTATGCATATGATTTAACATCAACAAAACTAAACAAGCACACGCAAAAGATACCAACCATCCCCCAGAATCATATGGTTTCCAGAATTACTGGCACCCTTCCTTATAATGAGCAAAACTGAATATATATATATATATATATATATATATATATATATATATATATATATATATATATATATATATATAATGTTGGTTGTTGCTTTCATCAGAGGCAGGGAAGTTCATGAAAGGTTTGTGCTGTTTGGTGCTATTGTTCTGAGCGGTCTCACCCCTCACCCCTCTGTGCTGTGATTGGCCTCTGCTGAATTTGGGGAAGTTCAGGCTCTGCATCTTGTGGGATGCTGTCAGGAAGAGAAAGAGAGAGCTCATTTTACTCCAAACATGAAATGAGACTGTGTAACAGTGAATAACAGCATATTTGTGTTTATTCTGATTTCCCATGATAAAGTACTAAAAACATTGCTACAACCTATATACAGGTGAGGTCATAAGTGTACATACGCCTTGCAGAATCTGCAAAATGGTCATTTTGTTGCTTTTTTTTTTTAATAAGAGGGATCATAAAAATTGCATTTCTGCCCTGTATAAACTATTCCAAATAACAGATGTTTACATATAGTCCACAAGACACAATAATAACTGAATTTACACAAATGAACCAGTTGAAAAGTTTACATACGCTCGATTATTAACACTGTGTGTCATTACCTGGATGATCAACGACTGTGTTTATGTTTTGTGATAGTTCTTCATGAGTCCCTCGTTTAAACTGCCCACTGTTCTTCAGAAAAATCCTCCAGGTCCTACACATTCTTTACTTTTCCAGCATCTTCTGCATATTTGACCTCTTTCCAACAGTGACTATATGATGTTGAGATCCATCTTTTCACACTGAGGACAACTGAGGGATTCGTACACGACTATTACAAAAGTGTAAACATTCACTGATGCTCAAGAAGGCAACCCTGGTGTACATTAGGAGCCAGGGGGGTGTAAACTTTAAACAGGATGATTGATGTAAATTACTATTTTGTTTAAAGATCAGAAGTAACGTAAGACATGTTTCCCAGAAGACAAAATAATAACATTTTACACCGATCATCCTGTTCAAAAGTTTACACCCCCTGGCTCTTAATGTACACTAGGGTTGCCTTCTGGATTATCAGTGAATGCTTACATCTTTTGTAACAGTTTCAACATCATACAGCCACTCATAGAAAGGGGTCACATATGCAGAAGATGCTGGAAAAGCATCACAAAACATAAGCACAGTCGTTGATCATTCAGGTAAAGACACACAGTATTAATAATCAAGCGTATGTAAACTTTTGAACTGGTTCATTTGTGTAAATTCAGTTATTATTGTGTCTTGTGGACTATATGTAAACATCTGTTGTGTGGAATAGTTTATTCAGGGCAGTACTGAATAACAAAAACAAAATGCAATTTTTATGATCCCTCTTATTTTTTTTAATTATTCATTATTTTGCAGATTCTGCGAAGCGTATTTAAACTTATGACATCAACTGTATGTATATGCATTGCTGTGTAAGTTAAATGGATTCTGTGGAGCTTCTAAAGGGCCCCATGAAGGCAAAAAAGCATAAAAAACAGCTGCCTTTAGCCAAACATATGTAATAACTACTAGTTATTATTCATTGAGTTGAGCACTACACAAAGGTTTTTTTTTTTTTTTTTCCATGAATCAAGTCTAATTGTGATTGAATGTGTGATGTAACGTGTTAATTGTTGCATTAAGTGCCCCTTGTTTTTTTTTTCTTCTTTCAGGTGCCCTTTATGGTCAAAGTTGGTGCACACGTTAACTTGTAATTGCCTGTCAGCAAATTAAGGGCTAAACAGGTGTACACAGTTGGAGAACAAAACAATGACAGGTGGAGACGGGACAAAAACCAATACAAAGGCGCATGGCGATCACCACACAAAGGGGGAATCCATGACAGCAATAAATAAAACGGAAACTTGACCCAGGAACCCGCACTTTATATACACACACACAATAAAAAGATAGACTTGAAGTGTCAAAATCAGAGCAGGATGGATGGGGTTGAGCTCTGAAGGACATGAGTCGCTCTCCTCATGGATTGTTGTGAACTGAACTGTTGTTGAGATGGAAGTTGAGACAAGTGACTAAATGACACTTCAGAAACTCTTTTGTATTGCATTGAACTTCAACGCTGTTGTTACTACTTCATTAAACTCTGTTAGTAGGATCTTCTAGGATCTTGTAGGTTGGCATATTCTCCAAAAAAGCAAGCATTCCTGATTGGAAATAAAAACTGGATGTATAATAAGAGGTAATTAATGTTTAGGTCAACGGAGCACAAAATCTAATCATCACATCATCACCTGTGCTCTGCCTTTATTATCGGCTTTCCTGTCGTTCTGGTCTGATTAGTTCTGCTTCTCAGAACAACCTCGCGTGCAACATCCGTGTTCACCTTTAACGGCTCTTATTAAATGCTCTTATTACTTCTACAACATCAGTGATGAGTCAGTGCATTTGAATAGCAGAAAATCTCAAGAAAGGTCACAACCTATTTCACTATGGAAACAAAACATCACCAACTACTTGTGTCTCTGCGATGAGGAAAAAAAAAATATATATATGTTTCATTTCAAAATGAAGATTCAGTCCGTGTCCACATGTATACGTGTACTCTGAAAATGAAGCTTTAAATAATAATAATAATAATAATAATAATAATAATAAACTCCTTCCAAGGTGGTGGAATTTGGAAAACTCTATTTGTATTGTTTACGCGTGGACTCACTTTTGAAAACGCTGACATCATAGCGTCAACCTGCGCATGCCCATTGTTGTGGTTTTGTGCGTCCTTTGAATGTACCAGTACTCTGTTTATCATGGCCGCTGTCCAAGGTGTTACTCTGTGGTCTGTAATTTCTTATTTGATAACGTGTTTGCAATGTGGACTTTAAAAAAGAGCACAAGGTGGTGTGAATTACACCGTGTCTCACAAGCAAAGTGCAGACTCTGGTGCAGGGGGGAGGGGGAAGGAAGCGCACGGGTCTCGACGCTCTCACTTGCAAAGTTTCTCGGCGTACTCACTTCACATGCTTATGAATACATTTTGCGTGTGCACAATGCACGACACCTTGCACGTATGCTAATGACCACACTCACTAATACTCCTGATCGTCAGTCCACACGTATGAATCCTCATGTTTGTCATTCTCTTAACGTTCGCATGTTCGCATGCTCTTAACGTTATTCTTCAGGTGTTTAACCTAACAAATTATGACACACAGTAATATCACTGGTCTGCCATGATCACGTAAGTGTCTTCTTGAATGGATTTTTTTTTTTTTTTTAAATTGAGAAGTAATTGCTACATTTTCAAAAATATCAGCGTACATGTGCCACAGTTTGCTGCTTGGTCAGGAAATTGCAGTCAGTTCGGAGCTCTGAAAAGACAAATGTTTGCTAAATTACAGGTTGAAGTAGGAAGGAGAAACCAAGCATAAGCTGGGGTTGGTAGGCATGTAAGAAACAGGGTAAAAGCTGTAGAAAAGAAATGCGCATGCATCTGTATTTTGGGGGGGGGGTTGCAAAAGAGAGAGTTCTTAAATCTTTTGATTCCACTTAACTGAGCCTGAAACAGTGTAATCTGAGAGAAGTTTAGAACCTGCAAAGCCTCATTAACATGTGCCAACTCACCTCCAACCAACCCCTCCTTTCCTCATTAAACAGCTCGGATGAGGGCAGAGGGGAACAAGGGGGTGAGAAAACAAATTTAGAGGACAGAGATGAAGTGTTAATAGTGCCTATGACAGATGGGTGGCAGAAGGAGCTGCTTTGCCTTGGGAAGCCAATTCAAAGCTTTCCTGAGCACAGACGCTCTTTCAGATTTGCAGCACAAAAGGTTCTTTTGAACAGCAGCCCAGCGGTTCAGACCTGTTCTTAAAAGGCTAATGAACTTCCATGAATAAGTGCTTGTGCAGAGGGTTTTACAAGGACATAGAAGGAGAGAGTCAGATTGAGACAAAGAAAAAGTATGCCGAGGGTTTGGAGTTGCACTCGCCTCAAAAATAGGTTTGGCCGTTTTTTAGAAAACCGTTTTTTTTTCCTTGCCCATGCTTTTTGCCAAGTCCAGATTGCTTGAGTTACTTGAGGCCATGACAGGCTTAAAAACTAAAAAAAAGTGTTTTCATTCTGTCTGCAGTTTGATAGAAAGGAAGGAAAACTCTTAAAGTCTGAGAACTGCTCTCCTGACAGCCTCTGGTTTCTGTTCAAGGACCAGCATTAAAAAACATACCATCTCACTGTGCTTGACTGAGTCTGTGCCCTAAAATAAACCAGGCTTCATGGGTGGCTCTGTGAAATAATGTGTCTCTCTTAAAGTCCTGAATCAGCATTACAGCCAAGATACTAACACTTTCTATGAATCCAGCAATCATATAGCATTTACAACATTTTATATAGCATACATAATATAATAACGTGCAGTGTGTGGTATAGGCCTGTATAGCATTTATACCTTATGTACATGCATAACACTTAATCCATGAGTCCAATCCAATAACGTCCAAGGATTGTGAATGTTGAGTGTATGACTTCATAATGTCAGGATGTATGGTACATTGTAATATCTGTTCATAAGAACATTCTAGACACTAATGTTGTAACATGGGTTGTATACAATCCATTTTGCATGTTATAATGCATTATAATGTACATCTTTGGTTTCTGAAATTGTAGTCACTCCAGTGTTTAAATACATAACGAATATAACATGCAATGCGACCTGATGTACTGTTACCACCACAAAGTTAATTATTTTCCCATAACTGCACGTCCCGATGTGTTTTACTCCTCTTATACCACAGAAATTTGCTAACGATTTTTAAAAATTATTTATTAAAGATTGACACGTCATAGTTTTATCTGTTTATAGTTACATTTAAACATTGCTGAACAGCCACAAAAGTCCTTCCTGTTATCTTCCTGGTATCCCCTTGTTTCTCTTGAGGTTAATAAGAAAAAACGTGCAGCTTGTTGTCTAGAGACTCATACTAAATGCTGACACTGGATGCTGAAAACTCACTCTCCTTACTGGAAGCTTCGCCATAACAGTGATTATACATTTGTCTTTGCTAAAGATGACATGCTTATTATTAGACTTGGATGATTGTGGATTGTCTGCCATTCACAATTCAAAATTCAAGACTAATTCTTACTCTTCTTACGCTTCTTACGCTAAGGAAAACACGTAAATAGTGTGTGTGTGTGTGTGTGTATGTATGTATGTATAAATATATATATGTATATGTGTGTGTGTGTGTGTATATATGTATATGTATGTGTGTATATATGTATGTCCCTGTAAATTAGTTGTTAATATAGAACTGATAATGTATTAGAAAGAGTGCATTAATAACTAATAGAAATCTGTGAGTCAGGTATTTGCAGACTTGGGAAACCTTGGGTCCCTAAGATTGAAGCTGAGACCACTAGACTGGATGGGATCAGGACAGATGATTCCCAGCATGGCAGCATTCCCAGTTTCTCTTCCTTCCAACTTTCTAATACTTGTGTGTGCATTTGGCGCGTCATTGAGTCTGAGTCACTGGCTGGCCTGTTTAGGGTAAACAAATCGTGAGAGACCGGTTTACCCATGTTGGGTAAACACTGAAGGAGAGACTGAGGTTTTTTTTTTTTGGGGGGGGGGATGTATTTGAATGCAGGCAACAATAGTAGGTGTCAGAAAACTGTGCAGGAGAATCCATGCTTGAAATAGCGACTGAAAACTGATCCACACCTTTTCAAATTGTGCAAAGCGCATCGCACAGGCTGTAAAGAGAGCACTGGCAGGCAGGTCATTATCCTTTCTGTCACTTATCAACGATGGGTAAACGGTGTCTATTTCAAACAATGTGCTAAGGTCAGAGTTCAGCAAGGGCCCTCTATAATTAGATGTGCTTCAAATCTTGCCTAACACCAAGGAGTATTATTATTGTTTTGCCCAAAGAGAGTCAGATAAAGCATGGGGTAAGGAAAGAGCGAGGAATGAGATGCTGTGTTATATCCCAAGCCAAAAATCTCAACTAAAATATTCTTTCTATCTATAGAACAAATCCACAGAGCTAATATAGTATACAGGATTATCACTGAAGCTACTCTATTTAAAACCCCTCATTTAACACCATGAATCATCACATCACACAAGGAAGAAGAGCGAGATGCACTTTGTGCCCCCTACTACCTTCTTTCAACCAGAGAGAAAGTCAGACACAAAGATAAATGTGACAGACCTTCACTCACAGGTCTAAAATAAAGCAGAAGCTGAGAGAAGACTCTTTGTTTGATTCAGAGTTGTTCCTGCAGTGATCGGTCACTAGCCTCCATGCTTCTGAGGGATTAACCTCTGACCCTGAGAGATAAGCTGCACACAGTCACAGTGTGAAAACACATACAGCACAGAACATCATGATGAATCTTCTTTCTAGGTGATTATTCGTTTTCTGTGTGATTTCAGCAACAGCAGCAAGTGATGAATCCAAGCCATTGGCTCAGTTGCTTCCTCACATCAATCCTACGGCATGTGTCTACCAGCATTTCTTCAGTTCCTCACTCAAATTTTACTTTCTACCTGCAGTCAGGTCCAATTTACCAGCTTTGTACATTCACAAGAGGCTAGGGCTGTGCCATATCGTATCATCCATGATATAAACCGGTACAATTCCTCCCCATGATAAGAGTTTGTCATCCCGCGATATTGACAATATAGTTGATGACGTACAGCAAAAAATACCATGAAATATTGTGATGTAGTTTTAAGTCTGTATCGCCCATCCCTACCAGAGGCACTTCTTTCCAAGCTTTAGTTCTCTTTGTAATATCTCTATACACATTTAATGAGAGGTCGTATATCACAGAATAATTTGGTCACAGGAATTGGTTTTGCACAACCTATAGGCAGTAAAGTGTTTTCTGATTCTGATTCGGACATGCCAAAAATGGAAGAAAAACTTATCCTGTCATATACGACCTCTCATTAAACGTCTATAGACACATTACAAAAAGATAATAAAAAAAGCTTGGAAAGAGACTCTGTTGTGTGTACATAGCTAGTACTGTTATCTTACATTGCTAATCTGCTAATCCACTGGACAAACTACAAGCCTCATGAGCGACTTGTGAGCACAGGATTGGGCAACCTGAAGTGGCAGAAAGTGTGAAAGCTTGACTATAAATGTAAGGAAGAGTTTCATGAACCACAAAAGCTGAGGATTTTTTTCAGGCCCTGAATACAAGAGAACTCACTGCAAACAGAATTTAGATCAATAGATATTGTTTTGACGTCAATGGACTTGCACACCCATCCATAAGCAACTCACAAAGTCGTACTTTGGTCAAAATTGAATTGTTTACAAGCACTACTATGCTTATACTCTATATTAGAACTTTATGATCATGTTATCTCTGCTGAAAAAAAACAAAAGTAACCTTCATAGTATTTGTACTGGTTTTAATGGTATAATGAGAATTGTATTGTTTTTAAATGGAAACTGTAATGGTCCCTATTGATCTTTTACTTGTAATTTGTTGCCTTCTATGTTCTATCTAATGGATAACATTAAGGACAAATAATGGTAATGGTTTTAATAGTTGGCTGATGGTTTGTAATGGAAACCATTAGAATTTCTGTGATGGTTCCTATTGTTTTTTTCAGCAGGGGTTTTGTCCAGACTATCTTTTTATTAAAATAATAATAATAATAATAATAATAATAATAATAATAACCCTACCAGTCTACAACCATTAGTCTTAAATTAATGGGTTTAGGATGACACAAACATGAGTCTTATGAAAGCTGTACTTATAAAGCAATACAATAAAAAGATGGAAACCGAGACACTTTTTTTGTATTTATTTTAAGCTACAAACTTTAAGCCTTAAGTTCTTCCCTCTGGAAAAAGTAAAAAGAAAATCTCAGGTCAAATAATAGGGATTATTTAGGGCTCATGAGCAATTCATGAAACTATTCAACAAAAATGTGTTCCGCATAAATTTGCAATGACTGGTAATTACTGTCACATGGTTAGTACTGTCCATTATAGAGTACTTATACAGTACATTTCTCTTCATTTCTCAGCACAGGGTAACGTGTCGAAATTCCCGTCTGTGGTGATCACAATGGAGCAACAGAGTCTTTTTAATAGGATTGCTCCATTAGCACACCCACATACACTCATCATGCAACTCTTGTACACCTGCAAATTCATGCTGTTATCCAGTTAATCGTGTGGTAGCAGTGGGATGGCCAGGCTGGTTTGAGCTGACAGGAAAGTTATGCCCAGTCTTTACAACCATGGTGAGCAGAAAAGCATATCAGAATGCACAACATGTAAAAACCTTGCGTTGGACGGGCTACAACAGCAGAAGCCCACATCATGTTCCACTCCTGTCAGCCAAAAACAGGCACAGGCTCACCGACACTTCAACTATCCAGTTTTGGTGAGCCTGTGTCCACTGTATCCTCACAATTCCATGCAAAGCATGACTAGCAAAAGCATATTGACAAAACCATCCAAGAGAAATGAATCACATTTTAGAGCGTGATGTTGGTCACGTAATACTTAATGCACTGCAAGAGGAATCAAATATACATAAGACGGCTATTCAAATATACATCAATTTGATAGCACTTGATTACGCAAAGATCTTCTAGACATTTTTAGAGTCTAGTGCAGCAGGCTGTGAACTGGGTCAAAGGTCCCTGTGAATGTGCTGTATGGAGTATAGCGGATATATGACTCAACCTGATCAAGACCAAATATGCTCGTAAAGAGAAATAAACAAAGCAAAACAAAGAAAAAGGATTAAAAGTTAAAATATGAATGGCAGATATTTGCTGAAGAACCTACAGTAGGTGAAGAATGTAAAGAAGAAAGGAAACAGAGAGGCATATGGATTGTTCTGTCTGAAGAAAATATATCGCAGGCCTTGCGAAAGGCCACAGGGATAAAGTGATGTGAGTTATGAAAGAATGACCTGTTTGTAATAAACAATACTAATCTGCCTTTCTGTTGAAACTACATTAATGTGTAATTATATTATCAGTATAAAGTACACTAAAATGAGACGTTTGGGTTCAAACACGGCTCTAATCGGAGTGTTTAGAAAGACCGTGTGTTTACAGAAACACAGAGGCATTTTGTTCGAGCAAACACTCACCACAGGTGAATGATGTCATCGTTCTCTGCGCAACTACGGCGAATAGGGATTAAGCACTTTGTCTGTGTATGTACATGTGTGTGTGACCTCACTGATTAGAGCCATACCACAGTGCGTATCAGTTGCTCCCTCAGGAAAAAGGAAAATTCCACCTCATCACGCTATAGTGCCATATTTATCCCAAGTACCCCCCCCCCCCACACACACACACACATATTTCTCCAATCACACACATGGAGCCCAACAGGACACACCAACATACTTACTCATGCTGAAACACAAACTAGTAGACAGAAAGTACACAAAAAGCATGGAAATGAGTGCCACATGTGTAACCAAAAACTCATGTCTCACTCAAACATTTGTATATTTAAACACGTCTTTACACTGAACTCATGATCACTAATCAATGCGCATTCTACCGCATACTGCTGAATTCTCGACTCTGATTGATCAGAAGGTGTTGATTAATAAATTGTTGGCAAACTGCTGTGGTACAAGTGATTGATTATTTTCCTATAACGGCATGTTTTGTACCTCACTACGTACATAAATGGCACATAAGATCTTACAGACAATACACTAGAACATTTGGTGCCACTAATTGGATCTGAGGGACTTTTATCATTGGCTATTGGTCCATAGGTACCAGTTCTGTGATTCTTCATGTCTGCTCAAAAGTTACCAGGGCTAGTAGCACTGATTGTAATTCTGATTGGTTACACATGCTGTTGTGTCATAGTTTGTGCTAACATTATAACACTAAATTAAAAAGAAAATAGTCTGGTACACTGGTGTTTTGTTTGTTTGGTTATTTTTTTGTTTTCGTCGTTTAATGTCTCACAAAAACGTACAAACCCAGTGATATTTTTTTAGCGCACAAATGAACAGAAATCCACTGTGAAGATGTTAGTGTGCTATTTCATTGATTCATTTCAGTGTCTTTTCACCAAGGCAGTTGAACCGATCATTTTCATCTTGTTATTGTTGATGAAATTTAAAACCTTTTTGTCGACCAGCCTCTTCGTGAGTAATTACATTGCCACTAATCTGTTTAAACAGTCAGACAAAGGAACCACATTAATCCAAGCACCTCATGCATGCTGGATTTAACCCTATGCTTTTGTTGCTGCTTGTCCAGGCCTGTTCTTGTTTTTGAATACGCAGTACAAAAAAAAATAAAAACCCCACAAACTCTTTGCAAAGGCCACTTTTCACAGGCAACACAGTCGGGCTGTGCAGTCGTCGTGTTCCTGATGATCACGTGACATTAAGACACGTGTACAAGTAGAGCTGAATGTCCCCGTATGTCAGTGAGCTCATTTATTCTGCACAGGCACTTTCAATAGATGTAAATGTTTGTTTTACAGTACATGAGTCTGGGCTGTATGTGAGAAAGTGTGCACATGTGTGTTTGTACAATATCGCTCTGTCTGCAGATGACGGGCTTCTTCCGTTCGTTCTCTCATTGTCTGTCTGTCATGTAGGTGTGAATGCTGAGTAAAACATGAGCTGCTCTATATGGACTGCTCTTCCTCTCTCACACCTACTCCCACACAGAGCTTGTACTTCAAACCAGTCACACGTTCTTGCTATCATTCTTCTGAATTCCCACAGACTGCGTAGGTTTGTGAATGTCCAGAAGTCCAACTGTGTTCGTTCAAGAGTATATTTGTGATTCAGTGTGATTTTTTTGGTTGCCATAAAACACTTTGTGACGTGTTGCTGTAGGAAAATAATCAACGACGGGGTGGTGTGATGCAGCCAGACATGAAGCAAAGTCACAGTCAACACCCCAATGTTGATTATTTTCCCAAGCCCCAAGTGAACTCCTGTTGTCATGTACATTATATTCGTTACAAACTTCTCTCTCTCTCTCTCGCTCTCTCCCTCACGCTCTCTCTCTCTCTCTCAAAGGCAAAAAAAACATAGTTCACTGTCCTGAGGACTTTCCCTTAACTGTCTAAAACAAAAAGTCGAATATATATCTTCTTACAGAAAGTATCGACATATCAATGATTAAATGTTTTTTCTTTGTTAAGTAACAACGCATTCTTATTTGTTTATTATTAGTCTTTGATTATATGGTGCATCCTGAGTACAAGTGCCTGTTAATTAGTTGTTACTATAGACATTTCTGTATTATATATTTTAATGTATTAATACAATGCATGTATTAATGTGTTATAATGAGTGCAATAATATAACCCTGTGATTTATATTACAGCCGATAGTATTGTCAGAGCTGCTGTTTATAGAGAATGAATCAACACATTCTGACCAATCAGAATTGAGAATGCTACAGTGATATAGTTTAGCTATAAGGAATTATACATATATAAAAGGGAGCAATTGGATATAAAATGATTCAATACTTTCCGTTGTGCATATGTGAATGATGGGATTTTTTCCCCATTTCATTTCACCAGTGATAAGGTTTCAGTGTTGGATCCCTCTTACACACTACTCCTGTGGTTTTTCTGGATAAACACAATCATTTACAGCTAAGAATATAGAGCCAAAACCAAGCATCATGCCTATGAATCCCACTCACAGCTGCTCAACTTTGCCTCTTGGTTTCACTGTAAATACAGACTAATTCATAGTAGTTAATGAATAATAGGTTTAAAATAAATAACCGAGCAGCAAAAAGAGATCTGAGCACACCTGATGAGAAGATTAAGATAAAGGAAAGACGATTCAAGCTGGTCTGATTATCTAGTCTTCAAGAACAAAGAGCTAAACTGTCAAATAAACTGAAACCTTTACAAAGATATATGGGCAGATTTGAGTCACCTGTGTTTAATAATAAAGACTGGTCTATTGGGAAATGTTATGTCTGATAATCAGAGCTGACAAAAACACCAGACCTGTTCCTTGTTTCAGAAAACCGGTTCCTTTCTAACAAGGCCTTGTTTTTAATGACGTACGTTACTTATAACTCTAAAAGTAGGCATGTGTGTACAGGCAAACACAGAAAGTGCTGATTGTTGAAAGGCAGACAGAGGAAAGATGAAGTGATAACATAAAAGTGTGTATGTTAGGGGTGAGTGAGAGATGCCGGGGAAGTTCATTTGGATAAAATGTCAGGTGACCTAGAGAAGACATTTTTGGACTGTGATGTCATGGCGATACTGATACGAGCTCGCTCTGAATTCCCATTGTGGAACATTGTTCTCTGGGCGAGTTTAAAAAAAAAAAAAAAATGCAGTGTGTGACATAACCAACTTTTTTTTTAGAGGCCTTTCTGGACAGATACAGGCTAAATGTGGCTTCGTGGTGCACTAAATTGTGATCATGGTCATGGGGCAGTCTGATTTTTCCACTCTCGCAACAATATGAGTACATTTATAGCAGACATGACTGCACTTAAGCCAGGAAGAGCTCCAGCATACAGCAAGCTTCTGTAATACCTGATATAGTCAAGTAATGAAGACAAAGATATCTAGCCATGACCTGAAAAACAGCACATTTGCAAAGTGCACATTTTTAAGAATACATAGAGTCCAACTTGTTAAGCTGCAGTCGTTATTTCTTTTTGAATAATATTAATAATAACAACAATTATTATTATTATTATTATTATTATTATTATCATTATTATAAAGGGCAAGTGTGTGTGAATGTGGGTGTACATGGTGCCCTGCGTTGGATCCAGGGTGTATTCCTATGTCATGCCCATGAACAGGCTCTGGATCCACCACAATCCTGACCCAGGATAAAGGGTTACTAAAGATCAGTACTAACGAAAAGCAGGTTTCATCTTAGATTTCACCAAAATCTAAAACACCTGTTTTATTAATCCAGAACTTCTTAAGGCAATGATTAGGTAGCCACGTTTATGGTTGGAGCTAAGTTCTTCAGGAAGGTAGATGTCCAGGAACAGGGTTGGTGACCACTGCTGTAGATAAATGAATGACATAAATATTGAGCCAAGGAAGTAAAAATACTTGGTGTTCTGAACTGCTATTAGTCTGTAGCCCTAACACTTGTAGGAGTAATTAACAGTCAAATATGGCAGGAGGTATGCCACACACCATTTTGGGGTATGTCACGCGTCAACACTCTCCAGCAGATATCAGCTAATTCACTGAAAGACAGGCTTTAGAACGCAAATCAGGTTGGTTTTCAAAACACACTTTTCAAAAAATTAAACACGCAGAGTACAGATTGTTTAATAATAATTTTTTTAAATACCACAAGTGCTAACATTAGCTGACTAAATCCAGCTTCAGAGCTACATCAGCCTCAGAGCTGAATCAAGCAGGAGCGAACAAACTCACTCCATGATCCTGCACAAGCAGCACACTGAGAGGAAACAGAAGCACAACCGTCATACAACCAGAGCTTGTGTTTTAACTAGCTAGCTCATATTAGGTGGCTAACTCTTTATGTTCTAGACACAGCATTAGCAATCAGGTTAACAAGGCATTAACAATGGCAGAACTCATACAGCTGGATCTTGCTAGCCAGCTAACACTTGCTTACAAGCCACACTCTTGTAAGGGTTGAGAGGTTTTGCTCTTTTACCTGGTACTCAGCAAATGACGGTGATGTGCACAATAACATTTTTATTCTCATTATTCTTGTGTATTACTGAACAGACGATAATAACGGAAGCAGATAATTACATCCGTAAAGTCGTGAATACTTGGGCTGTGTTCCAAACCACATTCTGTATTAAACAGTGTGTCAGTACACAAATTTACACTGTTTACTCATATCCCCTTATTATCGACACGATTCAGTTTTGATTAATAACCCAATGTTTCAGTTGTAGCGTAACTATCACTGAACAAACCAGTTCCTTTTCAGTCAACTCTTTGCCACCTTACTTCCAGTTTGTATTTCTTTCCCTTTCTTTTTTATTTTCCATCATCTTTATATGTTCATGTGTTGGGATTCTCTGCCTATAATCATCCTCTCAGCAAATCATCAAGTAATGACTAGCTCTAACAGAAAAGGCTTTGCTCTTGTCTCTAAATCACTCCACGGCACCAGCAAAGTTCAGGGTGACTCAAGATCGCACATCTGCATCTCTCTTTCTCTTTTTCTCTCTCTCATTTTCTGTCCATTATGCTCCCTTCCCTTAAAGGGCTAAAAGAAGAGTTAATTATAGGTGCGATAGGTAAGGGGGAGGTCATGAAGAGGTGGTGGTGCTGACAGCAGGCTCTTGTTCTTGTTTCCTGTCACTGCTGGGAATACGTTGACAGAACAAAGGTTCCGGGGTGATAGACAAGAGACATTTCATCGTTGTTTGTTTCAGCGCATTCATTTTAATAACATTTTTTAATGAAATAATTAACACTTCCTTTTAACATGACTCAAAGCAGAAACGCAGATGCTATTAAAATCAGACGCAGGGACAAAAGGATGTTTTGGGGGGCTTTTTTGTCTAACACATGGGTTCCCACCCTTTTTTTGTCAGCTGAACACCTTGAACATAAATTATTTGCCTCAGGACAGTGGTAGCTTAATGGTCAAGGTGTTGGACTACTGATCAGAAGATCATGAGGTCAAATCCCA
This sequence comes from Ictalurus furcatus, assembly GCF_023375685.1. Lineage (NCBI taxonomy): Eukaryota > Metazoa > Chordata > Actinopteri > Siluriformes > Ictaluridae > Ictalurus > Ictalurus furcatus. The sequence goes on from NC_071273.1 coordinate 18,344,411, forward strand.
GCACCACTAAGCTGTTACTGTTGGACCCCTGAGCAATGCCCTCAACTACTCAGGTATATAAATGAGATAAATGTAAGTTGCTCTGGATAATGGCGTCTACCAAATGCTATAAATGTAAATGCAGTGTAAAGTTTCCCCAAAGATGATAAGCAGGTTAACTTCAAGTAAATCTTACGCCTTTTGAAAAAGTTTTGTTTTACTCATTTACAGCTTTTGTTGCGTTTTATATCTACGTAACTTGTTCGGTTTTATGGCTAGGTTTTCACATTTTGCTTCCAAATGACTTTTTAGGAAAGGTGTCTTCAAACTTTCATTAGAAAGCTGTTTCAAACGTATCACACACTTGGGAAAGGGTTTGGCCTTGTCACTGTCCAGGCACGTTAGTCCCTATATTAAATACAATTTAGCTTGCTAACACTGTAATATAAACTATAGTTGAACTCTCACATCCTAAGAATGAATCATGAGTAATCACTTTTTACTTATGAGGTTACAATAAAATGCTACAACATTAATGATTCTAATGAATTTAGTTTTTCACATATAGAAAATATATATCGTTAAAATTTGACTAAACGTATCATTGACATTTCCATCAGAGTCTCATAAACCCCCTGCAAAGCCACCACAAACTCCTGGTTGGGAAACTCTGGTCTAGAAGAACCTCAGATTACAGATGATCTTTTGTACACACAATACTGAATAATGTGGCAAAAAAACAACCCAAAAAACAGCCGTTCTAGCAGTACACTTGTGTTCTGAATGGAAATTGAGTTATCGGACATTTTCAATGAGTATAAACAAATGAATCATTTTATCGCCCCAAGTCTGTTATAAGATTATTCAGGACACTGTTGGGTTTCTGTGTGTTGAGTATCATGACTCTGCGTTTAGCTGCTGGTGAGCAGGGTGATGGGAAAAGGCACCTCTCCACAATAACATTGGTACAGAGATGAAACAGACAGCACAACTAAAGCTTTTTTGATAGTACAACACTGTATAAAACAGCTACAATAAAATTATAACATTACAACCTAGTAGGCTAGGTAAAAAAATAAATACTTATGAAAGACTGAAAATTCCTAAAGCCCAGTGTGTCTACTTTCATGTGAGTCAATAACCACTACTGTAGAGTGTAACATCACAAAAATATTCAATGCTAAACACGAGCACCCCCAAAACAGGCGCAAATTCCCTTTTTTGACTCTGGTAAAAAGATTTAACAAATGTTATTTACCTGAAACATGCACAAAGGTTGTTGTGAAGGACACTTTACCTGTATTAAAATGTCTTTTAGCTTTACTTTATATAAATACATGGTGTAATATTAGTGGGGCAATAATAGCACGCTAATCATGGAAAGACTCAAAAGAGTGTGCTAACAATTTGACAGTTTGTTGTTGTTGTTTTTTCCCCCCGGTATTTTCTGGTCAAAAAAAAGTGTATAGAGAGTGACAGGAGACGGCCAGCACCAGCCGCCATGCTGCTCAGCCAGACAGGAAGTGCTTTAATCATGATCTTCCTCTCAGGCTATGTCTGAAAGCCATGTTTTGTCTGAGTGTAGTAACACACTCACCAGCTGTTACCACCACAGCTGGATCCCAGTGTATACGCACGTATGTGTGTGTTAAAACATTACAGTAGATTGCTAGAGCAGATATTTCTCTCAAGTGCTTCCTACAGACCACTGTTATGTCTGCACTCGAGATGGTCTCAGTGATAAGTGACTTTTATGCCCCTCGAGTAATGTTACTTTTGTTGAGAATAGCTAAGACAAAAAAATGTTCATTGAAGACGTTGTTCCATGTTGTAAATGAAATAATAATTGACTCTTTTACTCAAACATATGATTAAATTTAAGGACATGTTCCTCAACAAATAAAAACTAGATGAAAATGACCGATCTGGTCGATTGGACATAATCGCCAATGCTAACAAAAAAAAAAAATTGTAAAGGATAACATATACTGTATATTTTTTCAGTTTATAGTTAGATTTTATGTTGTGGAACAGCCACAAAACAAGAAGTTAGTTCCTGTTCTCACATAACCCTCACCAGCCTCTTTTATTCTCCCTCTTCAAGTTAAGACAAAAGATTATGCAGCTTGTTTGACTTTCCCATGGCAAAGTTACAGCTTTATCTGTGTTACAAAACAGTTGAAAATGTTCAATAAATGTCTGCTTACAGAAACCTTCAGATCAATAGCTGCATGTTTATATCGAGCATCTACCATATAAATCAATGTATAAGTTGTTACTATAGAAACACTAATCAACACCTAATGACCAAACAGAATCAAGAATTCATATACTCAAGTGCCAGTTAATATGACCTCATAAATATCTGCAACAGCAACAGGTTACTTTAGATGCTGCTGCTAGACCACTTGGCTGTGTTTTTATTGTATTTTATTTATTTTTTATAAATGGGTGTTTCTGCAACAATGGGCATTTTTTAATTTTAGATTTATGTTCAAATTTGTTATATGATGCTTGATAAATATAAACATAATGTCATTACACATCCTGACATGAAAATAATTACTGATTAATGTGATTTAAAAAAAAAAAAAAAAAAAGAAACATTTATAGGTCCAAACACCATGTTTGTCCATGTCCCACAACTGTGGTCTCAACATTGAGATACATAAAATGAGCTAATTCAATTATATGACATTAATTAAAATGAAATGTTCATATAAATATTACTTTACACCATCTAAAAGTGCTTTTTTTTGTTGTTTAGTGATCATATATATATTTTATTTTTTTCATCTAAATGTGCCTGTCCCATACTTTTGAGTCCTTACCGCAACACTGAACAAATGTCATAGTAAAAGTTTTTTTCAAAGCCAAACAAATCTAGTTTCTGTGGAAACAGAACTTAGTACTTAAGGACATGGCTAACAGGTTGGACTACCCACTCTAGATCACTCACAAGATCCAGAAAAATACCGTAAAGATCATCTTTTCTTCTGAAGTATTTATTGTGTCCCCTTACCATACAGTTTAGTAATTGTGTATTTTGAACTACATTTTAAAAATACATTTATATTACTGTTGAATTGTATATTAGATGCTAAGAGTCAAAACTAATGTAGAACTAAATAAACATGTTCAAAATTCAAATCTTAATGACTACGTGTGATTTAGTGTACCTTTTTATATGTATTACAGACTCTGATGGTTAAAATTAAAATTCACAGGTTGATATATATATATATATTTGGGAGAGTCAAAAGTGGCCGTAGTTGCAGAGACACCCAAATAAAGCTCAGAAGTGCTATGCAAATGATATATATACAGTCCCCTCCAGAAGTATTCTCCATAATCTTCTATCAGTTGATGTTTGTTTTGAGGTGTTTCTCCCTTCAGTGTCCTCTTCAGGACATTTCAGGAGAAATGCATGCTCAGATGGGTTAAGTTCTGGGGATTGACCTGCCCAGTCTAAAACCTTCCACTTTTTTCCTCATTTGTCAAGTTAGCAGTGTGTTTTGGATCATTGTCTTGCTGCATGATGAAGTTCCTCACAATTAATTTGGATGCATTTCTCTGTAAATTGGCAAAATGTTCCTGTAAACCTCTGAATTCATTCTGCTGCTACCATCATGAGTTAATAAAGATTAGTGAGCTTGTTCCAGAAGCAGCCATGCAAGCCCAAGCCATGACACTACCTCCACTGTGCTTCACAGATGAGCTTGTATGTTTTGGATCATGAGCAGATCCTTTCTTTCTCCACACTTTGGCCTTTCCATCACTTTTGTAGAGGTCAGTCTTGGTTCCAGAACTTTTGTGGCTCATCTCTGTATTTCTCTGTGAATTCCAATCTGGTTTTCTGATTCTTACTGCTGATGAGTAATTTGCATTTTGTACTATTGCCTCTATAGTCCAAGTCTTCTTTGAACAGTGGGTTGTGATACCTTCACCCCTGCCCTGTGGAGGTTGCTGGTAATGTCACTAACTGTTGTTTTGGGGGGTTTTCTTCACAATGTTTCTTTCATCAACTACTTGTTTTCCTTGCACGACCTGTTTGATGTCATGTTGTTAGTACAGCAGTGGTTTCTTCTACCCAGGGCTCAAGCCAAAAATAGACATTCAGAGCCATTAACTGTTTAAACAATCAGTCTAACTGGGCACACCTGGGCAACAAGAAACACCTGTCAGTCACATGTTCCAATATTTCTGATCACTTGAGCAATGGGTGTGTTCAAACAAAAGTTGCCAAAAAATGTTCTAAGTTGTTTAACACATCTAGATGTACATAACAGGAAATGAAAGCTGAAATCCTGATGTCTCATGTTCATATGTGGACCTCAAACTAAAATGGCTTCAGAGTATAGCAAAAAAAAAAAAAAAAAGGGTTAGCCTTTCTGTTCCAATACTTTAGGAGGGGGCACATGGGAGTGTGTGTGTGTGTGTGTGTGTGTATGTGTGTGTGTGTGTGTATATGCATGTATATATAATCCATGTAACCAGCATTTAGAACAATACAGATATTGTTCTGAAGTGTATTTACTGCTGATTTACAAATAGATTTCCTGGTTTTCAAATGTTTAAACAGAGTTCAAAACTCTGACTCACACTTCCGAAAGCGGATAGAGAAAGAGATAAAGGGGGAGGTTGCAGACACGTCTCTGAAAATTAGATGAAACTAATATGATAGCGTTTTTGTGGTTATATCACACCTATGAACACACACACTGAACAGTAGTCTCTGTGTATTCAGCGTTATCAGATCATAGCTGAGATCAGGGTGAAATAGTTCCATACTGTGCCATTCCTCGGCCTTGATGGGTGCGACAGTTTACTCAGTGATACTCAACAAACACTGCGTTGCCATAGAAACATCACTCCAAACACCCTGAGAGAAAATTACTTTACAAAAATAAAGACTTGGTGCCAAAGAAGTGCAATAATACTGACAATACTGTATATACGTCTGACATGCAGAATTCCCGGGATCGGCTCTGGATGCACTGTGACCCTGACCAGGATTAAGCTCTTAATGAAGATGAAAGAAAGAATGCTCTATACAAATAAGCATATATTAATATTCTTAACTAATGCTTAACAATGATGAAGTAATACACAGATAAAAGAATAAGTGTTGAGTACTGACAATTTGTAAATTGTTTTGGTAATTAATATTACCAAATAACTTTATGTTGTACTATTTAATTATGATATATGTCATTAAGGAAATGTTAGGCTGCAAACTTGATTGTTTCTGGTAAATATACTAATGATAAAATAAAATATTTTTAAAAAAACTGCAACATAATGTAACGTAATGTAAAAACATACCAAATATAACATCATATTAAAAATAGAGCACTTTTATCCTTTTATCTGAAAAAATAATGGAGGTGGTGAGGCAAAATCTACAAAACAACAACCTTCCTGCCGATTTCCTTAAAACATATGTTTAGATGTAGTAAAAGTAACTTTACTATATTTGCCTTTAGGGTCATATATATATATATATATATATATATATATATATATATATATATATATATATATATATAGTTATAATTCTGAATATATACATGTAAATCATGAATCTATAAATGCAAACTGAAATACCTATATATTCTGATTTATATTTTTATATTCAGAATTATAACTTTATATTCAAGATTTATAAATATATATTCAGATTTCATAGAATTATTTCCTGTATGGCCCTTCATACATATGTAGGCAGACATTACAAAAAGCATTGTTTCTTAGTAGGCAAAAAAAAAACGAAAGGAAAAACAGAACTCTTCTGGTGATCTTGTGTTTAAATATCAAAATACTTGGGTATGGCATACCTCTAAATATTCACAATTCGAGGAATAAATCTCTTCTTATTTCCTTATGCTTTTAGCAAACTTGTATTCATGGTAAAACAGTTGGTCTTATTTAGCACTGACTCTTTCTTCAAGTTATTAAGCAACAACATTGTACTTCATGTTTTATCATGTTATTGTAGATTGAGTAATTAGTCCTAGTGCAAACATCATCTGACCTAACTGACGTGGTCAGTGGTCTTAGTGTAGACGTGATCTGAACTGAAAATAATGTCCTACATTTTGAGCATGTGCAGTGAAGTCAACAGCCAGGTTCAAAGTATGTTTTTATGCACTATGCTATGAATCTATAATATTCTGTCCATCTACTCTAGCCACAGCATCTGCTGCCTTATCCAATAACTGTGCCGTTTATTCACTATTACTTCTAGGTGTCGTAAAGCAGCAGCAGGAAGCAGCACAGATAAACTGTGCATTGTTCTAATCCTGTTTTCCTGTCATAAATTCATTAACTGGACTTCACTTTGGCTATCTGTTGGTATTTGAGTGTTCCACTGATAAGCTGATAGCTTTACGTGTACTTACTGACTGTTACTGACACTGGAGACTCCTTACAGAAAGCTTTACCATATCAGCAATTAGTTACAAATAATTTCCTTGTTAAATAAAAGCATGTTGTTGTTTTTTTTTTTTAATTATTATATCCTTATATTATTAGATTATGTGGCGCACCTGCCATAGACGTACCTGTGAATGAGATACTATAGAAATAATAACTAATTGATCAACATCTTCTGACCAGTCAGATTCAAGATTTCAACGTCGCTGTGATATAATCATTTGTAGCACTACTAGGAGAAGGCTAGCTTATTGCCAGGAGACTGTGTTGTTTGTCTGTAGTGGAAAGGTTTGAGGAAATCGTGCAACTCCCTTCTTTCAAATGAAACAATAATAAAACTTTATGACCATGACTTCATGTAATTAGTGAAATTAAATTATTCACCAGAAATCATGCTGTTTTATGGGCATACCTGACCCCACCGGATAATATCTTAATAATCCCACAGTGCTGTTCATTTGGCAGGTGGGTTGTGCTATAGGATGGCACAACACACTAACTGTTCCTCTGAGGGGAACGCTATTTATTTCAATAAACACTCCATTGCATCGTGAAGAGGAATGCTTTTGCACTGAGACAAGACAAACCCAGATCTCTCTGCTGACTGGAGTTGTCTCAGGGGTTGAAACCTCAGACCTACAGGACATTCCTGTATTATATATGTGCTTCGACAGCTCCTTGGTGAGGATATAAGCGGATAGATTTATCTGGGCTGAAGCTGGAATTAGAGCTTTCAGAGTCTACAGACTGCAGGATGAGGGTCATACAGTGCATTTCTCCATTTCTCTGTTAGTTCTCTGTGTCTCTAATTTAATCCACACGTTCAAACCTGGAAATGGACAAACATGCATTTAAACTATAAAACAGAACTGAGTCTAATAGAGTTAAAATCACCAAGGGGCAAGATGCTCTGCATAATCAAATCATAATGCTGCAAGAATGTGATACAGTGGGCCATTTTTTTTTCTTCTGTCTTTGGTTTTCTTTTCCTTTTTTTCTTAGATTCACTTGACTGAAGTCAAAGAATTTGCCTGTTAATTCTTTCTTTCTTTCTTTCTTAGTTACATTCTTTTCTTTACATTCTCACTGGCAAAACGAGTCCATCCGATTCTTTCATAGATGTTAGAATATGCAAGGGGTCTTTCTTTCTTTCTTTTTCTTATTTCTATATCTATGGGTTTCTTACATTCACTTCACTAAAGTCAAAAAATTTGCATGTTTGTCTTTCTTTCTTTCTTTCATAGTTTGTTACATTGTTTTCTTTATGTTCTTACTGGCAAACTGAGTCCATCTGTTCTTTCATAGTGCTTAAAATACATAGGGGGTCTTTCTTTCTATTTATTAGTTTATTTATTTATTTATAGTTTATTACATTATTTTTACATTCTCACACTGCTTAGAATATATAGGGGGGCTTTTTCTTTCTTTCTTCCTTTCTTTTGTTCTCCTGAAGAGGTTATGCTGAAAGTAGTGTGTGTGTGTGTTTCTGTGTGTGTGTGTGTGGTGTTTTTTTTTTGTTGTTTTTTTTTTTTTAGATGTTTATAGAGCTGTAATAATGCATAAATGCTATGTGTTCTTAATATTTGGACCAACAAACAATAAAGGGAAATTTAAAGCTGATTGTGTTACACAAAATGTTTTAAACTAATTATATACATAATTATCTAATCCCTTATTCAGTGTCAGCTCAGGTTTCTCCCTGCTCAGGTGATTTTTGTCATTTCTATGCAGACTTTGCAAATGTTTGTTTGTTTGTTTGTTTGTTTGTTTGGCATGGCTGTATTTCTGACCAATGAATGAAATAGTTTTAGATGTACATTCTGAGCTGTACTCGACCCTCAGTCAATCTTTTTTACTCTTCTGGTTCATATAAATATATGCAAAATGAAAAAAACCCACATAACAAACTGACCAAAAGTATCAGTTTTGCTCTTGAACTATGGACTAAGATGTGAAAGTCTTCATAACATTTCAATTTTAAGTCTTGCAAATTTGCAGGCATAAGACATCTTATCCCCTGACTCATCTGATGCTCTTCTCCCAGACTCTTTGATTACAGACTGTGACATCCTGGGACTCTGAAGCTGAAGTGGAACAAAACTGTGTGGAGAAATAAATGCTATGTCATCCATGTTTGTTTGTGGGTTGGCAGCAGCTGGCCTTCTCCACTTGACTGTTCTAGCTGCTGGGTTTAACTGGGTTTACATTGTGTCAGACTCAGTGATGGAGGAGAGAGTGTATATATAGCAGTGCTGAAGAGTGTTAGCTAACTGACACTTCTCTACACGGCCAGGGTGAAGCAGGGCTAAGCCTGTACACAGCTGTTCATCATACACACTCTTCACCACTACTGTTCATCATACACTCTCTTCACCACTACTGTTCATCATACACACTCTTCATTACTACTACTGTTCATCATACACACTCTTCACTACTACTGTTCATCATACACACTCTTCATTACTACTGTTCATCATACACACTCTTCATTACTACTACTGTTCATCATACACACTCTTCACTACTACTGTTCATCATACACACTCTTCATTACTACTACTGTTCATCATACACACTCTTCACTACTACTGTTCATCATACACACTCTTCATTACTACTACTGTTCATCATACACACTCTTCACTACTACTACTGTTCATCATACACACTCTTCACCACTACTGTTCATCATACACACTCTTCACCACTACTGTTCATCATACACACTCTTCACCACTACTGTTCATCATACACACTCTTCACTACTACTACTACTGTTCATCATACACACTCTTCACTACTGCTGTTCATCATACACACTCTTCACTACTACTACTACTGTTCATCATACACACTCTTCACTACTACTACTACTGTTCATCATACACACTCTTCACTACTGCTGTTCATCATGCACCATGTACGCCACTATTAAAGTCATCATACAGTTATACAGAAATGATCTTATTGCATTCTTTTCTTCTTCTATCTCTCTTTCTGTCTCTTTCTCTCTCACTAGTTCTCTCTCTTTATTTACTGTATCTCCTGTCTCACTCTTTAGTTCTCCCTCAGTCATTCTCTTTCTTAATTTTTCCTTCCTTTCATAGATTGGCAAAGAGTTTATTCTTTCATTCTTTCATTTTTTATTTTATTAAATTGGCAAAATGTTATCTATTCTTTCAAAGGGATAGAAATCTAGATAGGATCTTTCTTTCTTTCTCGTCGAGAGGTTATGCTGAAGGGTGCTCTGGTCTGATTTTGAGTTAGTGTTAGAAGGCATGCTCTCAGTTTGGCTCTGATATAACGATGACTCAGAGGGTTGAATAAGGCAAGTGCTGCCTAAAGGCTGTGGCCCTGTTCCAGTTCTTTAAACCTCTCACACGCAACCATGAGCAGACCCTTCATCACTCGCTTACCGTTACCTGCACGGCCAAGCACGGACAGCCTCTCAGAGCTGTAGAAATGTGTGCAGGGATTTTTCACCACTCTAATTTTTAATACTAAGTTTTGCATCCCTTTATCTATCCTGGAGTACAGGGAGAACCGAGTCATAAATCCTCTTTATCTTCCCAGCACTGATGTAGAGGCTTCTATAAAACGCTCCCAAAGGACAAAACCTTCAGAACAGAGCGGACAAGGCTACACCTAACTATGATGTCTGCTGCTTATACATTTCCCTCAAACGCACACACAACCAAACACACAAACAGACAGACAGAGGAGAATAAGTGCTCTTAAATGCTGACCAGACAAAACAGACAAAAGTGATGAGTGTACACATTGGCTGGTTATAATTAACCTCCCTAAAACACATCGTGCACACACACGAAGGTTTTATCCCCAGCTGATATACAGGCTCACTCTGTGTTCTGATGTACACGTGTACGAGGCCCGAGGCTGTTAAAACAAGCACTGTACTTTCACAGCTTCTCAAATCCTCAGGTGTGTGTGAATAAGCCTTGTAATGACTTGAGTCATGGCCTTATCCGCCACTCCGCCTGCAGTATCAGTTCATTTCACCACTCACAGAACAGTCTCGGTACTTCAAGATTATCTGAAAACAGGGATTACCCACATGTTCAGTTATTTAAATAAAAAAGGAGAGAGAATACAATCCAAAAATATATCAAAGAGAGCTGATAAAAGTTAAAGGCATTGCTCAAGGGCTGAACAGAGTGGCTGTATGGCAAAGCTGGGTATGGGACTCACAACCTTCTGAATAAGAACTTTAATCAACTCTGGAGCTCCAGTTTCTACAGAACCTTAATTGGGGCTTCATTTATGTGTATAGTGTGCAGTGTAATCCTGAGTTCCCACATATGACTTATAACACATCTGTACACAGATAGATAGATAGATAGATAGAACTTTATTGTATATTCATATATTTATTCTGATTGGCTGACAGACATTCTGAGGTGTGCAATTTTTTTTCAGTAAATGCATGGCTACAGCAGGTCTTGACAGCATTACATTTCCAGATCACTTTGCCGAGTTAATTGAAATAACGGAAGAGTTAGCCTTCTGTCCAGCACAGCTCACAAAGCTAACGACAAACAAAATGACAGCAAATTTAGATTTTTCTTTTCAAGGTGGTAATGCGGCCATGAGGTGAAGCAGAGGCTTGAGCCTTTGATATGCAGTTACTGGAGAGAGAGAGAGAGAGAGAGAGAGAGCATGCATGAGAGAGGCAGTGAACAAGTACACTCCACTTAGAGAATAGCCACAATAATCTTATACAGTAAGACACAATTAATAAAGGCTGGTTAAGTCATTTGTCATAGCAAATATTTGCTTTTAAAAAAAGGCCCAAAAGACTGGTTCGGCTCTTGGTATCTGATAGGAACTCGCCTAATAGGACAAGTCCAAGTGTAAGCTGTGTTGGAAAAATGCATCTGTGTAATATGCAATTGGTGAGATTTCTAACACTGAGTTGATCAGGAAATCAGGACAGAGGAATTTTCTCAGGTTCTCTGTAACAAGACAAGCGGCACTTTTAGTCTTATTAAATTGAATAGTGAAAGAAAAAGTGAGGCTGGTGAGGAAATGACTTTTATAACTTCTATAACATAAGTGATAACAGGAGCTAAAGCAACATACTATTAAAGTCATCATACAATAATGTTGAAAATATCTTGGAGTCTCTTCTTTGCTCTCTTTCTCTCTTTTTCTCTGTTACTTTTTCCTTTCTTTCATAGATTGGCAAGGAGTTTATTCTTTCTTTTGCACTTTCTTTCATTTTTCTTTCATTAAATTGCCAAAGATTTTATCTCTTCTTTCTGGAAATGTACATACAATTAAATATTTTCTAATAATCATATTCTAATGAATATTATTAGAATAATTATTCAGCTTCATGTCGAGCACCAAAACTGATCAAAACCTTTTAATAATGAGTTCCCTAGATATTACACTGCTACTAGTTTGAGGTGCACAGAACATTTTTTGTAACATTAGGTTTCTCTTTTTGTTCTATAAAAAAAAAAAAAAAAATTGTTATTCAGGTTTGGGTGTTGTTGGAATGTTTTTTAGCAAACGTTCTTACAATATTGCTGCAACGTTTTTAGTTGTAGAAAAAAAAACCCAGCCAAAACATTATTCTTATCATTATTATTTCGTAGCATTTACAGCTCGACCTTCTTACAGCCTGATAAATAATTCACTAAATGTTATGGGAACATTCTCTGCTAGCTGGCTAGCTTGATTTCACAGGCGCCAGTAGGATTTTGAGCTGGTTAATGTTCTAGGCTCCTTGCCCTGGACAATTTTAACTCTCCCAGACAATTGTTTGTAGTCGAGTGTCCCCATGGACCCCCTGTCAGCTCGAGCTCATTTGGGGTCATCTCTGCGTCCCTTCTCTTTTACAGTTCTGTCAGGTTTGGTGTGGAGAGCTCTGGGCAGGGTGGATCTTGTCTCTGTATTTTGACAAAGCATGGTTTTGACAAAGAACAGGAGAGTCTGACATATTATAGGCTGTAAGAGACACGAAAGAAGAGAAAGGATTAAGACCTGCTGAGTTGGACTTGGAGCTGTTCAGGCTTGTCTTTCAGCGGCCCAGTCAGGTCAGGAACACATAATTGGAGTGTTGGGACGGAGTGCTCGATCTTTCACGCTAGGCTGGAAGAAGTTCAGCTCTTCTTTATGGGACAGAGCTCTTCACTGTCTCCAGCAGAGCATGCAGAGCTCTCAGAAATGCTTTGTAAAATTCAAACCTACTGCTCAGGAGTCCTATAAGCGTCCTCCTGAATGTCTTCATTTGTCTTCCCAGTTTCAAGGCATGAGATCATATCTGGAGCCAAAAACACACTTATGGACTATTTAGGGAAGAGAGTGCAGACTGGAATAACTTCATACTGTATCTTGTGGTCTGATTATGATGAAGTGTGACCATCATGCATAGCAAAAGAGCATCTGGCATTGGACGAAGATGCGTGTTTTGAGGAGCAGACATGCTGGAGTCGATAGACACTGAGGTCGGTCACTGGGGTCAGGGACAGAACAATGGTGCACGGGCTTTGCTGTCGCCTTGTGAAATTCGAAATAAACGTTTAGTTCCTGTGAAAAGGAAGAGACTCCCTTACAGGAAAATAACCACTAGGGCTGCATGTGTATATTTTGGACCTCATCCAATCAATGGTCACACTGCTACTCCACCCAGACATTGACTTTCCCCCTTCCCTTCTTTATACACAATGGCGATCACAAGTGTACCATTGCTCCATCTTCAGTTTAGCCCTCAGTGTCCCTCCAAAGATGAACCTAAGACAATTAAAGTGTTTTAGACAGCAGAATTTTTGAAGTAATCCCCAAAAGGGAGGTTGATCCAGGAATAGGACTGGGTGGTCTGCTAAACAGTGTGGATTGTGATAGAGTCTACTCGGATGTTGGCGTGGACCTTATGGCCTGTGTCGGATCACATAACCCTCTGTGTGTGTGTCTTGAGTGTGTGGGTGTGTGTGAAGTATGAGCCAGAAATGCATTAGGACAGAGCTGTGTATATAAAGATTGTCATATAAATGCTTGCAGCTGTACATCAGAGGCTCGTCTTTGTCTTGTTTATGAAACTCGGTTCTGAACCTGGTTTCTCCTCAAACACACACACTTTAATGCAGTCAGACACATCAGACGGATGTCTAGGAGTCTTAAGAGGGACGGTGGGCTCAGTGTTGAGGAGGATCAAAATATAGCTGCACAGGACAAACCTATATAAAGTTACTCAGTTCATGTGTGTGTTATAGGAAAATAATCAACGAAGAGTTGGTGTAATGTGACCTGATGCGAAGCTGAGTTACTGTTACATCCCCAGTCTGTGTATTTTCCTATAACAACACATTCATTGTTTATTGTTGGTTTGTACTCCCAATAATGTGTAAAGTAAAGAGTTAATGAAAATGAAATGATATAATTATATGAAAATATGCGATGATACAATCTGACACAAAGGTTATTTTCATGTATCGGCTTGGTCTGTCGTGTTTTTTCCACTTACATCATGGCGATTTTCAAAAGATTACAATGTGTCATTTCTTTTAAAGAACAAGAAGTAGCACTTTTTAACATTATAGGCAGTCCCTCCAGGATCTCTCAATTTTGCGATCGCAGAAATTAACGCAAAATCAAGCAAACTCGGAGGAGTATTGCAATATTTGGAGGAGCTTGCAAGTTTTCAAAATTACCGCAGATTCTCTGCAGATTTGGGCCAAGGTGCATCATGTAACATTGTCACAATGCACATTCATCCTAAGCCTGCTTCGATTCATGTGCGTTGAACACGAGTACAAAAGGTCTCGTTTACCAACAAACATCACTGTGAAAGACTGTGCAAAACAGTTCTGTGCCACTGCGATTTCTCCAATTCAAGTAGTTTTCCATTTAAGAAAAAAAGTTTAATAGAATAGAATAGAATAGGGAATAGAAGTCAGATATCAATAATTGTGATGTTGCTTAACAAGATGAATCCAAAGCATGGGGGTTAGGGAGTTCCCCTTGCATCTCTCCGCAAATTAAGTCCTGTTTAATTTAGGAATCCAAAATATGAACACACAAACACATAAACACAGATATAAACACGCTCTGCTTTCATTTTGTCTATCTCGGTTCCTAGAACTGGCTCCATAACAATGTCTCAGGGTTACTTTAAACACACAGATTGAATTTGACTCTGCAGACAATAACACGAGTCAAGTCCGCATCTTATCAGCACTATCCAGCTCCATCTGGATCAGACCACAAACAACAAATTTACAGCAAATCGCTGTTAAGCTTCACAGAGCGACGACACAGAACACTGACAGAGAACACCCTCGAGTGAATACTAGTGCTTAATCAAGCTGTTTTTCTTCTGTGGAACATTGTGTGTTATACACATTGGCAGCACTTCAGAACTCCGAGACATAGACCAGATCATTTCTCTGACACACACTCTCTCACATCACACAACTGGAATATCTATGTTACATACGTCCTAATTCAATTTATACTCTCAATATCTAGAACGGTTTAAACATACAGTGCTGTGGAATTCTCAATCGGATTGTTCAGAAGGAGTTGGTTCATCTTCCACAGCAGCAGCTCTGACAGTAGTGCTGACTGCAAGTTAATCACGTTTATATTAACACGCTTGTTCTAACGTTTTTGTTCCTATAGTATCAGCTTATTCAGAGAGACGCGTATAGCGAATGCTCTACATAAATAAAGTTCTAATAAGACATGGATTTAAAACAGTGTATTGTTTATTTTTTAACAAAGAAAAACATATAATGATTGAGATGGTGAAGCGTTCTGTACTGACATGTTAATTTAACGTTTATGGAAGGAGTCTCCAGTGTCCGCACTTTGCCAGGAAGTTTTCCATCTTGGGAAAGTCTTCGGTACAGAGGAGGTGCTTTCTGTTTTTTTTTTTGGGGGGGGAGGGGATTATGACAAACCGTGCTTCTTTTTGGCTTACTAATTTCAAATGAGTGAATAAAGAGAAGCTGATGAGGAAAAACAGTACTCATATCTGCTATAACGCCAGTGAGAATTGAATTCTCAGTCATTCCATAGCAATAAACTGGAAATATAAACTAGTAAAAACTAACGTGTCGTTCTTTAATTAATGTAAACATGTCATCATTGGTAAATTGTTGTGGTTTAAGAACCCATGATGCTGAGACTCTGAGTGAGTGGGGTTTGGTGATGATGAGAGTTTGGCTCGAGTCTCTACTCAGTTTCTCTTTCACATCTCTTTCCCAAAGAAGTCAAGTTAAGTGGGTTTTTATTGTCATTCCTCTATATAGCTTGTATACATTGAAAAGAAATTTGTTGTTTCTTCAGGAACATGGTGCAACACAGAACAGTACGCAAGACTACATAAAGTACAATATACAACAGTGTGAGACGAGTGCAGGACAATAAATACACAGAGCAAGACAAATAATACACAGGACAATAAATACACAGAGCGGGACAATAAATACACACAATATGGGATGTAAACTGTAACCTAGTGTGTAATGTAGCAGCACAAGTATAGCAGCAATATTGGCAGCAAAACCGAGTTCCATGATATAAAGTGACTGATGCAGCTGTGTAAAATGCAGTGTCTTACTGGGTTAGGTGTTTGACTAGCCCAAGTGAGCGTTGGGAGGCAGCAGGGTGTTGAGTGTCCTGACCTCCAGTCTGCTGGTGGTGGCACAGATGCTCCTGTACCTTCTGCCAGATGGCAGGAGGGTGAAGAGTCCATGAGAGGGGGTGTCTACAATACTGGTGGCTTTACGGATGCAACGGTTGTTGAATGAAATGTCTATGGTGGGTAGAAAGACTTTCTTTATTATTATTAAGATTATCTTTTCAGCTGTTCTCACAATCCACTGTAGGGTCTTGCAATCGGAGGCGGTTCAGTTCCCGTACCACACGGTGAGAGCGCTGGTCAGGACACTCTCTATCATACCTCTTTAGAAGGATGTGAAGATGGGAGGGGAAAGCTCTTATACAATACATTCAGATACTCATACATCTGGCCTAGTACATACTGTACATGTACCTGCCCCTCTCTCTCGCTCTCTCTCTCGCTCTCTCTCGCTCTCATTTATTGACAATGACACTGATTATTAATTATTTAAGGAATAAAACAAGTCATGGTATGCTGTTGTATGATAGTAATCAACCAAAAAAATCATTCAATTTGGCCCAAGAACACGCATTATTTTCCTCCCACAGAAAATCTGAAGTATTTTATTATTTATTGGTTCTTTTTGGTTTATTCCCTCATTTTCTTCCTAATTTGGTCTTGGCCAACTCCCACCCACCAGCCAGCTCTCCCTTATCATACAACAGCTACCAACCAGAGAGGGTTTGGGCTTCATGAAGACACGTGAAGCCATGAAACATATTCGGAGGAAAGCGCTATCCAGCCTCTTTCACATGCATGAGTTCACAGACGCCCATGA
Source organism: Ictalurus furcatus (assembly GCF_023375685.1). Lineage (NCBI taxonomy): Eukaryota > Metazoa > Chordata > Actinopteri > Siluriformes > Ictaluridae > Ictalurus > Ictalurus furcatus. The sequence continues at coordinate 18,361,258 of NC_071273.1, forward strand.
TTTCCTAGCATTGTTGTGATTGACAGAGAAGAGAGAATGCCATCCGTCCCTCCCACTTATCCAGAGAGCACGGTCCGTTTTGATCTTTTGCGCTGCTGGCACGGGTGACAATGCCATCGTCGGGATTCAAACTCGTCATCTCGAGACAATGGGGCAAATGCTTTCTGTTGTACCACTCAGGAGCCCATTATAGTTACATTTAATCACCCCTGCTGATCTCTCTCTCTCTGTCTCTTTCTCTCTCTGTCAAACTCCATACACTCTCTGTCTCCGCTTAATCCAAATGTCTTATGGATCACCAGCCACCTGGGGAAGGCATTTGGGCCTCCAAATCCTCACAAACACTTGAAGCACTAGATGTACTACAACAAAACCACATGACCACTGTTACTGGAGAGAAGAGAATGGAACAAATATATTAGTTTGGCACTTTTAATAGTTATTTTTTCTGGTCTAGTTATTTTTGGATACGTGTGAGATTTATGGCATATTGTTGTAATTCAAAGCTGTGTGGTGTCCTCTAAAGGACAAAAGGGTTCATGTTTCTTATCCAATGATAAGAAACTCCTGAATTATTTGCACCCTTCATGAAGATGTGCATAAACAAATGCAATGCATGATATTTATGTGCTTAAATAGATACAACACTATATACAAAGTAATGACTTTTTTTTTTTGCTCATTTGCATTAAGGATGCCATTCATTGTGGAGATTATCTTAAGACCTTCATAGAGATAAACCAAGATCTCTGAGATCTTGAGTTAGATTTATTTGTTTGTGAACAAATATGGTGGTGATTGTACTGAGGAAGGCATGTTCCCAATACATTTAACAATTTTACCAGTGGCAGTGTTTAAAAAATAAATAAATAAATAAATAAATTGAGCACCATTTGGCATTTATTATTTAAGGAATAAAACACTTGTGATTTGCAGTTATAGGAAAATAATCACCGATGGGGTAGTGTGATGTGGCCTTATGCAAAGTGGAGATAGTGTTACCACACCAATGTTGATTATTTTCCTATATCAGCACAATGCATATTGTTTTATTCCTTGCCTAATTAATAATCAGTGGATACAGCAAATGAAAGAGACATGCAGATACATGTACAGTGTGTATAAGGCCGACTGCTCCAGGCGCTGCACGCTGTGTGTGGTATATAAGAACAACTCTCTACAGATGTTAAACAGGAGCAGAGCTGAGATTCGAGCCAAACTCTCCTCATCACCAAACACCAAACCCCACTCACTCAGAGCATCTCAGCCTCTCAAACCCAACTGGCTTATACACAGGAAATGAAAGCTCTGCTTTTGGTTATTAAGAATTGACTAGATGAAGCTATAAGACATGCAGAACTGCACGCTTGGTTTGTTGATTTGCAGGGCCAGAAAAATAGAGCATGTTATTATACAGAGAAGGGAGCCAAATGTATTAGAGGGAGCTTTTGGAGTATGATCGGTCCATCACACAGACCAGGCTGGAGGGTTCAATGAGGTCTGATTTGATATATGGTTTGTCTGATGGACTGGATATGCCTAGCAGGAATTTATGAACATGATGGCAATGAAGCAAGACATATATTTTAGCAGCAATCAATTAGGATCCATTTATAGACATGTATTTTTACTACTGTTACCAACAACAGGCTGAAGGTGTGGGAACATAACTGAGGCTTCTGACTCAGTTCATATTGGGAGATTAAACATAAAGGGTACAAGTCACTTTTACAGACAGGGTCCTTTCAGACTGAGTGCGATTAAGCGACAAAATGTTTGACTCGATGACGCTCTTGAATCGAAACAATAGATCCCTTTGGAGCTGTTCACACTGGACGTGAAACGGGCCGTCCAGTTAGATTTGAGCTTTAGATCACGTGCCTAGAGCCGCTGCTGGTACACAAAAGGGCAAGATTGGTGGCACTACAGCACAGAAAGCCATTTTGAAAACTAGTTTAAAAACCAAAGAAGAGTATTCTTGAAGAGAGAAAAGAATGGATGTTGAGTTCTTATCATTTGCCAAGTTTCCATCCACTTTTTGTGCATTTCTCTTATCGACAAATTGAAAGTGGGTAAAAAAGTTTGCGTTATTTGCTGTTTCCCGCCTGTTTCCATCCAGTTGGCCTTTTACCGATAAAGTGGTGCATCAGTTACTTGTGCATTAAAATGTGCCGTTTGCTCAGTCTGCGATTTGCTTCGCTTTATCACATCACACGATTTATCCCAATTGTTGCACACCCACATATTTAACAAAGGTTTGTTTTGATAAACCTGTGTTGTGTTTGCAATTGTTTGATATCCATGAGAGCAGAGTATTTTTATGATTTTTTTTTTTTAACAAAAGATCAAAAGGTTAAAAAATGAAGACAATTTTGTACAGACTTCTTTGCTCTTATTTGCCAAGGGTGCCAATATTAGTGGAGGGCACTGTAGTTCCTGCATTTGCATAGGTTTCCTCCAGGTTCTCCAGTTTCCTCCTGCTACCCAAAACATTCAGATAGGTGGATTGGCTGCGCTTAATGAAATTAAATTACATTTAATTAAATGCTTAAATGTGTGTGTGCATGTTTCCCTGTGATGGACCCGTGTCCCATCCAGGGTAAATTTTCTTGCCTTGTGCCCAGTGTTCCTGGGATAAGCTCCTGAGCCACTACTAATGATTGTAAAAGTAAGCAAAGAAAAACCCTCATAAAAATCTGGCCACTTAATGACCTGGAGCATTTTTAAGGCTGGTAGTCTAGGGGTTCATGTGAAGATCGATAGCATTCTTCTGAGTACCTGGATATTTTAGCCCGAATCCTGGTTGCCTTTGGCACGAGGTCATGTTTTGGCTGTAGACCGAGCTTTCAACATGATAATGACCCCAAACAAACATCCACATCAACAAAGAAAATGGTTTCAGGGGAAGATAATCAGAGCTTTAAAATGGTTATCTCAGTCTCCGGATTTGAACTCAGTTTAAACTCTGTGTTGAAAAAGTCTGTCTGTCTGTCTATTTATCTATCTATCTATTCATCTGTTGGCACTCTATCTATCTATCTATCTATCTATCTTGAAATGTTGTCAATAGAGGCGTGTCTAAGATTCTCTATAATTGTCTCTAACTTTGTTAGGCTTTACAAGACGTGGTTCAGCACAGTTGGGGGAACTCCCAGTAATTGTAGAGTTGGAAACCAATTGTATTTGTGAAACCAGTGGAAAATATATAATGTCTCCATATGTTTAAGCTGAGCATATTGTTCTTCTTATATGATCATTTTTGGTTGTTTTCATGAAGAGTGCAATTATTCAGGAGTTAATTGTATAATATGTAAATATTTACTTGTAATTAGTACAAAATGACTCGGTTCAGTTCCGCCCAATTACATGTGAATCACATAATAGCTGTGCTCTATAAATAGTAGTGGCTTTTTATAAGATGTAAGTGTAAAAGATTTGACCATAATGTTCTTCGCTTGGGCATAATTAGGTGTAGGAGTGACACAGATAAACAGCTTCCAGTTAATCTAAATTACAGGCAATAGGAGGAGATGGGAGACAGGACAGATAGGATGTTGCAAGGAAATTCATAGTGTGTGTGTGAGAGCCAAGTAAATGCTGAGAACAAATTGTTGCATAACATCCAAAACATGACATAAAAAAAAATTATGTCTTTTCAGTGTTGCAAGGGTTTTGCAATCTGATACAGTTTATGCCATATTTCTTCATAGAAATGTACTTGCCAAAGAGTGATAGCAGATAAATAACATACAAAGCAGGACATGTGAAATGTTGGATTTCCCTATTTTTCCCATTTTTTCCTCACTGTCAATTTTTAAGGTGTTTCACTATAGAGTACAGAGAACTGGCATGAATACAAACACTGAAAAATGGTTACTTGAGGGTAGAATTCTGACTAACAAGCTTTACTTCCAGGTCTAGTTCCACCTTGACCAGTACCTCTTACCTCCATGTTTTAGAATCTCCTCCAGTTTACTCTTTGTGTTTTGGGTCGACATTTGACCCAATGCAAGCTAATTGTTGAAAGACATGAGCAATATAACTATCCTATCAGTTTATATATGTGAGTTAGAGAATAAAAGAGAAATTCACACCACTTCCCTGCTGATTCATTTATTGGCTATGTCTCCTCAGAGTTAGGGAAGTGGACAGGCTGTTCTCGGGAAAGGAGGGGAAAACAGCTGTTTATGCTACACTCTAAAAAAAAAATACTGGGTTAAAAACAACCCAAATTGGGTTATTTTTAGCCGAAGGGCTGGGTAAATATAGGACAGAGCACATTTTGGGGTAAACTAATCCATAAAGTTGGATTGTTGATTTTAACGCAGCAAATGGGTTGTTTTTCAACCCAAAGGATGTTTTAATTTTTACCAAAAATGCTGGGTTAATTTTATTTCATAAGTGGTGTTTATATATAGACTTTGAAGTTAATGAGTCAAATAAGTCATATATTTAAAACGAAAATGTCAGATTTTGATCAAAGGAGATGCTTAAAACATCCAAAACAAACTGAGTAACCAACTTACGATCCAGTGGGCATTACAAACAAGTAATCCAAAGCTAACGAAGATAGCGGTGCATTTAATGTCATGTAAACTGGACTGTTATCACACATATTTGCTTTTTCTAGCGAACAGTAATGGTTTTATGGATAAATATATTGATACGAACCTTATTTCTCCAAATAAATCTAACAGTATGTCCATGTGAAAACCTCTACCTCCTAGGAGGGGTGCATTGATTCAACTGTCGATGAAAATGACCCAGCCACTAACCCAGCGGGGGGGTATTAGGATGACTCTAAGGGCCCTGGTCAGACAGGGGGCCCGGCAGAACCCCATACTTTCCTGTATGATTTTGGTATTTAAATGGCCTCTTCGCATAATAATCTATTAAGAAGCATGCTATAATGAATGTCCTCAGACTGTGCCTAGTGCATGTGAGTGTCCTCTTAAGAGGTTTCACGGATTATTCAGAAACGCTTCACTTCACAGTTGTGAGTCATTACATGCATCAGACAGATGGCTAGAGATTGTGCAGTCAAAATCAGGATACCAAAAGGGAAAGAAAAACATGAAAAAGAGGAGAGAGCAAGACGGGGAAGACAGCTAGTCACCCAGTTTTAAAAAAATAAGGAGATTTATGTTCCCTGTTTTGTGGTATGATTCTGAAGCTAGCCCGTATGAAGCTGTTATAATGAACATCAAATAGAAATTCTATCAGTTACTCCCCACGATATACACAATATTTCCAAGAGTGTATGTTTTTCCACGCAATCGAAAAATAGTAATGGTGCTTCAAAAAGGACGGAAAAGCACCAAGCGACAATAAAACTAGTCCAGTGTTGTATATATTCAAGATTTCTGAAGCCTTGCAACAGCTTTCTGTGAGGAATCGAACGAAATTTAATGTAATCATATAAATCTGCTTTAACTGTCCGAGTGAGTTTATGAGACAAGTGTTGTAATGATGTCCGATTTGTGAGTGAATCGTTTGTTTGAGTCGGTTCATTTCGACGAATTGGAGAATCCCGCTGATAAAACCAGTCTGATGAGTCATTCACAAATAGAACCGATTTGACTCTCGAGTTCAACTCACTGATTCAATGATCCTGTCACTGTTTTAGCTAATTTCCACATTTCTTTCTGGAGCTGCTCGTGTGTGAAACTTAATATTCACTCAATGAATAATAATAATAATAATAATAATAATAATAATAGTAAAGTTCATCTTGGTACATGGGGAATAAGAAATTTAAAAATTTTTAAGCTTATAAAGTCATCCAGACAGAGTTTCTATAGTGTCTGTGTATGAGAGAGAGTGAGAGAGAGAGAGACTACAATGGTGTTAATTACTTGTACTGGATATATAGTTATTTGTATATAGTTATAAATGCATAGTTTCAGTTAATTTAATAAACTGTTCAAATTTAGTTCTTTATAGTCTCTTATTGAACATAATAATAATGCAGTAATTGTTATGCTTATTGATAATGATTGTTTTTACACGGGGCCCGGAGTACAAATTAGCCAGAGGGCCCGGAAACCCTAGCGGCGCTCCTGCACCTCAACCTTTTGTAAAACTGTAAAAAAAAAACCACTGTGATCAAAGCAGTTCTTATCTAAGATCTGATCAGGGTAAAGCAAACTCCTATGTACTGAGGATGTGGTTTACTAGAAATGCCGGTTTTACGTCAGTTCATATTTAATGGTGCAGCGCGCTGTAACTTCTGGAAAATGGAAGTGCACGTTACAACTGGATCTGCAGTCTCAAAGGTTATTTGAGTACATAATGGTTCTTTGCTTCCTGTGGAGTTTCAACATGCAACACAAAACCTGGTTGTAGGGTTCTACATAGAACATTTAAGGGTTTTTCCCAGAGCGACATGCCAAAGAACCATTTAGGCTTGTAGACTTAACCCTTTTATTTAGCAATAGCCAGAGAAAGATGTCTAAAGTTATTAAAGAATTAAATTTAAACTTATGATCACAAAGGATAGTTATTCATTCATCTTTTTTTTTTTTTTTTTACCCCATTACCCCTACTTTTTTTGATAATTTACCAATTCCCAACCTCTAGCTCTCTCCTACCAACTGGGGAGTGAAGGATTTTTTTTGTTTTTATTTGACTATATAGTATACAGTTATAGAATGGAATTGTTTACAGTCGCACTATCTGGTGTCACCCTTTTTCTTCACTAGTGGCGAAGATTGCGTCTGAAATCACGTACTGTGACAATACCTACTGCGTTTGATTCAGTACCTACTGCTTGGCCGGTGATACAGTATGTACTGATCAGTATATATGTGTAGAATTAATTCAATCCGGACATACTACATCCGCTATGTTGGCATTGTCATGTGACCTTCAGCTTAAAAAGAGCCCACATGCTGCTTTCTGCCATTTAGCTCTTCTACAACAGTCCCATTGCCTTATGGGATAGTGCAAGGTGCATTGCTTCCATACTGCAGAATCTTGGCGGAAGCAGTAGGTACAGGATTTGTACTTGGAACCTTATCTAAAATCAAATCCTTCTAGGGTTCTACATAGCACCAGGGTTCTAGGGTTCTGCATATCCCAGAATGACATACTAAAGCATTGTTTAGGGTGATATACAGAACGTGCTGGAACATGTTATTGGCAGTCATACACACACTAGTCACGGAATAATTTTTGTTTGACTCTATCATTGTATCCCACTTTTATACTGGGATTTACCAAATATGTGTAGTATTTTGTGTGCTCGCTTGTTTATCGGTTCTAAAGTTGCATAACTAGGGTTTCTTGAAAACTACACAATGGAGACAAACAATGTTGTGCAAGTTAGGTTGTACTTATTCATGACGCATCTGACTGCTTTATTCCGTTCTTAAGAATTGAACCCTTGATGGCTTGTCGCCAAGAAGCGTAAAGACACTACAGGTGTGACGCAAACGCTTAGGCTTGTCTTGATTTACAGTTTTGTAAGTGATTTACTGCTCCTAAATCGTATGCCTGGCTCTCTTGTACATCCCCTTATAGCTCAACATTCTCAGTGTTCAGAGTGTCACGAAAGAAAAAACCTAACAGCTCTTGAATTAGATGAATTAGATTTATAAGGGTAATCGTGTCAGTGGAAATGCAATGAAGTAACTGAAACGTCCTCAGTCCTCTGTTGTAAAATGACATTCACTGGCAGTTCTGTTTGACTTCAACAACAGATAATAAGTGTTTCTTTTTGTGCAGTAAACCACAATGGTGAGTGTGTTCATTTACGAGGCCGTCGTTGTTGAGAAGCGTCCAGCGGTTGAGCTGTTATTTATTCCAGCATACATTAGAGCTTCATTAATGTAAATAGCCAACAGGCAGGCGGGCTCGTGGGCGAAAACATGATCGAACAGTCAAAGAATTCTCTTATTATTGCTCACGACAGACATGAGGCAATTTCCATATAAAATCCTTGGGCCCCTGAAAACCCACCGCTGCCAACCATGCAAGGACCAATTAGAGCCAAGGCAGTCGAGCTGCTGACCTCACGGATGTGAAAGTGTTTACAGCAAAGGCTTCTGAGCACCGCTCCAGGTTATGAGCTCATCCGGTTATGGCTAGGCCGAGCTAGAACAGATCACATTCTTCAGGTTGGTCGTAAATGCTCACGCGAAGCCACGCTGATGGATCACCTTGCAAGCCATGAAACGGGCGAGTGCTAGTCAGAGGCCGCACCGAGACGGTGGACCTGAGCGAGTCACGGCCGTGAGTCACGAAGCTTGCCATCTGTTACAAGAGGACAGACAGAAGGAGATTAGCACCGATTTAAATAGCGCCAGGGAGCAACATCCTGGAAGGGAGAGATAAATGAATGAATTTGTTTAATAGACACTTTCTTTCTTTATACTGCTGCCAGCCGACATTCTGCAGGATACTGGAAATGGAGAAGGAGAATGGGTAGAGGAATTGGTGTGTGGCACCATGCCAACATGTTTCTTTGTATTCAGAATTCACTAGAAATAAGCGTTCGACGTGGCGTTGATAGTGATATTAGAATGAACGTTTTGGAACGTGATCCGTTTGAGCACATTATGCTAAAAAGTCAACTGAGAATTTCAATTCAAAATACATTTTGGATCACATTAAAAATGACAGGCTGATTATCACACTCACAAGCTCTACACGTGTTGCTCCTGGGGTAGCAGTGGGCCTGACCCGTTCTGCTCTCTGGGCCGGCCTGGACCGTCCTAGTGCCCTGCTTCTGGAGTTCTCGTCGCTTGGGAGGCCAGTCACTGTTGCTGAGGACGGCCCCATATGGACAGTCTGGGGACACTTGGAAGCCTTGGAGATGGCACTGGACTACCACTGATGCGGCCAGTTTTGGTGCGATGTCTTGAGACGGCGGTTTGCGGTGACAGTTTTGGATTACATTTGCACAAACAGACTCATGATTTCAGCGGAATAGACTTCACGTTGAGACTGTGCTGAATCTCCTGATTACACAGTTGCAGTCTTTGTTTTATCGTATAGCACACGGTTATGGAAGAGATTTATTTATAATCACACTATCCGTTGTCACCCAGATGAGGACGGGTCCCCTTTTTGAGTCTGGTTCCTCTCAAGGTTTCTTCCTCATATCATCTCAGGGAGTTTTTCCTTGAATATGAATACATTATTCAAAGTAAACAGATCATATGTTCTACATGGACTCAAATACTGATATGAATAGGAGACGCTATTCTTTTTTTAGAAAGCTCGCCATAAAGGTTCACAAAGCAACTGGTTGAAACTAGAGATGTGCTTTGGGGCTTGTATTCTGTGGGAAGCTGGAAAAGGTATGTGAGCAGGAGCTTTTTACTTTCCTGATAGTGTGAATGAGTGGCTAGATCCTTAGATCCTTAGTAACTGCCTGGTCAGGGTCACAGTGATTTAGACTAGGATATTTTGTTTGTATTTTGGGAAATAGAACCAACTAAATTCGTTAGATATTGAGAGAATAGTGAGAGAAGGCACAAATACAAATAATAACTATGTGAGCATCATTTAAAAACAAAAACAAAACAAAACAAAAAAAAAAACAGTCCCACACAACACGATTGAAGTGATGTAGCTGAGGTTGAGGAACTGTTGGAGCCAAAATTCACACACCATGCTCACACGCTTGGCATTTCTACCTTTTTTCAGTTTTCCAGTGTTTCTGGGATTATAGTACTAGGATTTATTCAAAACAAACAAAAAAAACTTTTCAGTTCATGCAGGTTTAAATCTGTAATACAGGTAGTAATATGTGGAACAATAAACAGATACTGTGGCATTGCTTTACACCCCTAGTAAAGTACTGCATGCTGGTCGAGTTCATGGTGAAGAAGGGGTTGAGACTAGAGAACCTGGGGAAAACTCACATGGACTTAGGGAGAACATGCACTGAAACTCCACTCAGATAGTAACCCTAGCTCAGGAAGACCAGGGTCCTCAGAAAACAGTTTAATTAGATTTGTAGGTTGACATGTTTTTGATTTATTGGATTTGGATTAAACTGACCAGTCAAACAGACTAATGGCCAAATAATAATAATGGGTTGCGATTTCCACCGCTGTAACAAAAATTGAATCACACACCATGGTTAGACTCCATGGAAACCCACTTGGTTCTAAAGATGGATGGTTTTAAGGAACAGGCATTTGGGACGTTTGTGGATTGAGGGTGTAAGGGGCCAGTAGCTCAGTTTGCTGTTTACAACAAAAGGCAAAAAAAGACAGGACTCATATTTCAGATGCATATCTTACACAGATCTTTATTGTCCCTTTAATTATGTTCTCTTTATACAGCAAACAGATTTACAAGCTCACTTCAGACATCAGACATCAACACATCGTTGTATTTTACACAAACTTCTTCCTGTGACTTATTTTTCAACCCAACATTCGCTTTTGCCTTTCTTTCCACATGCTTTTCATCTTTCCTGGTAAACAACCCACACTGGCTTTTCACCAATGCATCCAACATTCGTGCTTTGTTCAGGACACTACGATGAAACACAAGCGAAAACTGTGATTAAGCGCAGTATCTAGAATTCAAGTCTGACTCTTCTTCCTCAGAATTCTTATAAAACAACATATCTTAAACCCTCATACAACATTCCTTGCCAGCGATTTCAGTGAACTCTCTTCTTTTTATACACAAGCATTTACATGCCATTGTACAAGTAAAGCTCCATGCAAGATGCTACATTGAAAATTGATCCGTTTCCTGTCGGGAGTTAGCTTTCTTAAAAAAGAAAAAAGCCAACATGGCTCAGTTTCAATTTTACGTGAGTAAAATAAAATTAAAAAAAAAAAAAACCACATATCCTGATCTTGACAGTGTAAATCACAATTGCACTGTGATTTCTTTTGGTTTTCAAGAAGAACAAATGGACTTATATTAATGTTTTTTGTTTTTTTTTTCCAAATCATGTACAATCCATACAGCAAAGTATCATATATATTGATATTCATTTAAGAGGAATGTACTGAAATTCAGCTCTTCCAGTAGTTTATTTTGATCGTTTCTTTTCTTCGTGGCTGTTCTTTTCCCTTATTGCTGCTTTTGCGTACACTCCATTTTTCAGCTGAACGCTACAGTGCTGTTTCAATGAAAATAAAAACAAACAAAAAAGAGCTACAGTAAATTTCTGATTGAGAATATATATATATAAAATAAAAAAGGTACCATTTAATTACAAACCAAATTAATAATACAATAATGCCAAACTAACGGTAAACAGGGCTGTGATCTCATGCTCACTCTCACACACTGGTCACTGAGTGAAAGCGGATGCACGTGTGTAAAACACTTCTTGAGACACATGCAGTTAACCCTCGAGAACACCGCATCTCCCTGGTCCGGATTCGCTCCCCATGGGTCGGCTTAGCGTGTATTAAAGGGGATATAGCTGCCATTGAGGACAGAAACACAAAACACTGCTGTGGAACCAGAGGGTTCCAACACACACATAAATACAAGTCCACTCTGGGATGAGCTTCTAGTCCATGTAGAGCCTGAGAGCTCTCTACACCATGGTTTCCTTCCTCTTGCCCAGAGAGCAGAGTATGCGCTTGTCCTTTTTAGATTTCCTTGGCGAGCTAGATGACGAGGATGATGAGGATGTTGAGGATGAGGACGATGATGTTGAGGTGGTGGAAGGTGTGGGGCTGGGAGGCTCGTGGCTTTGAGGCTGGTTCTCGTCCGTCTCCTCCATGTGGACGGTTGTGGAGGCTGTGGAGGAGCGGCGATGGGAGCAGGTGTCGGTGGAGGCGTCGCTCTGGATGACGGACATGGCACTGCGCAGGCAGTTAAGCCACTGCTGCTTGTGAAAGATGTCGTTGACTTGAAGTGTGTGAGACTGACCCTGCATAGGGTCCTGGAAACGCACACGAAAGATGTTCTTGGCTGTAAGAGGACAGAGAATAGTGTTAAAATGAACAAGTTTATATCCGTCGAGCAAGCTGGTACGCCTAAAACAGCTCTGATAAGAGAACGGAGGCAAAGCTCACCTTTGTCAGAATTGCTGAAAGCCCCTCTGAACGAGCCGCCCATGCGCACGTCTCCGTCCTGCAGGTCCTCCAGCACCAGGTCCTGAACTGGAATGGGCTGACGGTACACCTGGAAACACTGGCGTTCGTTCCGCATCACTGGCCGCGTCAGCACCAGCACTTCCGTGAACAGGAACACGTGCAGTTTCTGTAGAGGAACGCACCGGTTTGGTTAATGACTGTTGGACGTATTGGCTCGTCTCTCGGACACAGATATCACGAAAAGAATGAATCATAGATCCAAGGGTCATTTGACAGATTAGATTTGATTACTGAGCAATAAGCTTTTCTTGCAAAGAGTGTGAATGTGCGAAACTCACCGTGCCATTCTTGTTGCGCAGCTCGCCGTGGCACAGAAGGCTCTTGCACTGCTCTATGCGTGGATCTTTCTGCCTGTCGTCCAGGAACTCCAGTTTATCGATGTAGTACTGGCACTCCGACTCGCCTTTCTTCATGTTGATGTCACTTAGCACACCCTGAATAATGCTGACCTGCAAAAGTGCAAACACACACCATCATTCAAAGCTCATTCCCGAATTTCAGAGAATTCTCTCTTTATGTGATCAGCTGAACCTCTGAGTATATACTCACAGCATTTTCGAGGTTGGCAGTGTCTGGGTGTTCAGGCGGCGTGTGTCGGAGGATCTCTCTCAGCAGGAGCGGGTATTTGAACAGCCGTGAACGGGGGATGTCGAGAAAGCTCCACAGGTCCAGCTTCCTGCTGAAGGGTGACTCAAGGCAGCGCTGCAGGAAGTCCTGCACTTTTGGGTCCTGCTTTTTCTGGTCCAGAAGGGCTTTGGCTGCCAGCTGGTTGCTACAGTATGCCCGGTATGCGTTCAGTCTTGGCAGCTATAAGAGGTAATAAAGGGTCATTAATTCAAAGTCGCACTAAGAGGCTTTTATGAACACGGTGAAAGAAAGAAAAGAGAAATCACAATTCTTACCCAGTCGACTACAATCTGGCCGATCTCTCCGACTGTCCCATCCGGGCCTGTCGCTATAGCCAGCTGTACCAACAGATCTGACAGAAGGATTAAAGAAGGTGTTAGGTTCCCTGAATATCAAACACAAACACAAAGCCAAAGCCAGATGAGAGAAATGGATTGTTGTGTTCACCTTCATGAAGTGGGATGTAAGCATCCAGATCTCCAAAGATGGCAGTCAGCTCCTCTTCAGACATGATTGATAGTTTCAACATTGGGTCATGGTATGCCTGGAAATAATAATAATAATTTTTTTTTTAAAAAAGGCTCTTAATCAATTTATAACAGTCCATGCTAACATAATTCAGACTGAGTAAAAGTATAGCTAAACTCAAACATGTTACACATCGTGTTTGCACTCTCAAGTGCGAATCCACAATGAGTACCAACCTTGCGGGCGAGCTGGAGGTCCTCGATCAGGTCATGCTCTCCTCGAGACAGCTCAAATATGGCCTGCGTAATTGCAAATCAAAACAAGGTGTTACTTTAGACACGTGGTACTTTAGTCTGGCTAAACTAAATGTTTTTATTTTTCAGATACAGAATGTGCTATGGTAGTTTGCTTTGATGGCTGACTGGAAAGACTGAAACTCTCGGAGAGGCCCAAGTCTGTGCACCACAACACCTAGACTCGATTAGCTTGGTGGTGTGATGCACAGATGTGAAAATCCAGTCGAGATGCTCCATCTCCAAAAAAACAAAAAAACCCACATGTGAAGAAAGTAAGTGGGGAGGATCGGGAAATTATCCAAGCCAAAGGCCCTTAGGGTTTAATAAGTCAGCACAGTCTGATTCAGTACTGTCTCACTGGGAGACAGGGTGGATTTACTAGTCTGAGTTGTATGCTGCCATCTGTTTTCTCCTTCTCTTGCTGTACTCACCTCTTGTCTCTTTATCTCCTTCGTGGAGAAGGTTCCTTTTTGGTGCACATCAAGGGTTTCGGACCAGAGGGTGCTGTTACGGCGCTTGGGTGGTGTGGGTGCCGCAGCCTTACTGCCTGCCTTCAGCTGGGGCACGCCCGGGGAGCGCCCGTCGCCCCGCAATGAAGCCTGCAGGGTTTGACCGAAGCGCCGGACGGCCCCATTCTTCACAGGGGAGATGAAGTTCGCCAGCGAGGTGACTCGGCCCAGCGGCCGCACGCGCTTAGTACTGGGTTCCTGTGCAAGATAGAAGGGGGGGGGAAAAATTACATAAACGGTTGACTTACTTTTGAAACAAAAACAATTGAGGCTCTGATGTGGCCAGAAGTCAGATACGCTCATGAAAAGAAGGCATGACTAGTCATGGGACATTTTCCCCAAAAATCCACAAGCTAGGAGGGAAGGGGGAGAGCAAAAGGAGAGATTATTGAGGGGTGGATTTTGGGTCAGACTGGCTGGCGTATCCTGGGCTGCAGAAATTGGAGTCTCTAGAGGCAACAGCTGTTGGACACATCATGGGGAAGTCCCCTCAGCATGAAAGAAGCACAAAGACCTCTTTTTGCCTGCAGCCATGGAGTTCAGGGGGTCTGTAGGCATGTGAGGAATGTACAAGACCCCTGTCTCAGCTGTCCCATTCGGACTTAAAGACACACAGTTCAACAAAGTGGTCTCACACATGCTCTAACTGCCTTGTTTGTCTATTTAATTCACTTAGTTGTCTTGCTCAACTCACTTTCAGATGGGATTATGAACCGTTACTGTGTATGTGTGTCAGGGGCGAGTTGTTAGTGAGAGCAGGGGAAAAGCCCCAGGTCTGATAAACATTACGCACTTAACTTCTCTGCCCCACCCCCACACTGACCTTCTATCGTTCCTTCTCTACTCCCTCATAACCCTCCAGTGAGGCTGACGCCTCGTGTTGAGACAGGCCCCCCAGGCCTCTTGCGTGAGAGGGAGAAGCACACCTGAACCCCTGTACAAACAGCGCTACAGCCCCAAAGCCATAACAACTGGGACTCGAGCCACAAACCTTACAAACCAGAGCAAAGGGGGAAAAAAATTTCAAAGCAAAACAAACCTGACAAGGTGATTTCACACTGGCAGACCCAGCACCATTACTTTATACTATAATCACAGTCCTGAAACACTCGAGGGCTTCAGGGGCTGAAAAAAGCTCTGTGCTTATATCTTTAAAGCATGATACAGACAAATGACTATGTGTACTGTTTGAAAGGTGCTATTAAATATGGATGCCTGGCTTTCTCCCCAGAGAGGGAGAGAATGAGACTGTGTTCAGTTTGGCACAGCCAGGCTGATGAACAGATCCACCATTCAGGCTCGGACTGCTTCAAACAGCTGCAAAGCAGATTTATACTTTGCTAACCAGGACCACCAGAGGACTACTGTAATCGGCCTGAGACTAAGTAACCTGCCTCTGTTGTGGCCACTAAATGTGGGAGACCACATACAAGAGTTGTATACTGGTTGTCTCCAAGAAAAAAGCTGATGGACCACAAGGGGTTCGCCAACAAATCTGCAAATCCTTATGTTATTTACTTTTATTTTGAGATGGCTGGGTGAATTCGAATTGAATCCCAACCCGCTGGCTGAAGTTAGCACAAACCACGGCAAGGACTCCTGTGCCAGTGACACCATTGTAGACTTATTTGCAATACACAACAAGCAAGCAGACAGATGGATAGGGGATGCTATTTCTGGCTTTGCTGACTGGGACAGAACTCTTACGAGAGGGAGTTTTAGCAGGCGCTGGACTCAAAAAGTCCTCAAACTAGATTATAGTACTGAGGGTTCAGATTGTGATGGTGGTAGGGGGAGGACACTGGGGGAATCCTCTGGCTCCCCTGCTGATAGACAATTGGCTTTAAATACAGACCAAACTGTTAAAACTGCTGATTAAACAAGAAGTGGGGGTGACTTGTGAAAAAAACTGCCAGGAAGATCTGTTTCATTTCAGACAAGTTCTGAAATGCCTCATTCACAATTCTTTTCAACTTCCCGTTTAGCTTTCCTGACAAGTCAAACACTTCTCGTTCTTCAGTTCCTAATCAAACCATAAAGGGGAAGAAGAGCCCAAAGAGGTTGCGCTTATCTAATCCTGCTTCCCCGTGATGTTTGCCTTGGGACAGGCACACCTATGCCATGGACTGCTGGAATGCTCTTATTCCCAGTGTGTGTGCAGTCATGCAGCTCTGGAGGCCTCACCAGGGTCTGCTTTACCTGCTCTTCAGGTCTGCAGTAGTTCATTATAACTGCCTGTTCAGGCACATCCAGCTCATCATGGCTGACATTTTAAGCAACACCAATCAAAACAACCATCTAATCCTGCGACCAAGGACAACCTTTGTACTCCTTGTGAGTACGCACACACCTTACAGAAACACACCTGTAGCGTTTGCCAGGGCAAAGTTCTCATTCTACTGATAACATTATAGGCACAAATTACATGCAGGAAAAGAAAAAAGCGCATAAGCACTGAAACTGTATGATGTCATTTTTAACCTCTCAAGGCTCACCTCAAGTTCCTTGCACACTTGGTTCTGATAGTCTATTTTCTGTAGAGTCCGTTTGATCGGCACCACACCAGGTTCATCGTAAGCCACCATTTCTTTTAATAAAATCCACTGGTAAGGGTCTGCTATTCCCAAGAGTTATCCAGAAATGTAATCCACAAATGAGTTAAAACGTTATAAAAAAAAAAAATTTAAAAAAATCCTTTGTCCCCCCTAATACTTCATTGTCCGCCTCAGTGGCGGTGCCTAACTTCTAAACGCACACTCGGTGTGCTCGGACAATCTCTAACTTTGTTCTGGTGGACGTGGGAGGGAGTGAAATCTCAAATACTCAGAGCTGGTGTGAGGGAGGGACCAAAGAGTAAACCTCGCCCATTTTAAACAATAAGGGGTGGGAATAAGCAAAGCAACCTGAAACAGTCAGGCCCTCGAGTCTACTGTGTTGTACTTTTCACATTCAAAACTCACACAGGATTGCCAAATGTCCTCAAACATTTCCCTACAATATTCATCGAGTCACACACTCCAATGCTTCCTAAAGGCATTTTACCGGAATGTACATGTTCACATTTGCCATGAAAATTACACCTGATAATCCCGCTATGAACATTCCACTATGATAAAATTGATGTTTATGCAACCCCTTCCCAAGTAATTAACATTCAATTTGTCATCGAAGTCGGAAGCACATAAATGAGTTTATTGATATAAAAGTCGTATACAAGCAAGTGTTTCAGCATCGTTATGGTATAGCATTTTACGAGGAGAACTCATTTTTAATTAAATCTCCCATTTAGATAAGAACAAACCATTCACATTGTTGATTGCTCTAGATTAACATCACCAAACCCTTAAATACATGATCATGTGCAACCCTTAAAAAGAAAAGAAACTGTTTTCACACTTAATCGTCAACAGGTTTCACTGAGACTTGATTAAGGTGACATGTAATGTAGTGAGAGTGAGACCTGTGAGGGTAAGAGTGGATTGAAGCAGCAGTCTGAGAAGTGGTAGAGCTGTGTGTCTGTAATGAAGCAGGGAGTCGTTATCAGGTACGGGGGAAGGGAGAGATGATCAATAGAAATACCAACCAATGTGCATAGAGGTAGGGCTACACCAAACACAGCTCAATGGTCTCTCTCTCTCTCTCTCTCTCTCTCTCTCTATTGATTAAAGGAACGGGAATTGGGTCTAAAGGTAACAATAAGTTTCGCAGAACAGAAGTGAGAATCTAAACTAAGCCACACCAAAAAAAAAAAAAAAAGCAGAAGTGATTTAGATCCAGGTCCAGGCCATCTAAATCTGTGTAGAGGACATAATTGACCCCTGAGGTGTGCTGCACAGATAGCCTAAGCCTTTAGAGTATTTATTTACTACTTCTTTCTTTCCCATTCAGTGAGGACTAAGAGCTTCAGCTGCGCAAATGGACCTGTGCATTGTTAGTGTGAGGGCTTGGTGTAAAATGGGGTAAATAAGGCCTGTGAATGAGCCCTGAGCAAATGGAGAAATGGCAGTTTAGTGTCCGCTCACCCCGCTGTGTCAATAGTGAAGTGTGAAATCTTGTGTTGGCATGGGAAGCTGCTTGAGGGGTTGGGGATTTAAACTGAGAGCAGGATCTTGGCGAAGAATGCATCGATTTGCTCTCGTTTGTGGCAACGTTTTTCATCAAGTACATGACCAAGTGGCTTCTCCAACCTAGGGCGAGTGCACGCATGCAGACCGAGTCAATAACAGATCAGATCCGTATAGCCTCCAGGCTGGCGCAGAATGGCGATAATAACATGATGGTACTGTTTTGACGTGGCGTGTGACAGACGATTTGGACAGCAGACAGTGTGACCTGGTCTCTGCCTCCTGCGAGGTAACACCCAGACAGCTGGAGAAATAGGTGTGAAACACAAACATCTCGACTTTGCAGAACTACTGTGCCACACGCATGATCGAGTCACCACAGTGTAGCTCGGCAGGACCGGACAAAGCTATCCGGTGCTTCAGTCTTTGTAATCCTTTAAAAAATGCTGAACATTTTGAACTTAAAATGGTTAATCCTTCATTCTCAGGTAGTAACTACTTAATCCACCTAAATGATTAAAAACAGTAAAACAAAGTTAGGAAAAATACATCATGTCTCTCTTCCTTAAATCAATCATGGAATAATTTTTTGTTGCTAAATCATACAATACTGTTACAGTACTTTATTAATAAATGATTGAATAAACACAGAAAATGATTGGTCTGGGTCCAACAACCAGAAAGAACTCAAGCGAGCTATACTGTGTTTTAATTTGATATGGTTAACCAGAACCCTTGCAGATGTGGCACTTATGTGAATCCTAGCGACCGTCGTTTTAGCTTCATGCATCACTGCGGCTCTGACGAAGCCGGTGGAATGAAAACGTCTACGAAACTGTACGGTGCAAATTGGTTATACGCCACATATCTGGTAGACTTCGTATACATTTCTTCTGCGTAGTAAAAACCTTGCAGTGTCTAAAATGAAAAAGACTCAAAAGCTTAAGGTCTTTGCCCCTTCTGAGCTGAGTGGACTGCCGCCCTCTTCTGGAGGCCAGTTCAACTTCTAATAAAACGAGACGTTTCGTTTACTGGACATTTGTCCGTCTGAAATGAACAGGGTGTCAAAAGGACCGGCTCTTTCTCAGACAACGTTGCTTAACGGATGCAAACCTGAGACATCTGATTCAGTGTTAATGAGTCACGTATTACATCAGGGCAGACCATACTATACATACATACACAGAAAAACAGCTCATAACCATGGTAATGTTACAGGACTAGTCATGGAGGAGTGGGGATCCTACGCATAGTGCAACAGGACACCTGGTTTCAGACTGATGACTGTGTGTAACTCTTGATTTGAACAGACAGGATGAGACCATGTGTAATACAGTCAGTGGGGCAAGTCTGTACAGTATGTATAATTGTATGGAAAGCTGTAAAAATGCAGAGAATTTTTTTTTTAGTCTTTTAATCTACACCTACACGTCCCACCCAAAATATTTCTCTCCTGTTTCTACTGTTCAACGTCAATTCCAAAAAGGTTTACACACAGACCGTGCAGCTTTCTGACGAGCAATCAGGTCAGATTCTTCATATTTCCAATAAGCAGTCCTGCCTACACGATCCGGTCATGAGTCATGAAAATGAAAGCAACACACCCTGTAAGTAAGAAGCGGATGGACGAGGTGTGTTCATTATCGCCTCTATTCCTAAGTATTACAATTTAAGCTGAAGAAGAACAGCAACTGATGGAGTTTATTTCATTATCTGCCATCATCGTGCATTGTTTGAACAATATCTGGTTTTGTGATGAGATGGGGGGAAAACTATGCACTAATTGTTAATACAAAAAGTGTGCACATTAGAAATAATGCCATTTAGAGCAACAGGAATTCCAGTATGTGAGGTCTCACAGACGCTCATTTATCATCACAAAATATATATATAAAAAAACATTTTTTAAAAATCAGTCACCTGGATGTCCGGGAGAAACAGATTTCATGTCCGGGCTATTGTTTTTTTTTTTTAATTATTATTATTCGTTTTTGGTGACCAGAACGAAAAGTCTTGAACCACTGACTTTCACAAAGCAAAAGGTTTTTATTTGGTCTGCATGTTTAAATGCGCTTCATGGTGGTCTGATGCACCTCAATGTGCTACAGAGCAAGCTGCAGAATCCCAAAGCCTGCTGGGGAGGCAAGATCTGGCTGATGTAGAGCATTTTTTTACTGTGTGGATGAAAGTAGTGTGTACGGACATCAGAGAACCTTTTAAGAATCAACGGGCGTAAATTATCCAGCTGGATATGAACGGATTTAGGCGTAAATCCTTTGTACGTGCATGTTCACACAAGAATTTGGGATTCACGAAAATCCCATAAATTCGGAAGAACTTTCTTATCCTACTCCTGAGTGTATGTAAATTTACATTTAGACAACTAACTAATGTAAACCTCAATTCGTCAGCTGAGAATCATATCATTTGCGATGAGTTACTGTGTGTGATATATATATATATATATATATTAGCTTATTTATTTGAAATACACACACAAAATACATTTTTATTTCCGTTGTTTCATATATATATTATAAATAAAAAGACAGCAAGTCAACCCAAATCTATTTTAAGACAAGTAAGGGGAGTTGTTCAATTAAAATGAAAGTCCGGAGTATAAAAGTAAGATGGGTTGGAGTTTGCGCAGATGGTGGCTGTAAGCCGAGGCGATGCAAATGGTGATTTCTGCTGATTTTAATGAGTGTTTTTGATCACATATACATTACAGCACAGTGAAATTCTTTTCTTTGCATACCCTAGCCTGTTAGGAAGTTAAGGTCAGAGCGCAGAGTCAGTCATGATACAGCGCCCCTGGAGCAAAGAGGGTTAAGGGCCCAACAGTGGCAGCTTGGCAGTGCTGGGGCTTGAACCCCGACCTTATGATCAGTGACCCAGAGTCTTAACCAAAGATTTGCTTTGGATAACTGTCTTGTCCATTTTTTAAAAATATGCGCCTTTTTTTTTTTGCAGATGACTTGTTTTTAAATAGAAAAAAAAAATGTAGCTTCATTTCCTAGAGACTCCAACCTTTTAGCCAGTCTTAAACCTACACATAATCTCTGAACCTTGGACACGTATAATCTCTTTACACCTGGAGTATATGCTGGGGAAATTTTTTTAAACTTTCTTTTTCACTTTATTACATCAACAGGAATCACTGGACTATCCATTACTCAGTAGTTTAAGTGCTTGGACTTGAGAGCACACCCACAAACAGAACTGGTTGCTACCAAACAGAAGGGTTAACTAATACACCCCGCCACACTGTAAAGACACACACATATAGAATGGTCGAAATGGTCCTGACAGACATACACACTAAAATTTACACATCCTTACCACCGCATGTTCATGCTTGTTCCTATTATTCAGAGCTGTAATACATTACACAGTGTAGTGTATAGTTTAAAACTAAGCCACAGGGCATTTCACAGAACATATCTGATTTAGCAAGCGGATGCCTCCGATTTTCCAGTACGCTCAATGTTTTCTGGGAATAGCAAAGATTCGCTTTCTGATTCATCAACGCAAACCATGTATGTTTTGACATTCATAGTGGAAATCTGATAACCAGGAGTGCCAGTTATTAGTGATGTCAGTCATTCGATACACAAGTGTACGTCAGTTTACTCACTTCTACTGGCTCACAGTTCCAATACTTCTGTTTCTTAGTTCATGATTTCTGGGGGGGGGGGGGTGTTTAGTGAACACCTGCGGTGGGGTCTCCTCCTCCCCCTCAAACACACAGGAGGGTTTTGCGCATTCGAGTGTGTGTCGTGTTTGACAAAGAGGTGGGGTTGGGGAAGGTCTACAACCTGCTGTGGTGTGAGACATGGTTTTTTTGTGTTTACCATGAGGCTAAAGTAAAAAGAACAGATGTGTGTCAGTCAAAATGTGTGGTTTGAGTGTGCATGGAAATGCATGAGTGGTTTTAAGGTTTCAAATCAGAAAGAAAAAAATAAATAAAATAAAAACTCTGACTGCTTCACTGTTTTAGCATGTTAACATTAGTGTCCATGGAAAAACCCATAGAGGGAGGTAAGGACATGGAGACTACTATTAACAGAAGTAAAAAAAAAAAAAAAAAAACATTATTGAAAAATTTTAAACCATCAATAATATCAAATGCCCAGTGACAAACTCAGAGATCTCTCACCGAGAAATGAAACCAGACTGAGAAAGTGAAGACTATTGTGCCATGATGTATAATTGCTCATTGTGTTGCGTTGTGTTTTCCTGATGCGTGCATGATACAGGAACACTGCCTGTACAATTATCCTGACAGTTAGTGTTGCTATGGGTGTATAAAGACATAATCAATCCCTGTCAAAGGTTGCAAAAAAGAAAATAAAGGATCGGTGAGAGTGGAAAAAAAAAGAGAGCTGCCTACCAAACAGGTCTGTGCATCACATTTTCCTATATCGCCATATTCAGCTTTCCAAAAAACAAAAACACACACCACAATGGCAGTGAATAATCATGAAACATTTATGTCGTAGGAGAAAAAGTCTAGACATTTAATTTAGTTTATAACAACTTCTCGTCATTGCATCTGCAAATAAACATGATTTTATCAGGCTCTAACAGCGTCATTTCTTAAAATGGTCATAGTGTTAAGATAACCTACAGTGTAAAACAGAAAGAGAGAGCGTTCTCTCTCTCCAACATCTTATTACATGCGAGGTTTTTTTTCCCCAGCGCAGACTCAGCATTTATGTTCTTCCTTAGCCTGAGAAGCTGTTTGATAAGTCACCTAATTTAGTTCCAGTTAAATTTCTCTGTGTAGTAATAATGGGCCCCAAGCTGTTTCTGGATAACTAGATTACGCGATTTACTTCTTGTGTCTTTCGTCAGATATACGTCTTGTTCATGTTGAGACTTGATTTGCGTTTGTTAGATGCATCAGGGCATTAATGAGCTTGTTCAGGATACCACTGTCCTATAGTGTCCCCTAACTATCGCCAATTGGCAAGAGTATCGCTCATGGCTTTAGAAGGGTGTAGACTGCTGCGACGCTGACTCTGGGAAATAAAGAACGGGATGTGGCCAGAAATACCGTCTACACAGCCCTGTTAAAATTGCAGGTTTTTGTGATGTAAAAAAAAAAAGAAACCAAGATAAACCATGTCTGATCTTTTTCCACCTTTAACCTGACTGCACGTGTCATATACACGTTACATCATTACAGAAAGAAAAAAAAAAAACCAGAAGCAGCTATTCGCTAACATTAAGTCCGTTTTTTTTACTTAACTCTCCATAGACACGGTTAGTAATGCTTGCAAAACTGAATCTGTTTGGTAAGCATGGACAAAGAGAAGCTATAAGGCAACAGAGAAAGATGGAAGGATGAAAGATAGGGTTGGTATCCTATCAAAAAAAAAAAAAAGACTAAAAGCAAACATATTATAATTTTTGTCGATCTTAAAAGGTGCAGATGCCATATTTTCTGAGAGACATTTAAAATGTCAAACTTGATAGCCACAGTGATAGGTGGAATATAATCGGCAATTCCTGATACTATCGTCAATTGTCTCAAGCCTCACACACACACACACACACACACACACACACACACACACTCACCTTAAAATCAAAGCTGCACAGACTGACCGCATCTTCATCCTTCTCTCTGCGTTTCCGTTTCTGTGGAGAGACAAAAGGCTGTTACAATTCAATAACCACAGACTTCGTATAGAAAGCCTAAATATTCTCACTACCAAATAAACACAAAAAAAGTGTTTCCCCCAATATACACTCTCACGACTGTGAAAAGAAACAAGGCTGAACTCTCTCTTGCATTCATTCGCTGCCTGCCGTGTCAGACGTGATGGCCTGAAGGCTGGCTGGCTGCTCAAAGCACACAGTACTGAGGTTTACAATGTCCCACAAGGAGGCCCATCAAACTCAGGAAGGCCATCATTACCCCCAGGAGACTTTAGCATCTGCATACGTAAATGTGTACGTGTGTGCGTGGTGAAAATCAGCAGGTGAAAAGTGTAACCTGCATTGTGTGTGTGTATGCTCCTGGTTCACTTCAGGAAGTCATTCCACAAAGACAGGCAGTCATGACAGTTTAACAGGTGACCCGCTTACAACTTAATGAACTTACAGAAAAAGGACACACCTCCTCCTCAAACTTCTGAGAGCACACAAAGGGAGAGGCCCATAACACTACATTTGTCCAAGGCCCAAATCTCGAGCTTGTATGTCCCATTTGCGAGTGCAGCATTAACACCAAGCCATGTGTGGGTCTGAGCTGAGCAAAACCACGGCCAGCAGACTGCAGCTGAAGGGGAGCTTCAACTTCTTGATAAAATGGGAGGTTGTGGCTCAGGTGGTAGAGCGGGTTGTCCACTAATCGTAGGGTCGGAGGTTCGATTCCCGGCCCACGTGACTCCACATGCCGAAGTGTCCTTGGGCAAGACACTGAACCCCAAGTTGCTCCCGATGGCAAGTTAGCGCTTTGCATGGCAGCTCTGCTACCATTGGTGTGTGAGTGTGTGCGTGTGAATGCGTGAATGAGACACAGTGTAAAGCGCTTTGGAACCGCTAAAGTTAAAAAAGCGCTATATAAGTGCAGACCATTTACCAATTGATTTCAGTATAACTTAGGACAGTGGTCCTCAAAGTGGGGGCCATGAAGCACAGCCAGGGGTTTTATGATTTTTCACGAGCTCTTGTAGTGAGGAGTTTAATCCGAACCTCAAGAACTCAAAAACGAGTCCATAATGTATACATAATGTAAACTTGGACGTGATGTGTTCTGTTGGTGGCAATTTCAGGATTTAAATAAATTCCAATAAATAGCTAAAATATTGTACACAATATTGGAATAGCTAGATAATGTTCATAATCCAGGGTCCATGACTATTCATTTACAGTTATAGAGGTTGTTGGCAGCTAAAAAACATTGTGAACATCTAACATGGAGGACTAAAACGTGAGTTTAAAAAACTATTGCCTCATGTTCACACTAAGAAATAACAAAAGCATTCAGTTCTATGTGCATGCCCAACATGGTGAGTGAATTGAGATTTTCTTGATTCATGGTAAGTGAATTGAGATTTTCTTGATTCTGCAAATGCGCTACGACACTGTAAAGTGACGAAGGTGAACGATTGGCTTGAACGACTGCTCTGACCAATCCTATGCCGTGTGACCTCTGGTGTTTCTTCATTTCCCCACACACAACTTCAGTTCCTACCTGGAATTAGTTCCCATTTAGTGTTTGATTCAATAAAATGGAAGAAAAACTGTGGTTTCGTCTTATCCCGTCATATACCTCTTATTAAATGTAAATAGAGACAATAGAAAGGGAAGGGGGGGAAAAAAAAAAGCTTGGATGGAAGCAGCAGAGATCTTTGGTGCCCCAGGTAAGTGTTTAACTATTCAGCTCCAGAAGTGTTTTCATTTCGTCTACTGCCATTTCTCATCAGTACAAACCCACAAGCCACACCAACAGCAGTCACTACAAGAGACAAACTACAAGTAAGTAGTTGCTGACTAGTGTGAAAATAGGGTTATTCCAATCAACCAAGTCTACAACTTTCAATGCATATTGGTTTGCAAGTAACATTTCTTTCACGCAAAAAATGCCAGTGCGGTGGACAAATAGTGATCTGGTTATCTTTCATTAGGCATTCACTGTTAACAGCTCTGTAACGCACGTGTAATTAGCTGTGATAAATGACAAGCTCATTTAGAAAAATCTCCATTCAGAGACAATAGAGAGAATTAATCAGGCCTGTGATGAAAAGGCTTAGTTTGTACTTAGAAAAGGTTAGAGGAGTTAGAAACGGGTGATTTGCAGTCCAAATCAACAGAAACCAGTGTTGAAGGTCTTTAATGGGGAGGGGCCATGATGTTATCTGGGTGAGAGTCAACAGATTACTTAACACCAAAGAAAAAGCTAGAAACAGTCTTTACTGTTGCATACCATAAACATATGTGAATTTCAACCATTTAGCCCATTACTGACTTTAACGTAGTGACTTAACTTTGTGTAAGGCATCTCTAACCTTAAATATGCTGCCTAACTCCAACTTCAACCTGAGCTTAATCAGAAACCTCACCATAACAGAAACCAGTTACACACTGTGCAGACTATGGAAAAATAAAAGAGAGGGTGATCAGTGCTGTGGACCGCCACACTAAAATGGAAAGGAAAACAGTGCAGAGTGCCCTGTGGCCTGAATATACAACATGCCTGATAGATATTTTTACAGGAACATCTGCTGACAGAAGGTATTCTGGCATCCCCTCCCTTCACAAACGTAGAGGAGCCCACTGTTTGTTTTGATTTAATTTCAATTTTCCACTCAACTGAACTTGGTAAGGAAAGAAGCTAGCACATTAGCAGTTGGAAATTCTCTGCAGAAACAGAAATATTTAGGCTGCATAAGACGACTAGCCTAAACTGTGCTCATTAAAAGGGAATCACTCTACAGAAAGATGTCGGTGTCATCCCGCAGCTTAGTTAGGCAACACTATTTAAAAAAAAAAAAAAGTTTAAAAAAACAAAACCTAATTATATAAATATTAAACTTGTGGCTTTAAAGGAAAACTCTTAAATATAATGGTATTATTGGTGGTTTATGTGGAAGTGGTTAGGATGTTGGACTTTTGATTGGAATGTCAGGAGTTTAAATCCCAGCACTGCCAAGCTGCCACTGCTGGGCCCTTGAGCAAGGCCCATAACCCTCAACTGTTCAGTAGTATATATATATATATATATATATAATTAAAAAAAAGAAGAAGAAGAGATAATTGTAGGTCGCTCTGGATAAGGGCGTCTGCCAAATGTCACAAATGTAAATGTGTTTAGATAAACTGTTTCAGGTTTCACTGTTTGCGCCTAAAAACAAAAGGAACAGGAGCTTCTTTTCTCGCTCTTCGTTTTCAGCACCGTCCTCTTGTCCATGTTAATGGGAAATACAGCATAGAAGTAGTGGAGACAGCAAACACTGTTATAGCGATGCAGCTATAGGACACAGCTTCGCGGAGTTACAGCAGCGATCTATGAGATGTCGAGCGTGATAGCACTGATGGCGATAGTAGTCTGAGAGACCAAAGGACTAAAGCTCTGTTGCATCACTCTCTTTAGGTAGAGATGAAGTGGTACCCGGAAGTCAAAGGGTACATTGTGGGTAATGTAGGAAACCATAAACCAGAGTCAAAATATACCAACATGTCAATGAAATATGTTTAAAACTGGGGGGAAAAGTCAACTCAGAATGTCACTACTAAATAAATCTTGGACCCCACTGAAGATCACATGTTAATTACATAGATTAATATGCATGTTCACAATTTGAGTTTGCGTGTTTTGGGGGTTTCCTCTGGGTACTCTGGTTTCCTTCCCCAGTCCAAAGACAAACGACCGATGATCGGTTTTACCGATATTTAAGCATTTTTCCATAATCGGATATCCATTTTGTAATATCGGCTCTACCGATAAATGGTGCCATCTTGTGGCCGTTGTGAGAATTGCACGCAGAACCGCCATTGCAGCACTGCATCTGGTTTATTCATTTATTTATTTTTTAGATTTGTTAGAATTATTTTTATGTGCTTTATTTGTTTACATTATCAAAGCTTTTATTTAAAAAAAAAAACACTTTAGTAACAGTGCACTTATTTTTTGCACTCTTAAGATCCCTCTGTGTATTGGTGTATAAATATGAGTTGTTTTGTTTTATATGGAAGGAGGAAGTGAAATTGACAAAATTGTTTTAAATAACGATTTGTTAAGTTCAGTGGTGTTGTCATCACTGTGTCAAAAACAGAAGTAATACAGTAAATAAATATCTGTTCTGCATATTGGTTATCGGGCACATAAACATGCAAATAATCGGTATCGGTTATAAAATTATTATTATGTTTTTTTAAATCAATATCGGTTGATCTCTAGTTGTCTGGCATCTCTAAACTGTCTGCCGTGTGTGAATGGGTGTGTGTGTGTGTGTGATTGTGCCCTGCGATTGGTTTCTCACCCCGTCCAGGGTGTCCCCCGTCTTGTGCCCCGGGTCCCTGGGATGGACTCCAGGTTCCCCACAACCCTGTGTAGGATAAGTGGTACAGAAAATGGATGGATGGATGGATACAGCCATCCGTTGCTGTGAGCCAAGGGTGTAAAATTGGTCATGCTCTTTGGGTGGGAGTAATGGCTTTATCCCCTCTCTCCCCATCGATCACTTCCCTCTGAGTGTCATGCTGTACACAGCAAGAGCAGAAAAGATGTGTTGGCTAGCTTTTCGGAGGAAGCACGAGTGAGCTGTCCCTGGCTGATCAGCGTCATACGAAAAGAAAAAAAAAAACTTTTCTGTCTCGAACACAAACAAGCTCCTCGGTTTTCAATGACAGCAAATCTCCTCTCCTCCTCTTGTCATTTTGCTCATACTTAAGAGTAAGGTTTTGTGTGTAGTTTGGAACAGCTCAGGAAAACCCAGGGAATCTCAACATTATAGACACGCCAAGGCCATCTTTCAAACAAACTGGCCAAGGAAACCAGTGAAAACACATTATTCTGTATTTGCCCTGAGGCTTCCCATTCTGCTTTAAGTCAGGCCATGGATGTGTGCCCACATCAAACTCGCTCCCTCCTTCACCTTGGCGCAGAGATATTTCAAAAAGGACAAGGTGGGTTATGTGAAACTTTTACCAAAATACGGTTTTGAAGGTGAGATAATGAATCACCAACTGGAAGCTTAATGAGCGCCATGTGTTCATCTGATGAGCTAATACGTGTACGTATTCAGGGGGGGAGAATACCTTTATATCAAAGCAATCATTTGGCACAGGATGAAGAACCCGCTTCTCTTCCTCTCCCTCCGATTCGCCTCGGAGGAATGATGGCTAGAGTTTCACTTGGCCTTCATAAACGGTGGAATTCACCCGGCCTCTTTGTTTCCTTTCTAATCGTGCCTCTTACGCTCTGTTCTCAATCAGACACCAGTTTACATTTACTTCAAATGGCACTTAACTGATCCAGGAGGAATGGGAGCTTTGTACATTCTCTTATGACGGTGAGAGGCAGCGCTGGACAAAGGAAGGCTTGAGGTATCGTAGGATCAGATGTTTATCTGCAGCAGCTGGCCCACAGTCACGCAAAGGCATTTGAGCTCATATGAAGGGATTAACCTTGCCTAATGTAGTAGTCATCATAGCTATTGTAAAACAAGAAAGCAAATCTTCACTAAAACAAGTTGCATGGTGGGGGGGGTCTGATGACCTTAAGGTGTCATTGATATATAAACTATGAAATGTATATATAGTTATACCATGTTTTTTACTATTCAACCTGAAGTATCTATGGAAATAAAGCACTGATACAGGTATCAAGTAGGGATGTGACTAATAGACATGTGACAACATCGGTAATACAGGTATGGGGGGGCTGCCCACCCGATTATGAATGCCCGTGCGTGTTTCACTTTTGAATTAGCAGCAATTCGGGGGGGACGGGGGAACACGTCCAGTTTTTAAATGTAACTGAACTAAATGATTTTTATTGGTATAAAATGGCAAAATGGCAAAATGACAGTGGGGGGCGGTGCCGCGGTGGGAAAGTGATGTAATCAGTGTGTGGCCCCAACACCGGGAACACCGGCTATCGCAGCAAGCCTAATCTCAAGTTGCTTAAAAGTCCACCATGTTCTACGCTTTCCACTGTTCTTTTAATATGGACTAATAACCATTAAAAATGATGGTGCCAAACTGAACAATGTTAAATAACTGATGAACTTTACTCAAGATTAATAATTCCCATCCCAGTGGATTTATTATCATTCTACACTGTGGCACCTGTGAAGATTCTACCTGAACCCTTCACATCTTCAGACTCGGAAAGTTAAACATGACGATATAAAATTATATTATGTTTATTATGAGGTCATTACTAAAACATGTGCAGAGTTAAAATCACACGTTTCTTCTCCAATCTCCTCATTTATATAGCTGTAGTTTATAATAATCGTTTCTGTTTATAGTCATGGTTCTCAAACTGGGGTCCGTGATGGAGAGCCAGGGGGTCTGTAACACAATTTTTTTTTTTTTTATCATCACAAATTTTGGAAACTCATCATTATAAAAGTTAGGTCATGTCTATAAATAATGTCAACTGAATCTTATAACAATTTAAAATTAAAATGGGTCGCGTGGGTGGAAAGTCCTCTGGCTTCAATAAATAGCCAGAATATTCTTTCTTACTATTATACAACAGTTAGTTCCGGTCCACTAATCTGATTGGTCGAGCAGGGTTCCAAGAGTGCTTGTATTTATTATAACCTCTCTGAGACGTTTCACTGTGCATCACTCCGCTTGTCTGTTTTCACAACGTAAAATCCCACTAAAGCCGTACTACAGTAGAGTTAGAAACATCATCGGTGGACATGCCAAAAGATACATTTTTATATAAAAGCTCATCAGATGAAGATGAAAAGGAAGAAGGGAAGCTAATTTTACCAAATGCACCATTAATAGGAATTTACAGATCATTGTGAGTTAGCCAGCCAGCTAGTTGACGGGCTATAAAGTGAGTGTGGCTTCTTTGGGCTCTATTTCTGAATGGACAGAGCGTCCATTCCATACATCTTCTTTACCGCTTATCCTACATGGTTGCGGGGAACCTGGAGCTTATCCCAGGGAGCATGGGGCACAAGGCGGGGTTCACCCTGGACAGGGTGCCAATCCATCACAGGACACAATCACACATCCATTCATACACTACGGTGACTTTGGACATGCCAATCAGCCTACCGTGCATGTCTTTGGACTGGGGGATGAAACCGGAGTTCATGGAGGAAACCCCTGTATCACGGGAAGAACATGCAAACTCCGCACACACAGGGCAGCAGCGGGAGTCGAACCCCCAACCCTGGAGGTGTGAGGCGAACGTACTAAAAATAAACAAATTATTTGGCCATACTGTGTCCAACATGTCAGTTACGCGATATAATACTGGGCCGCCTAAGGCCCAATCACAGCTGTGCCGATATTCAGTATAAGCACACAATTACGAGTGCGATATTGCTTCTATACAACAGTTTTACAAATAAGAAATTAACACTGAGTAACTGATATTCAGTATAACAGCACTCCTGCGATAATGTTTAAGAACCCTTGTGTTGTATGTATGGGGCACTCTAATGGCCTTTTGCAGTGTTCTAGTCAAAGTTCAATGCTGTAATAGGTACAAAACAGAAACCCTCGTTAGTGACGATATTAACATGAAAAGCATAAAGTCTGAAATGTTAATGCAGCACATACACACAGACAGGCTAGAGAGTTTAGTCTGTTACCAGCTGGAACAGGAAAAGAGGACGGCTAATAATCTAATGCTAGAAGAGCAAACCCAAGGAAGAGCTGCACGTGAGGATGAACAGAACAGCACTGTCAACACGGAACAGGAAGAGCCACTCTGAAACTCCACAACAGCTTCCCCAGTTGTGCACGCACACATACGTGCACACACACACACACACACCAAGAGACACTGTTTACATCAGGAGGAGAAGAGATTAGAAGTGCTCTTTGCACTAAACCCATAAACACACACTGTGACAGGCTTTATAGTCTCTTCATTTTGTCCAAAAGCCCTGCGAGGTGTTGGGTGACAAGTGGACCACTTTATCCATAAAAACATGTCTCCTAGCTTTCGAGGTTGATCTCCACTAAAAATACCTCGCACACACAGTGCAGAAATATCCATGTGGAATGTCAACTACTCTTCACAATAGCCATTCTAGGGCTCGTACTATGAAAGACGATCGTTTACTCACCAAAGTGAAGTCCCAGTGAGGGCCGGGTGTAAGAAAGGCGAAAGAACTTCCTCTTCTCAAAGCAGGCCTGTGGCAAACAAAATGAGAGTCATGAAATAAGAGCAACTGTTAAAAACACAAACCGCTATTTACGTATAACCGATTTCAAAACATAAATCCTGCAGGTTAGCGCAAGCAAAAGAATACTAATCCTGACTCGAAGGTCATACGCTGATAATTTTCTTAGAACCAAAGTGCGCCGACCTTAACAGAGACAAATACAGGACATCCTGAGGTGCACATGCAGTACATAAATAATTACTAACAATATATTGTGCCAGGACTAAAATCCCAGAGATACTTTGGGAATAATTACATTACCAGATCTAGCAGTTTTTTGTGATTGCTGCAGCCAAAATGTTTGATTTTGCTGCAGCTATTTTGTGTGAAGTTTTTTCGAATTGGCGAAATTGCAGTTGCAGGAAATTGTTTCGCACGGTCTTTCACAGCGATGTTTGTTGGTAAATGAGACCTTTTAGCTGTACTTGTCTTCGATGCACATGAATCGAAGAGGGCTTTGGCTGAATGCATGTTGCGATGACGTCCATGATGCGTCTTAAACCAAATCTGCAGTTACTCTGAAAAATTGCAAGCTCCTGCGAATACTGTGGAGTTTCCTTGCTTGTGTTCATTTGTGCGATCTGATCTACCCACGTAAAACTAATCCAGTCCGAATAGTCCTCATGTCTACACGGTCATCCCCATCACCAGAATTCATTTACACTATACTTATAGGACACCTGACCATCACAGCCATATGTGGTTCTTCCCTAAAGTGTAGCCATAAACTTGGAAGCACACAATTGTATGGAACGTCTTTGTACGCTGTAGCAGTGCAATTTCCCTTCACTGAAACCAAGAGACCCAAACCTGCTCCAGCATGATAACTATCCTGTACACAAAGAGAGCTCCATGAAGACATGAACTGCCAAGGTTGGAGTAGAAAAACTCGAGTGTCCTGCACAGAGCCCTGACCTCAACCCCACTGAGCACCTTTGGGATGAATTTGAACGCCAACTGCACACCAAGCCTCCTCGCCCAATATTAATACCTGACCTCAGTAACGCTCTTGTGACACGAATCCCCACAGCTATGCTCCAAAACCTAGTGGAAAGCCCTCCTAGAAAATAGGAGGTTATTCTAACAATAAAAGAGGAATAAATCTGGAATGGGTTGCTCAAGAAGTACACATGGGTCTGAAGGCCATATATGTGTTCATTGCCCTTAGTCACGTAAGGCATGAACTTGTTCGTCATACACTATTACATTACCTTAGCAACCATTTATTCTGCCTAGTCAGGTTTCTGGGCAACAAAAACAAGAAACTGTCTAGCAGACTGGAGCTTTTACTTACCCTGTGGACTAGCTAATGAACTGGTCATCCATTCACACCAGAGTCATGCATCTGCATTCCTCCATTCCTATAAGTTAATATCAAACACACGTTACGTACCACACCCCGAGCCTGGTGTAGCGCTGCTTTCCATGATGCTGCATCTTCAGCTGATGGTTGCAAAAGCAGGCGGAGAGGAATGAAGCTGTCAAACATGAGCCATCGCACCAACTCTTAATCCCCTAGCTTCTGCACTCATTCAGAGGATCCAGTGCTCCACGTCTTCTCCTCCTAATTCCCTCTCTTTGTCCGAAAGCAGCGCAGCTCTTTATTTGGGGCCTGGAAACAACTGTGCATGCGGGGTCATGTTGACACAGATAACGAGTCCTTTTTCAGCTGCACAGGTGAGAACCCCCTCCCTAACATACTGAAACATTCTTGCATTCATCAGCTAATCTGCAGTGTGTGAGTGAGTCTGACCGGTGCTACCACCCACGGACTCCATCTGAGTGGATCACTTCAACCACAGTGCAAGTATTGACTTTTTTATTACAGATAACAGTTAGGGCTCGGGAACTGTCTCCGTTGTTCTTAGATGTTCCTGTGGTACATCTACATTATCTATGTAAATCTACATTAAAGACACCCTGAAACAAAAAAAATGCCCTTTGTAACTGTAATTACTTCACATCCCTGGCTTTTATGCAATAAAAGCTTTGCACCAGGGTTGTACAGCTGATTATTTTAACTTCCTCAGTTAATTACGACATAATTAACCAGGACACTGCGTATTAGCACTAGCCATGTAGCTGGAACATTAGACATTATAAATTCATTAATAAGTTTATGTTACACCAATTACTTTCCTTCAAATATGGTATTTTAAAGCTCCGTAAATCAAGTTTCTTATTTTGGCACAAAGCATTACAGGCCTGCCATAGCTTGAGGGTTAAGACACTGGCCTTCTGATCAGAAAGTCATGAGTTCAAATCCCAGCTTGAGTAAGGTCGTTAACCCTTGACTGCTCAGTTGTAAAAATGAGATAAGAGTGTCTACCAATGACATAAGTGTAAATATAAAATGCTGACTGAAGATTTCGTAAAGGAAGGAAGCAACAAAGCTTCTGATAAGTAGTTTTCCCTCCTATTTTATACCTATACAGAGGAGAAGAAATAAAAGTATTGAGAGGTACTTCACCTCGCAGTTCACAAGTAGTAGACCGTGTAAATCACCATGCAGACTCTGACCCTTTGTATTCATTGCCAATTGATTAGATTTAAGGATGGAGGGATAACATGTCATATCTACCCCCTTGCTGATGAAACTTTTTAAAGGCACACGAGCACTGAGGCATTCTTCTTACTCTACGGTAAACTCTCCTCTGGGACACGACTTGCCTCCTTTCAGCTGCTGTCCCTCTTCTCTCATCCATTTGTTATTGTAGCACACAGGGAATGTGGCCACAGCTAACAGAGATGTGTGCCGAGTCAGGGTGGTCTATAAATGGTCGCTCGGGCCTCGCTGGGGTCTGCCCAAGCAGCTACAGTTAGTCTTGCATTACACAAAACTTTATATTTAATAACTTCGATAAGAAGATAATCTATGACACTTAAGTCCATCTTGCTCTGAAACTTTTACTGAGGTGAGCCAAACAGGTTTCAACCCTCAACATTCTGAAGGTAGGAGCCAGAAAAGTGCACAAAAGATATCCGATGCTCTGTATGCAACAGGTGGAGCGCCTGACACGGAGACCACTTGCACTATTAATGGTCGCAGTGCTAATTCACAGTTCCAGCACTATCTAAATGTGTAAACGTTGATTAGGAGTGTGCGCTTGTAATGATAGCTTGATGAAGGTGGAGCATTTTTTTCCTGTAGAACAATCAAGCCCAAGGAGGAAAGTAAAAGAAACGGTGAGGATTGAAGCACGCTGCAAGACATGTGAGAAGTAGAAACAAGCAGGCGCTTTGCGTTATTTCACAAATGCTGTAACCAAAACCTACCTATGATCGTCAAATGCAGCCTCTTGTACAAACCTGTAGTTGAGCGAGCTGTGCAACATCCTTACAAAACTCCTGAACATTGTTGCTAGGAAAAGAAGTGAGCTCATGTCTAGTGTATGAGTGTAGGTGTGATGTGAGGGATCATATCACTGTAGTATAATAGTTGGGGAAATCTGTGAAAGAGAATGTGATATGGCTGAGAGAAAAATGAAAGAAAGACCAGTAATTGCCTTAAGGCCGAGAAGAATTTCCACATGAATGCTGGATTACGTTTGATAATTGATCACAGGAAATAACAGGCAAGCCCAAACTCTCTCTGTGTCCGTGTGCGGGAGTAAGAAATGCTTAGGTTGTTTCCGGGACTGCATTAGGTGGGTGCTGGTGTGAAAGGCATGGACCTAGTGAGCTACAGCTGCAGCAGTTAGTCGACCAACCAGTTTTACTGATAATGAAAATTCAAATAAAACTTTTATAGAAAAGTCAATTAAATGTGCATGAATTAATTTTTTTTCTTTTTTTTTTTTTTAAAAAGCACACACGGGAAGTCATAATATTTTATGCAAACTTTTCACTGATGTTTGTTCAGTGTGTAAATCACAGCATTGTGTATATGTAGATTTGTTAAAACATGTGCAATGCGTCATCAATCAGTGGCGTCGCTTTAGAGTGACCATGAACATCTCTTTTGGCAAATATGTTTGTCACGACAAGGACAGGACACGCATGGAGACGCACTTAAAGAAATAAGAAACTCCCTCATCGCCAATTTGCTCAGCTAAACAATCAGAGCTCTTTCTCCCGCCAGCCTCCACTGCTGTTTCTGTATGCTCTTGTAGTACCGCAAAGGGCCGACAGTGCAGCATGTGATGAAAATACTACTGAGGGTCAACGGCGTCTGACAGCTGACAGTTGGCTTGATGTTTCAAAATACTAAATCAGGAGCATCATGGTGGTGTGGCTATACTATAGCTCATGCTTCTGAATCCCACCGCCTGCTGCACTACACACATCGGCCTAGGTGCGACATTAACAACTTTATCAGATGATGATGATATTGAACAGGGTTCGTCCTACCTCGTACCCAGAGTCCCCTTGGACAGGCTCCAGGCTCCCCGCAACCCTGTGTAGGATAAGCGGTACAGAAACTGGATGGACGGATATTGACCACGGCTTCAAACCCGTCCACTCCCAGTAATTCATATACTGTATCTGTATTAAATGCATTTAACTGGCTTTAAACGCTATGTGGTATCTTGACACCTAACCATCACGCCCAAATGTGTTTGTTGAACAGATTTATTCCACCTTTGCTGTTATAACAACCTCCACTCTTCTGGGAAGGCTTTCCACTAGATTTTGGAGCGTGGCTGTGGGGATTTGTGTTCATTCAGCAACAAGGGTATTAGCGAAGACGGGCACTGATGTTGAGTCGGGGTCTGGGGTGCAGTCGGTGTTCCAGTTCATCCCAAAGGTGTTCAGTGGTGTTGTGGTCAGGGTTCTGTGCAGGTCACTCAAGTTCAAGTCCAACGTTGGCAAACCATGTCTTCATGGACCTCGTTTTGTGCACAGCAACACGGTCATACTTTCTTTCATTCCCTGATGGGTTGGCTACCATATTTATGACTGAAATAAATGAGATTTGAACTAAACAGGTAAATCCTTCGCTATATGTTTTGATGAAATAGTAAACAACCCTCCCTCCGAAACCCACCTACCCACCCTTCCTCCCACAGACGCTCAAACACGCCCTCGAATTAATCTGGAAGGTTGGAGAGCGTAAACAGAGCAATTCAATATTTCACACAGTCTAGCGCTTACATACTCCTCCTCACACCCACACAAATGCCACAGGCCATTTCTGACACACTCTTACCCCAAAGCCAGAACAATAAGCCTACGTCAAAACAAGCTTAAACCTCGCTGAGAATACCTGTGGGGTAATGTGTACTGACAGCCGTAATCTTTTCTACCGCTCTGTACATGTGAATAACCTCAGAGTTATTCTGCGTGGGAAACCTTCCTCCTGAGCGTTACAAATGTCTCGTGTTCGAGAGCGGGCAGTAAAGAGGACGACGCTGAGGGCCTATAGCCTAAGAATGCGAACTATGGATTAGAGTCAAACTTCAATTTGTTATTTATAGGGTGGGAATAATGATGAATAAGTGTGCATGACTCAAGAGCAGCTTGGGCATGTGCGTTTGTTTTTAATGTAGGGATGCTAGGGACGGGGTAGCAAAGTAATCACGTCAGACATTTCCAAGGAGTGCACTGCACAGATGAGACAATATTAGCAGGGTCATTAAGATCACATTATCGGTGTGAGAAAAGCTTCGTTCTCTAAGAAGCTCTGACCAATAAGCTATCATATATCACTCCACAGCTATAGACCAGACAAAAAAAACATGTTCTCTTGCTTCAATTCATAGTTATAGTTTCATAGTAACCCCCCCCCCAAAAAACCCATAGCGCTGAACTATACCTTCTCTCAAACTGACATGGCGTTAGATTCATTTAATCAGCCTGAAGAGTTAGTCAACTGTGCTGAGTGTATTGTTTATAAAAAAATATCTATATCTAAAAAAGATCTATACATGAGCTTTACAATTATCTTGGAAATCTTCCCAAATGCTCTGTTCTTGATTCAATCATAAATAGTTTTTCTAAAATGGCAGGAAATTAAGAGTTAAGCTTTCTGTGTCTTTATATTAATACTCTAATGACAATCAGTACATTTACATGGACAACAATATCCAATATTAACCAGATTAAGACGATACTCTGATTAAGAAACTAGCATGTAAACAGCAATTTTTAATTACCTTAATCCGACTAAAGTCATACTCGACGTAAACACAAATGGAATTCAAACGTGTGGAGTACTCCTGTTTTAGTCACATTATCGACGTGTATTACAGACATGTACACACCTTAATCACACTATTAACGTCGTGTGGGAGTTTCTACCACATTTTGCGACAGGACACGTACACACACGGCAGTGCTCAACCGTTTGATGGCAAACAAGAGAGCACGGCTGCGTCCCAAACCGCGTACTTACCTGCTATATAGTAGGCGAGATACATGTATTTCAGCCACTATATAGACGGTATGTACGTGGTTTGGGACGCAGCCCACGGCTTCAAGCAGTTGTCTATTAGCATGTACAGCATGACAAATAATTAACTGTACTTGAAGCGTTCGTAAAAATTTTAAATAAAAACACCCAAAACTGTATACAGTACCATAACAAAGACCAAATGTACGTCGATACGTGAAATTCTGTAGGGAACGTCGGACGGTGTGGCGTGGGGACATAATGACGTGTGCCATTAATCGATCTATGTTCTATAACATGTACAACCTGAACATGAAAGGAATATTCTAAAAGCAACTTGTGTATACACCTTAATCAGTACATTGTCTTATTCAGGTCAATAATTAGATTACTGCTGTCCATGTAAACGTAGTCAAAGGTATGGAGACGCCCTGTAGTTTCTTCTCCGAAGACGGCCAACGTTATAATGTGCAATACTTTTTTGAGGATCATGGGAAAGCTTAACCATGAGTGCCAGTGTAAATTTACTTTATCTGTGGCTCATAACAGAAACTTTACTGTGATTTTTTTTCCCCGTGATGAAGAACTCATGAGTGTGTATGTAGCGCCACCATGTGGCGACAGGAGGAATTACACAAGTCAGCCACCTGCCACTATAGTTAACTAAATTTATTTTTTAAAAAGAAAAAAAAAACTCTTAAGTTTAATATGTTTGTGCTGATTAGCCAGAGGTACAGCTTATATCTCACTCATTGTTTTTCTTTCTTTCTCTCTCTTTTTTATTTATTTTATAAAGAACAGGCTTTTCACCATGGGCTCTGTACTTGAGGTGTGCGGTAAACAAATGAAGTTAGCTCACAAGCTAAAATCACAAAACGCTCAAATTAAACTAAACGTTAGCTTAGGCAAGTTGGGATAAACCCACAAGATTCAGGCTTCAAAAACACATCAAAGCAATAAATCTATATTTTAAAAAAAATAAAATAAATAAATAAAAAGTCATGCGAACAGAACGAGAACCGTTTATGAAGCAAACAATATGTTTTGCGCCATGACAGTACGAAGAATGTCTACGCATGAATTGTAATGCACAGCAAGCCGACGCGCCAGGAAGTGGAGTTAAAATGAAGTTAGATATGAAGAGTTAGCCTTTCAGCTCGCCGCCATTTTCTCCTCACCGTTGGCTGCTGCTGCTGCTGCTGCTCCCGGGGGAGGAAGAATCCGGCGCGAGGACACTCGACTGTCTCTTACAGCTCGCTTTTCTCTTCGGTCTCTCATTCCTCTCCTCCGGCACCGCTTCTCGTGTCACATCTGTTTCCTCCATTTTAAACTGAAGACGTAAACAACAACAACAAAAAAGAACTCTATATTTCTGCGATATAAACTGAAGGGAAATGTGTAAACACAGACTGATATGGAGGGCAAGTGTTTGAATATGGCGGAAACTTGAATCGTGACCAATAAGAAAGAGAATAGGTCGTGGTTGCTAGGATACGGGGTTGAATGGGCGGGGTTATTATGAAAGCGGTTATTCTGTGTACAGTGCAAAGCGCCATTGTTGCAACTGACATTCTGGTGTTTGCTCTGGGAAGCGACTGTGTTTTATTTGCTGGTAAATTCCAGTGAACTTGCCAGCTGCTTTTGTATTTGAATAAAAAGCCAAACCAAAGCGCTGCTTTTGTGGAAAAACATCAAGCACATATACACAGTCGTACCATCTGTTGGTTACAAACACAAACTGTTCCTACAGAGATAAAGATAAAGACACGACTTTTTAATGGATTCCATGTACTAGGGTGCCATTTTGCCTGCTTAAAAATGTATTTCATTTTTTTAAAAACATTGAGTTTAAGAAAATATGCATTTAACTGTTTACATTTATCTCATTTTAGTGTTTTAGCATAGTATTAGATATACACAAACTGTCCATGCTGGGGGAAAAAACAAACAAATAATAGAAACCATCACATAAATTGTAATGGTTTCCACTACAAATACCACTATAAACCATTAACTAATCATTAAAACCATTACTGGTCATTAAAAATCCCAGGGCTCTCATCATACAAGAGTCAGGTGTATAACCCCGGTGTCCTGGCGAAATTACCCCATTAGCCCTTATCTATCATGGCCCCCTATTAGTCCCCATCTCTGAATTGGCTACATCACTCTCTCCTCTCCACTAATAGCTGGTGTGTGGTGGGCGTTCTGGTGCAATATGGCTGCCGTTGCATCATCCAGGTGGCTGCTACACACTAGTGGTGGTTGAGGGGATCTCCCCCATACTATGTAAAGCGCTTTGAGTGTCTAGAAAATGTCAATATAAATGTAGTAAATCTATATAAATGTAACAGTAACTAACTAACTAACTAATTACCATTATTGGTCCTTAATGGTATCGACTAGACATAACATGCCACCAATAGAAGGCAACAAATTACCAGTAGCAACCCACAGGGACCATTATAATAGCATTTAAAATCCATACAATTCCCATTATAACCATTAAAACCATGACAAATTCTGTGATGGTTTCTATTGTTTTTTTTATTTATTTATTTTTATTTTTATTTTATTTTTCCAATGGGGCATTTGATTAGCTGCTAATCTTTTATGCAGTTATCATAACACTAAAGATACTGATTTACTAATGGTTTACTTAAAAATTTACATTCATTTATCTTCAGTAACCACTCCATCCTGATCAAGGTTATGGTGGATCCAGAGTCTATCCCATGAACACTAGATGTCAAGTCAGAAAAAAAATGCTCAATGGATGAATTTCCTGAAGATCATAGGAAGAAGAAAAGTACATTCGTTCATTCAGTGATATTGTAATATGCACTTACAAGGTCACTTTTGAAAGTACAACCATTATTACGAAAAAAAAGTAAATTATTAATTTTAAATAATATATGTTAAATTAATAAGTAAAGCTAGGATTACTAACTCATAGCTCCAGTATCCCCAGTTCGACCCTGGCCACAGCATTATATCTGTGCAGAGTTTCACATGTTTTACACGGCTTAGCTTGGGCTTCCTCTGGATTTTCCAGTTTCCTCCCACCTCCAGAACCATTCCAGTATGTGGGTTGGTTATGATTAATTGCTCCTACGGTATGTGTGAATGAGTGTGTGGATGTGTGTGCATGGTGCTCTGCGATGGATTGGCATCTCCTCCAGGGTGTTCCCATGACTGTAGATGAATGAATAAATAAATGAATTAAATGCATTTTCTTTGGAGTTCTCTTCGTGTTGCAAGCATTTGAGGTAGATATCGCTATATAATGTGCTTTCACTTCAGATTACAAATCTTACATTCACAGAAGAAGCAGCTCTGGCAGGCAACTTAATTCCCTTGAACATCCTCAAGCGCTAGCACCTAGCAAAAACTTTATTCAGTCTCTAAATGTTCATCAGTAAAAACAAATACTCAAATATGTAACAGTAAGAAAAATGAGAAGGCAGAAACCGCCATGACACATTTCACTTTATTCCAAAATTACAGCCAAACCCACACAATACAGATCCTGTTTTAAAGAACACCATATATTATTAACATCAACTGAGCAAACAACTCCATTACAATATTACAAATATAAAACAAGAAGGCATTTTTATTATACGTCTGACTCTGAGCAGCTTAGGCTAATAAAGCATGAAGAATTCCCAGAAGGCATAACTCCTAACAAACGAGCTGCTCTCTAAAGATTTATTTCAGGACATATAAACGTGCCCACTGGAATAAATGAGCACTGCGTCAGCACTCCTGGTGAGGCTCCAATAAACTGTTCTACTACAGCACAATGCTCCCTGGCGTGGTGAGACACCGCTGGAGAGAATTTCACTAAAACTATCAATAAGAAATGTCACTAAAATGTTTAAACCAAAAAGATCAACTCAACTCATATTTTAATCATAAAATAAACCTTTTATACAAATAATGATCACATATTGATTACAAATACAGATACTGGCTGTTTCCTTTAATATAGTATTATGCTTCAATTCAATTTTATTTGTATAGCACTTTGAACAACGGACATTGTCTCAAAGCAGCTTTACAGAAATATATAAACACAGAATACAGATTTTAAGTGTGTGAATTTATCCCTATTGAGCGAGCCGGTGGCGACGGTGGCGAGGAAAAACTCCCTAAGGTGAAATGAGGAAGACACCTTGAGAGGAACCAGACTCAGAAGGGAACCCGTCCTCATCTGGGTAACAACGGATAGTCTGAAAGTAAAGGAACGTTCATTATAGTTTTTATATGAAGTCTGTTTGTTGAACTAGTCTACTGTTCACTAAAGGAGACTTGAGTGCAAAGTGGTAATTGCAGTCCTGAAGCCATACCAGCAACCGTATTCCCAGCAACCACATCGCAACTGTTCATGTGAAATTGAGGTTCAAAACCATTTCCATGGTACTTCAAGCAGCACCATCCTCAGCAATCTCCAGGCTGCAGCCTCCAGTTGATGATAACTCCAACCAGAAGTAGGGCATCAGGATAGATCATGCAGGTCCGGAGAGCAGAAAGGGTCAGGATCACTGGCATCTCTATAAAATCATGTGTGCCTCGATAGAGGGAGAGAGGGAGATGGAGGTAAAGAGAGAGAGAGAGAGAGAGAGATTATTAGGTATGCTTACTATCCCGCAATGGATAAGAC
This sequence comes from Ictalurus furcatus, assembly GCF_023375685.1. Lineage (NCBI taxonomy): Eukaryota > Metazoa > Chordata > Actinopteri > Siluriformes > Ictaluridae > Ictalurus > Ictalurus furcatus. Next base: position 18,404,182 of record NC_071273.1, read on the forward strand.
TGTGTACTTTGCTTAAAAGAAAGTCTACTCATGGTAAGCTTGAGTAAACAAATGTTTTCAGCCTGGACTTAAACACTGAGACTGTGTCTGAGTCCCGAACACTAATTGGAAGGCTGTTCCATACCTGTGGGGCTCTATAAGAGAAAGCTCTTCCCCCTGCTGTAGCCTTCACTATTTGAGGTACCAACAAATAGCCTGCAGCTTTTGATCTAAGTAGGCGTGGCAGATCATAAAAGACCAAAAGTTTGCTCAGGTACTGTGGCGCAAGACCAATCAGTGCTTTATAAGTTAATAATAGTATTTTATAATCAATGCGGGATTTCACTGGGAGCCAATGCAGTTTGGATAAGATTGGGGTGATGTGATCATATCTTCTGGTTCTACTAAGGACACTAGCAGCAACTGCATTCTGCATTACAATAATCCAACCAAGAGGTGATGAAAGCATGAACTAAAATTTCTACATCATGTAATGACATTATATTTCTTATCTTAGCAATATTTCTGAGATGAAAGAAGGCTATCTTAGTAATATTATCTACACAAGCTTCAAATGAAAGACTGGAGTCAATAATCACACCAAGGTCTTTTGCTGCTGCACATGATGAAACAGAAAGACCATCCAGAGTTGCTGTGTAATCAGAAAGTTTTATTCTAGCTGCATATGGTCCTAGTACAAGTACTTCTGTCTTGTCCGAATTAGGTAGGAAGGAAGTTAATAAGCATTCAGTGTCTAATGTGCTTTACACATTCCTCAACTTTATTAAGCTACTGTCTGTTGTCTGGCTTTGCTGAAACGTACATCTGTGAATGTTTATAGTGTTAACATTTTTAGCCAACAGAGGGCATCACAGATTCAACAGTGCATGTTTCAAAACACAAGCTGTTACTCTGGAGAGGAAGTTCAAGAATCCATTTAAGAAAGAAGGATTGAATAATCAGTGGTAAATCCAATCTTCAGTCCTGGGTTGAAAAACTCAAAATTGATCACCTGAGGGTCCCCCCCCACCCCCCAAAAAAACAACAACATTACATTCTGCTAACAAATGTCTGGCCAAGCTGCATCAGGATTTATGCATGTTCATAATAATATTTACAGTCATCACTGAAACAGTGAAAATGTAATCAATTACAGAGTGCAGGACCATTTTTTTTCCTTATACAAGATTATGAAGATTACCAGCACATTTATTTTTGAAAGCAAAGCAATATGGCAGATGGAAATGTAGTGTAGTTGTGCATTTACACTATATGCCCAAATGTCTGTGGTCACCTGACCATCACATTCATATGTGCTTGTTGAACATCCCATTCCAGATTTAGTCACTCCTTTGCTGATATAAGAACTGAAAAGGCTTTCCGCTATATTTCGGAGCCTGGCTGTGGGGATTTGTGTTCATTCAGCTACATGAGTATTACTGAGGTCAGGCACTCATGTTGAGTGAGGAGGTCTGGGGACCAGTCAGTGTTCCAGTTCATCCCAAAGGTGTTCAGTGGGGTTGAGGTCAGGGCTCTATGCCAGACACTCGAGTTCTTCCACTCCATCCTTGAGATACCATGTCTTCATGGAGCTGGCTTTGTGCACAGGGGCATTGTCATGCTGGAACAGGTTTGGGCCTCTTAGTTCTAGTGAAGGGAATCTGTAATGCTACAGTATACACAGACATTATAGACAATTGTGTCCTTCCAACTTTGTGGCAACAGTTTAAGAAAGGCCTACATATGGGCATCATGGCCAGGTGTCCACAAACATTTGGCCATACCATATAGTGTATTTTGCTTTTAGTATTTAGGTTAAAGAAAGAAGAGCTGTTGGATGCCATTTTGCCTGTTTTGCACATTATTTGTATTATTAGGTTAATTTAGCTGTAACCTTAGTAGTATGAACTACACATGGCAACATATTAATGTGGAATACAACACCATAATTTAAACAGTCACGTATTCCTCGTAATGAAGGTAGGACGGATGCAAATGCAGGTAAGAGTTTAATGAGAGATAGTCAGGCAGACAAATCCAAAACACGAGACAATAGAGAGGTCAAGAAACAGGCAAAGGGTCAGGCAATTGGCAAACAGGGATAACCAGGGCAAGGCTGGAATCGGGAACGAGAAACGAGAATACGATCAAGAACCAGGGGGAAAAAAACGAGGAACAGGGTAATATCGCTCGGTACAGTGGTAACACTAATACTTCACAAAGACATTATAGAAAACAGTGTTTTTATACTGTGGAGTGAGTGTGTGAAATTGTATGCAGGTGTGCGTGATTAGAATGAATGAGTACTCTGGGAATTGAAGTCCATGGCGGCCATGTTTGTAGGCCGCATTGCAGGACGGGAAATGTAGTCACTGGTTTGCTGTGATGAGACAAATTTGTTTACTAATATTTGATTTGTTTAAAATTCAATTGTTATAGTATAGTTATAGCATAGTGGTACATATAGTAGTCATGTCCATCCATATATGTAAAGTATAGGGTTACCATATTTGAAATAAATGCCAGATTAACACCATCTTTTTAAGTGTGAAAAGGCATCATCACATTTATGGAGATCCCTGTAGTAGGGAAGTGTCTCATTTGCCAATAGACTACCCATAATACCCACATTACAAAGCATTTTGCACTGCAGGGTGAATGTGACGAGACCGTCACAGCTTCACTCTTGAGACCTGTGGAGGTAAACATTTAAAACCTAAGTGTGGTAAATAAATACTAAACATTTGAATTCATTATTTGGTCTGAGATTAACATCTTTATTTATTGTCCAGGACATTTCTGACTGCTCTGTCAATAACCCCTGAGTAAGAATAGCTGATGTTTCTATTAATCTAGCATCTTAAATATGAAGCATCTGTTGCAAGTAATAATACCTATTTAATTTTCACCAGATGTCTGTAAAAGACTAGTGCACTATCTGTTCTATCTGCAGAAACAAAACAATTATCTACGCAAGGATAGGAAGCACGCAAGACTGAAAATGAAAAGGGCAGAATATGAAATTAAATTACTGGAGCATGAATTGAAGATTGGCTTGTGGTTGTTTGTTCTCTTACTGTGAATCGTGGCAATAGACTAAAGCATGTCTCTTTTTTTGGCAGGACATAAAGCCAAAATCAGAAAAGCAAAACTGCAAACCATGTGAAAATGTATACTTAAAATATTCTTGAGAGCTTTAAAATTGACTGACATCTTTTATTACAAATCATGAGAATGTGTTGAGCCTTGAGCACTGTCTTTACCAGTTCAGCTGATGTTGAAGTGGTGAAATCATTTCGCTTCTTCTTTATTGAAGTCATATACAGAACGTTGAAAACATTGGCAGTTTTGTGTCTAATTTTTCTGATGTCCTTCACAATTAACAGTTTTCCAAAGCTAGTAACACATGCATACACAAACATGCTTAACCCTTGTGTGTCCTTATGGACATTTTGTCTTTTTAATAATTTTGTTAAAATTTTTTTTTATCATTTTGTCTGTGTTAATGCAAACAACAGTGTGTATTTTTAATGGATGTTTAATATTTCACCCTCATTTGCTTTCATAAATCTATTTTAAACTAGATACACAAAATAGTTACACTCAGGATTTTAAGGACAAAAATGTCCCCATTGAAACCCATTCAAACTGCAATATTTAATCCCCATGACGTTTAAGCATAAAATCATGCATTCTGTGTTAATAGGCTTTTATTTTGTTGACAAAACATTCAAAACATTGAATTTTTAAAAGATTGTCTGAAATGTGTAGTATTTTCTCAGGTTTAGCCTGTGGGGAAAATCCATGCTTTTCCTTTTTTCTGATTCTGCTGTATTATACAGCACTGCAGACCAACTGAATAAATGATGCAGATATAACCACTGTGTGTTTGTATGGATATCAGAGTTGTGGTCTGTATGTGTGTCCTGAAAATTGTATGTGTGTGAACAGTTTGAAAGAAAGAAATGATATAGTACTGGAAATCACAAATCCCACCCCATGTATATGAGTCAAAGAAGATTCCTGAGCATTGAAGATTTTTGCATTATGTAAAGAAACCGGCGTTTAAAGGGTTAAAATTCTGAAAATGAATGAATGTTTGGTAATTATGATTAGAACTTATGCTGGTAAAAAATCAGTCAGTGAAAGTGGAAATAAATATTTGACACTGCATAAAAATATGAATGCATCAAAATTAATGTTGTTAATCACTGACATATCAAAGAAAAAAAATCTGCTTAACATTTAGTATATGGGAAATAATTACTATTTTTCTTTATATTTATATATATATATATATATATATATATATATATATATATATATATATATATATACACACACACACACACACACACACACACACACACACACACACATCTGTGGCATTATGTAAACAAACCAGTATTTAAAGGGTTAAAATTCTGAAAATGAATGAATCTTTGGTCATTATGATCAGAACTGATGCTGGTAAAAAATCAAAGTCAGTGAAAGTGGAAATACATATATTATTATTATACATATTATTTTTATGACAGTTTTTGGACCTATGTGTAACTTTTTTTAATTGATGCTTAATACTACAGCGCTGTTCATAATTCATAATTCTGATTGGTCAGAGGATGTTGATTAATTTTCTAGACAATGGTGCTGATTTAACTCAAATCATAGGTTTATATTAATGTGCACTTCTAATATGTTAGCGTTTCTATAGTAACTCATTCACAAGGACTTGTATGGTGGACGCACCACATAAACAGAATTAAAAAAAAAAGATGTTGACTTAGCATTTTGGAAGGAGTCTCCAGTATCAATGCTTTGGTAAAGCTGCCATTTTAAGTTGTCCAACATGAGAAAGTCTTCAGAACAGAGTGCTTTGCAGTTTCTCTGTAATAACAATCTACATTTTGTTCAAGCTGGTGATGGAATGAATGTTTATAGCTGTAGTAGCATAAATTATAACATGAACTAACTTGCTTCGAGCATGGTCCACTATATTAATAATAATAATAATAATAATAATAATAATAATAATAATAAAAAAGAAAGAAAATGTATGGTACGTCTTTCTTTAAAGAACAAAAACATTCATAGTCTGAGGGAACTGCTGTCAGATAAGAACAATAAAATACTCTGAAATGGTTTATATCTCTTATATGACAGCGATTTGCCCACAATATTTTTCTGTTACGCAAATCACAGATGAAACCCTGAAACATATTAAAGCGACTAGGATACGGTACATAATATAACACAATTCAGTCATTTATAACACAATAAAACTGACATTTGTATTCGCACACTACTTGAGCATGGGTGGACAGGTGGGTGGACAGGTGATTTAGGCAGGTTTAAACCTGCACATGCAATCAGATTGCACTTGCAGGAACACAAACACTGCTATTTCTTCGAATGGGAAACTGAAGAGTTTGTCCCCAGGTATTATAACCGATTTCAAATGGTGCTAGAAGATAGAGCAGACTCTAAGCACCAGAGGAAATCAGTCATCGTTTGGTGGGGTGAGAGTGGACAGGACAGGAGAGGGCTGGGTGAGAGAGAACAAGGGAGGGAACACTTCCATTACAAGCCCACACAGTGCTGTTCAGGAAAACCAACAAAGACAGACGAGCACTGAAGCAACACTGTTAGTCGTTTAATAAATGGTAATGGATGAATGGATAGCTGGATCTGTAACCAAAAAAACAATGTATTATTTTCACTCTTTATATTTCCTATTCACATTAGCACAGATCACATCTCTTATGTTGCTTGTAGTTTGTCTCTTGTGTGTGTAAAGCAACTGCCGCTGTTGTCGCTTGTGTCCAGTGTTCCGATGATGCAATTTAAAGAGGAACTATTATGCCCCTTTTTACAAGATGTAACATAAGTCTCAGGTGTCCCCAGAATGTGTCTGTGAAGTTTCAGCTCAAAATACCCCAGGAATCATTTATTATACCATGCTGTAAATGCCCCTTTTTGTGTGGAAGCAAAAACACTCTGTTTTCGTGTGTGTCTCTTTAAATGCAAATGAGCTGCTGCTCCACGCCCCCTTTTCCAGAAGAGGGCTGTGCTTTTACAGCTCGTGCTTCGGATACTACGGCAGCAACAAAGGCGGGTCAAAGTACACGTTGTTTGCGAGCAGCCAATGAAGACCAGAGACGGGTTTTTTGTTACAAACTTACTTAGGTTTGTGCGGGAAGTAAGTCTGGAATTACTGGCTGCATCCGAAATCGCATACTATGACAGTACGTACTGAATTTGATGCAGTACGTACTGCGTTGTCGTTGAAACAGTACGTACTAATCACTCGCGTAGTGTGCATTGATTGCATACTGCAAAATCTCAATACTCAATATCCGGGTATTTCTCGCCTATTGAGAATTCAGGCATACTACCCCTCTAGCGTACTGCTTTTCGCCTACTGTATACTAGTTAAGTGTGCGATTTCGGACGCAGCCACTGACGACTCGTTTCAGCTGTTCAGAATCGGTTCTTTCTTTTGGGAGACAATAACTCCGTTTGTCGTGCACTTTGATTTTCGAAAGTTTGCAGACTTTTTACATTCACAAACAGCTCTATAACATATTACATGTAAGGTAATATCTGAAAAAGCATAATAGGGGCACTTTAATAACGTACTAATCAGTGTGAAATTGGTTGTTTGATGCTTGTTTATACTTTGAACTAGCTATATACACACAGCCAGCTTCATTCCAAGCTTTCTTTTTCTTCCTAACGTCTCTATATGCATTTAATTAGAGGTCATGTACGACAGGCCAAGATGAAACCACAGTTATAAGTTTTCTTCCGTTCTTGTGTGTCAAACAGTAAATGGGAACTAATTGCAGTAACTAAAGCTGTCAGTAGAGAACTGAAGAAACGTCGGCCCGCAAGTGCCACTGGAAGGGTCCGAGGCATTATTCAAATCATCCGCATCACAACTAATTTGCATAGAATTGAAAAAAATCTCTGTTCAAATGCCTCGCTGTCGCTTTGCACGTACATACAAAATTTTGTCGCTAAAGACTCTGGTGTTGATGTGATTAGTGGTATTCAAATAAATCAATCCCTGTGCACGTTTCCTCATGTAGCCCATGTGGTTCCTACTCCACAGCTGCCATTCTTCTTCAGGAACACTGATTTCAAATGGTGCTAGACACTGGGTAGAGCACATCTAAACCACCATGTGAAACCAGCATCCGGGAGAAGATTTGTCCTCAGTCGCTCCTGCATGCTGTGTGGAAGTGCCCAGGCTGAAAAAAAAGAATACAACAGGAAAAGGAGAAAAACGCTGTGATAGCAGGTGGTTCGGTTTGAAAGGAAGTGGCTGCCCCTGTTAAAACAAATGAGGCCAGCACAGTGACCATCCACCAAACTGGTTTCTGTCACGATGACGGAACAACTTTGCATGGCCAGTGATGCGAGGTGAAGAGCAGGCTCCCTGCACAGTGCGTTCTGTTTATCTGCGTGTAAATAGGCTCGAAAAAAATCCCTGCATGAGTTACAGTCGTGGGAGGATGACGTCCGGACCTTTTAGAGGGCGACTGCTAGGAGTCAGAAGACATGAGTCACGGATTCACGGCCTCTCCAAACACTTTAAAGAGACGATCAGTTCCATGTACTCACCTGTACTCACAAATGTTCCATTGTACATGAGCGTAATCGCAAATAATTTGACAAATGAGCTAAACGTGATCCATCAATTTGACCAGGAGTTACATGTTTACAGCCTAACTACATGACAAAAACCTTACAAAAAGACCTGAAACTAGGCCAGGCATTTGCAAAAGGGAGACACATTTTTCTCTGTCGTTATGTGGGAAACTAAGTCACTGTCGTGTGCATGCATTTCTAATTTGCGATATCTGCAATACGCCTATTTATCATCGCATGCTACACTCATTATCCACTCCATAATCCTCTTCCCTTATCCAATCACTGAAATATAGCTTACACCAAAACGCCTTCAGTAGACTTGCTTTCTCCACCTGCAGCTCTTTCCACAACCAGCCCAATTAGGTGTAAAAACTGCATCCCCGACAACTTTGAAGCATTCAGTCAAAGCTGATTTAAAAAAAAAGCAAAGAAATAGACATTGTCAGCAAGCAGCTTTGCCAAAATTGGGGTGTAGAGTTAGACACCTAATGAACAAACCAGAGGGGAAGGTGGCAAAAAAAAAACTCCCTAACACGAGGGGGAAAAAAAATAGATCTGAAGCAGACTTAAAAAGGAACCCATTCTTTTCTGGGTGCGATTATAAATCATCACAGTATACAGGCATAGATGAGTAAAGACAAACAGTACAGTGCACTGAAAGCATGTTCACTATAAGTCCTGGGATGATCACAGGACAGTTCTTTTGATTTTAATTTTCCCTGCGTGCTCTGCTGAGATTGTGAAACAGTGCCAAATAATATCAAGAAAACACTTCTGGTGGATAAATTATAACTGCATATGGGCAACAATAAAAACCAGAACGTGACAATTAATAGATAATAGGGCGGTGGGTTTTTTTTGTTTTTGTTTTTTGGACTCATCATCCCATGGGCTGGACGAAAACATAAGCTGTAGGTGTTTCCCACCCTGGTTTAAACTGTCAAACAGACACATGAAAACTGCTGATTGTTTGTAACCACAGGTGTGGCACTGAAATAAGCTTTGCCACCCTCAATTTCACCCCAACCCTGACCTCATATCACTTAATGAATAATATAGAGTGCATGTTGGTTTAAACCATAACTGCACTGTTGTAGGTATATTAAGGAAATAACTTCCGTATTATAAACTATAGAGCAAATATCAAGCCAAATTATAATTCTAATTACAATGCAACTTTAATCTATAAATAATCATTTGGTGCCACAATTTTTATATAAAAACCGATCTACTGCAGGGCAGCATGCAGTTCTGTTTGCAAACACAAGAGGGCAGTGTTTCGGATAAGTCAGAGAAGGCCCTGGTTGTGAAAATACACACACACACACACACATTTCAAATGGGTTTTTGTGATTATGTGCGTGTGACTATGCGTGTATTAAAAGCCCACCATGGAAGTATGATTCCCGTCACCCAGTCACTCCACTTCCTCTTCCATTCTCTCCCAGGAAGTGACAAAAAAACAAAAACGAGACGTTCGTGCTCAAAAACCACTACCAGACATCGGCTGCTTCCTGCTTCCTCCTTTTCAGCCTGTTTGGATGGTTCAGCTGGCGTTTATATAACCTCTCTGTGCCTCTTTCCACACGGCCATCCAGGTTTCCAGCAAGGATGGGTAAACACTTTCCGTTTTCACTCCCTCTGAGCGAGTACTGGGATGACGTGGCTCCTGGAAAGCCGCCGTTTGCTCGGGTTAGTGTTTTCCTCCCTGACTGCCCTGACAGAACCACACTTCATGCTTCATGCCCACACAACCAACTGACTTTGGGTCTTTGGGTCTGTGCTGCTGCAGTCAGGTGGTAAACAGAGGGGAGGGAGGGGTGATTGGTATCTGAAATGGATAGATGTAGAAACAGAGAGAGAGAGAGAGAGAGAGAGAGAGAGAGAGAGAGAGGACATATGAAAGCAAATACGGACCGTGTGAATGGATACACAATGGTATTTGGTATCTAAGTAAGGAATAAAACGTAACAGGGTGTGCTGTTATAGGAAAATAATCAACGATGGGATGGTTTGACGTGGCCTGACATAAACTGGAGTTATTGCTTCCAGCCAGAAGTTTTTCAAAAAGAAATTTGACAAAAATTTCTTATTAATTCAGAAACGACACATCATGCTTTTTTTTTTTTTTATCCATTTATAGTTACATGTAATGTTATGGAGTGCCCACAAAACAAGTTAGCTCACGTTATGACTTACTCTCTGACAGCTCGCACTTTCTCTTTTTTTTTTTATCTTGCTCTTGAAGTTAATAACACGAAAACAGCAACAACCCCCCCAAAAAATACCAGAAGGCGTACCTGTGAATTAGCTGTTACTATAGAAACAAAAAGGTATCAGTACGAGTGCATTAATATAAACACTACTCTCAGAGCTGCTGTTACTGGAAATGAATCAACACCTTCTGACCAATCAGATTTGAGAACTGAAGTTTAAAGATGAGTAAGGAAGAGTAACAGTCATGAGTGCTTCACTGTTTAAGAAGCATTACTCATACACATCAGGTAAGCAACTCAAAATCCAAGTTTTTTTTTCTTTCTTCGCCGAACACAATTATCCACCCGCAAGTTATATTTAAGTTATTACCATGAGAGCGCATGAGTCATCAGAATATATCCTATCTAGGTCTGTCGGACAAACTGGTCCCTCTGCGTAGATCCTTGACAAGCTCGGTTAGCTCTAATAAAGAAATCAATTTCAGATACAGGGGTTTGAATCGTGACTTTCTGATTGTAAAAGAGATATATATGTATGTATGTTTGTGTGTGTATATATATATATATATATATATATATGTGTGTGTGTGTGTGTGTGTGTGTGTATATATATCCATCCATCCATCCATCTTCTATACCGCTTATCCTTCCTTCAGGGTCACGGGGAACCTGGAGCCTATCCCAGGGAGCATCGGGCACAAGGCGGGGTACACCCTGGACAAGGTGCCAATCCATCGCAGGGCACAATCACATACACACTCACACACCCATTCATACACTATGGACACTTTATTTTTCATATATATATATGCTCATAGCAGTAGAGCTAAATATTTCTACTTTTATTTAACAACCAGTGATGATTCACATCTGAACCAGAAAAGGTAATGAGAATGTGTGTGTTTGTTATTATTAAAAGGACCTAATTAACACTTAGCAGAGGGTGAGATAGCAAAGCGTGACGCACAGCAGCACAGTGTGTTGTTCTTTCACACACACACACACACACACACACACACACCCCCCCCCCAATCACCCGAGAGGCTGCGATCCCTGTGTGAGGTGTTATTCCTGTAAGTGGTCCTAAAGCGACAACTCGTTAAACCCTGAGGTTCCAGTGAAAGAGACGTAACTACAAGTCTGATGAAAAGCAAGTGCTTCATAAAGACCAGGTATGTGACAATGTGACGCACACACACACACACACACACACACACACACACACACACCAGAGTGACGTGAGAGCTTATCGAACCGGATGAGTCAAAAGAATCAAAAACACAATGACTCACATGAAATAAGGAGAGGAAAAGTACTGGAGGAAAATAATTTAAACTCATTTGCGATTAAACTGATACAGCATTGCAACACACCTACAGCGATAGAAACCACACAATCATACACCAACTGAACTAAACCGCAGGCTTCGGTTCGCAAGCTAGCTCAACTTAACGTGATCGTAAAGTGAAAAGTGTTTTCTGTCGCTAAATATTCAGCGACTATAAAACTAGCCGTGTACAGAATTTCAGTTCGACCATAGACACTCAAGGTGCAACATAACAAGTCGTGATCGTGTGATCAAAAACTTCCATGTCACCATCCGTAACGCACAATCCGACATCAAAAAGCAACACTGCATTCCTCCCAGATAGAATCAACATTGCTACAAAGTTTGCAATTCTCATCTCACCAACTTACATCTTTTATTTTTTTCTTCTCAATTTTAAGAAAAACTGTTTTTATTTTCAATGCTACTCATATTCCACTATACCACAGCACAGTTGAGTTATTGAATGTGATTGGTCAGAAGGTTTTGAATGATATTCTACATCGGCAGCTCTGGAAGTAGTTAACCACTGCAGCTACACGAGCGAATGCACAGCCCCTACCACAAACATAACAAGAACTATACTAACTCTTCCCACAATGCATTTCCTTTCCTGAATACTTGAAACCAGTTTAATTATTTCACTCTAATCTAAGACATGCTCTAGAGCATTTCTCTCAAACTCCTCTGCCGATCTTCCAGGGAATTTCAAACATCTGGCCGGCCCTTTTGATGGGGTTTACAGGAATAGTTTGACCTCTGGCCCACTTCTTCTTACTCGGAATGACACAGCGGCAAGACAATGAAACTGTTTTGTGGTCGAAAACATATAAACAGCCATAACAATCTAATTGGAGAGGAGGTATAATTTTGGAGCCAAGGGAAAATACCCAGAAAATCAGAAAAGCTCTGGAAAACCTGGGAGAGAAGCACAAAGAAACAGACCTCACATTGGATAAGTCTGTCTCTCTGATCCTCATTTATGTACACACACACACACTAGAAGGGTCACCGAGGGCGTAGGTTTCAGTATGATGTGTGGATGAGAGAGGGGATATGATGCGGGTTGAGTCATAGTAAACATTCCACATTTACTTAGCAGCCTGTCTTCTATTACTATTCATCCTACTCTGGTGTGTGTGTGTGTGTGTGTGTGTGTGTGTTCCTTTGACTAACCCAAAAAATATTTGCAACTGATCTCTGCAAGTGAATTCCATACAGTTCCTTTTCACAGAATGAAATTTGCATCATTACACATTTGCAAATTAGACTGCCGAGATGTCGCATGCATCCTGGAAACCTAATGATCTGATAATCAGATAAAGACCTAACATATTCTGAAATGCTAAACAGTTATTGCTAATTCCTTATCACTAAAACAAATTTTTATTACCCCTCAGTAACTCGCCATTAATAATATGGAAACATTAGGGTTGAGCTTTATAGCACGGGTTCTTGTCATATACGCATAAAGCTATCACATATACACACAGGAACACATACACACTCGCTGAAAGACAGAAAGATGACATTCGTGCTTCCTGATTGTGGTCTCATTTTCCAAGAGAGACCTGTTACAATAAAACGGTGTGTGAAATTGACAAGCACAGACAAACACAAGCACGTGTTACAACATAGACTCTACATAGACAAGTGGGATTGTATAAAATGTCTTGTTTTGTTTTTTTTGTTTTTTAAAAAAATATGAGAGGGTTTAGATTTAAATGTTCAAGTAAATCAAGTTAGCTAGTATTGCCAAAATGTACAGTTCTGTCTTTCCCAATGTGTAACTTGTACTTTGATTGGATGACGCGCACTTTACTTCTAACTCCTAAACAAATGAACATACAAATTATTGAGAAAGTATTCCCTCGCTATTTCTGTATTTCACATACACATTCTTAATCACTGCTAATGACGTGTTACGGACGTGACGGTGGCGCGGGTTTAAATAAATTAGCCACAATAAATGCTAAATCTAGGGGGTGTTTCACTCTGTATAATCACTTGACAAAAGTCAGTGATAGGCTGTGTGAATCTACAGTCTGGGCTAGAATGAAATCAGTCCCGATCTATGATGTCTTTATACGCTGTAGCATTACAATTTTCCTTCACTGGACCCAAGGCGCCCAAACCTGTTACACAAAGTGAGGTACATAGTTTGCTAAGGTTGGAGTGGAAGAATCTCGAGTGTCCTGCACAGAGCCCTGACCTCAACCCTACTGAACACCTTTGGGATGAACTGTAACGCCGAATGCACCCCAGACCTCCTCACCTGACCTCACTAACGCTCTAGTGGTCTAAAGAACACAAATCCCCACAGCCATGCTCCAAAATCTAGTGGAAAGCCTTCCCAGAAGAGTGGAGGTTATTATAACAACAAAGGTGGAATACATCTGGAATGAGATGCTCAAAAAAACGTGGGTGTGATGGTTTGGGTGTCCACAAACATTTGGCCATATAGTGTATGTCAAGCCATTTGTTAACAGGAAATAAGATAGGGATATATTTAAATGAATGAATGTGTTTTTTTTTAAAGAAAGGGAAGACTTATCCCTCTGGCCCATTTCCACCAGCTAGTTCTGGCACTGCTTGACTTAGGTGCAAGTGCTGGAAGTGGTTCTGTGTGTGATCTACAACTCTAAATGACTCAATATGACTCATACATAGCTGCCGGCTGCATCCCCACGCGACTGGCAGACTGGTTGACTCTTTGCTCCTGGATCTCTTCTTCTCCTTGCATGTTTCTCTTTAGCCCCATTTGCTTTCAATTTCAACACACAGACCTCACTTCCTCTGAGTCAGGCTGCAAGTAGTCCCCAAATCACGACTCGTGTCCAAAGACGCGACCTCTGCCGATGACTAATCGGTAATAAAAGAGCAAAAAAATGCCGAGCCCCAGCTGCGTATGTGTAGCGGACACCGGCGAACCTTTTGATAGGCAGGCGCCGACACGGGCTCCTAACCGCACGGGCGAATCATACTGAAGAACTCCGTCAATCCTTGCCCCTCTGGCACCGTACCAGGATGACTTCCCAAAAATCGAAAGGAGCCATGAAAAAAAACAGGCTTACAGTAAGTACTCCTTCCTGGAATCCTGACGTGTTGGATGGATGACTGTACAGGACAATAATAAACTCTGATAAGTTAAAGGAACAGCAGATTTGAAAAATGTACGACTTCAACAGTGCAAGATAAAGCCTGTGTGCGTTTGTGTGCTTAATAGGTAATGATTTATGTTTATTTTATAATTCCGTTAGCTGGATTCAGGACTGAACCAACATCAGGGGAAAACAAAGGCCTGTTATCGCAGTACAAATCCAGACGTCATTTGGACTCGATACTTTAACATTGTAAGAAAACAATGTTCTGGGTGTGAGAAGCTTCAGGCGACGACATGTGGAGTCTGAATTTGAGAACTTGTAGGAAGAGTACATTCTGTTGTGAACAAGATTTCTGTCTGGCTTGCACTTACTGTTACAGTTACATTTATATAGCGCTTTTCTAGATACTCAAAGCGCTACACATAGTACTGGGGGTTGGGGGGCAGGGAGATCTCCTCAACCATCATTAGTGTGTAATATCCACCTGGATGATGCAACGGCAGCCATAGTGCACCAGAACTCCCACCACACCCCACATTTAAAATGACGTCCAGTTCATGTACTTCAATAGATGCCAAACAGCCTAAAAACTTCAGGATTTTAAACACGCTCTCCACCACAGTGTATTGTGATTGGCTTCTACTGGGAAACAGAGTCTGTTGCGTGCTACAGGGATGACTCCCATGTGTCGTGTAATTGTTACACAATACCCTACACCCTACTGCCCAGCTCTCTAGAGATCCTGTGCCAGCTCCCAACTATCTGAGGTCTTATATCAAAAGCACAGATCAATAAAGACATGTCGGCTATCGTTATGGATCCTTTCCCCTTTTCAATCAATAATACAAATCCGGTCAGAAACCTGAGACTCCGAAAAGACAGAGTTGCATTTCAGGTTCGCAGTGGATCCGGAGCCTCCAAATACATCCGGGGCGTGTTTCTGTCTTGCACCCCAGTGTTCCTGGGATAGGCTCCGGATCCACCAGGATAAAGCAGACTAAGATAAAAGGCAACCTCTGATCTAAACTATAAAACTATCTAAGTATCTAAGATAGTTAACTATCTAAACTATCTAAGCTATATCTGTAAAAATCTGATGTGTTTTGGATTTTTCTGGCCACTGAAATTCAACGTTGTGAATTACTGCCAGAGGAACAGAAATAAATCTTCAGCTATTCTGCCACAATGGTTGGGTACAACCCAAACCTCATCCCACTGAACAAATTAGCAAATCTTTGTCTTTATGGTTTCCACAAAGTGTAAGCCAGAGCCTCCTCATAAAGGAGACTTGTAGATCTGTAGCCATTAGTCTATACTGCATTCAGAGCAACTGTAGATAGACCACTGTATGAATGCCATCCATCCCATTTATCCTACACAGGGTTGCGGGGGAGCCTTGAGCCCATCCAGGAAGCTCGGTCAACCTACAGTGCATGTCTTTGGACTGGGGAGGAAACCAGAGTACCCAGATGAAGCCCCTGAAGCATGTGGTGAGCATGCATGCCCCGCCCACACAGGGTGGACGTGGGATTCAAGCCTCCAATCCTGGAGGTGTGAAGCAAACGTACTAGCCACTAAGCCACCCTGCCCCCCAATGAATTATTAAGAGCCATTTTATTGTGTTATTTAATTGAACTAACAAAAACAAAAAAGCACATGCGGTGAACTTCAGATCTGCGTGTTGTTGCCTTGTTGATAAAAACGCTCGGAGGAGAACGGGCCGACTGGTTTGAACTGACCTAATACAGTAAGTCAAATAAACACTCTTTTCCACAGTGGTGAGCTGGAAAGCACCTCAGAACGCACACACGTCCAACCTTGAGGGCTACGGCAGCAGAAGATCACAGGAATAGAAGGAATCTGAGTCTACTGTGAGCACAGACTCACCCAAACTGGATGGGTAAAGATGGGTGAAAGACCAGGCCAAGTTTTCCAAGTGTTTTCCAAGACTTAATATTAAAGTTACCGGTGATTGAAATTACATAAATAATATTTGATTTCTCATTTTAGCAGATCTGCTGCTCCATATGTTCTTCTACATTTACACCTACAAGGTCATGTATGAATGATTCTAGCCATGCACAATCAAACCACCCACGTCGTTCACCAGAGAAAGAGAGACTCTATCTATCGTCTACTGGAATTAAAGCTTTCATTTAGAGAGTGCAAATTAGGAAAACGTTACAGGGTAACTAGACACCATGATATAAGACAATATATACATGCTATGCATGAGTACAAGCCCATCTATAGCCGTGGCAGCATGACTAACATATGCCATTTTTA
Source organism: Ictalurus furcatus (assembly GCF_023375685.1). Taxonomy (NCBI): domain Eukaryota; kingdom Metazoa; phylum Chordata; class Actinopteri; order Siluriformes; family Ictaluridae; genus Ictalurus; species Ictalurus furcatus. Next base: position 18,420,750 of record NC_071273.1, read on the forward strand.
TAATCACAAACCAGAGGGTTTTTTTTTTTTTTTCCCAAGAGTGACACATATTGGCTCTATAACACCAACAGGCCTAAAATCCACAACCCTGCAGGGACGTTTAACAGTAATAACACCAACAACGAGGATGTAGTGTTCCTGCTGTGACGAGTGTGTCGGTGTCCTGATGTATGTTCTTTGACGTCATTGAGCTTGGCGTTACTGCGCCAGTCCTAATACGAACGCCCAACTAGGCAAACCCGTTTCAGACCTAACTACAGCAAACATGAGGATTTGATCAGCGGCAATACAGGTCAGATAAATACACACTTGTGTTACTGTGTGTGAAATAGCTATTACACATTATGATACATAATCATATACAGTAGCATTTTTTTAAAAATAATGTTTTTTTTAAAGAAGTCTGTAATTATTCCAATCCTTTCCTTTCTCCTTAACAGACCCCACCCACTTTGGCTGATGGTTTTCCTTTTAAGGAAAAAAAGGTCAAAGCTCTCTCCGCCACACACTCAACTGACCGAATGACTGGTTGAATGAATCAGATTTGTCCTTCCGTACAGCCGTCGTTCAGTTTCAGACAGAAAAACAAATCGCAACACCTTTAAAAATTATTGCGTAATTTTGCTTCAAGCAGTTAGTGGTGAGTAAACATGGCTGGTTATTTGCAACATCAATCAAATGACCTCTTCCTGTGAAAGTCACTGGCCAATCTTAGTCGTAAAACGTACCAAAACTGGAGGTGGGGCTAATTTCAGGGCTGTAAAACTCTACGTCTAATGCGAAATAAACTAGCAAGATCTGCTGCATACCAATATCGTGAATGACAGTGTTGTTTCTGAGGTATCGTTGAAATAACATGGTTGAATATACGAAGTCTAGAAACTTTTTAAGAATTACACAGCACACCTTTAAGCACAATCATATCTGGTCAAACTTAAACGTAAACACCATGCAGGTTTGCTAATCTACTTGTCCTGCAAATGCAGGGCTGTTCAATATCCTCTTTGATACTATGGTTAATTAAATATCTTGATACTGGACTGTTATCATGCTGTTAAACATTTTATACCACAGCGCTGTTCAACTCTTGATTCTGATCTTTGTCGGAAGGTGATGATTCATGTTCTGTAGCGGCATCTCTGACTGTAGTGTTTATCTTCAAGGCAAATCAGCAACTTACACAGGGACTTCAATGGAGGATGAGCCATGTAAACTGATTATATTGAGCATTTTTGTAAGGAGTCTCCAGTATCAGTGCTTTGAATCAGTCTGAGATAAAACTGTTCCAGGAACTAAATGCATTCCACACTGTTACATGTAACTATAAATGTAACTATAAATGTAACTATAAAACACACAATGTGACGCTTTTCGATCAATAAAGTTGTACTGGCATTGGCACATTGCTGTGGTGTTAGAAGAAGAAAAAAAACTTTGTGATGTGTTAGTGGAAATGAATCAGATTTAGGGTGGTACCAGGATCTCGCTTCGGGTCAGGCTGAATTACACCATGCTGTCGTTGATTATTTTCCAAATAACATATTGTTCTAGTCCTTCTTGAGAGCTTAGACTGCAGTGTATGGGCTCTAGCATCTCTCTCCCTCTCTGTCTCTCCCTCTGTCTCTCTCGCTCTCTCTCTGAAAAACACACACACACCACCCTGTGACGCAGAGTTCCAACTCATTGTCTGTGCCACTGCATAGTAATGTTGTCATGCTCACATCCTGAGGTCAGAACACTCCATTAAACCAAGCAAGCGTTACTCAATAGCCCAACTAGCTACAAAAAACATGTTTTTTTTAGAGACACACACACACACACACTGCTGTTTACCCATGAGCACATGGGAGAAAGGGGGGTGTGGTTAAGTCGCTGGATGTACATCAGATAGAGTGGCCTCAATTTGTCCTTTGTTCTGTGATTTTATATTCCCCTTTCTTATCTTTCATCCAATTCCCTCTTTCAGGACTATTCCTATTGTTATCACTATCTCCATCTCTGTCTTATACAACACACACACACACACACACACACACACACACACACACACACACAGAGTGTGAGCAGGTAGTGGGATGGGCCAGTTTCAGTTACCTTCTGTTTGACGTACTTTCAGCTCTCAGTTTCACACAGATTCACACGCGCACACACACACACAAACACACACACACACACACACACAATTCTTGGTTAACACTTCACAAGCTCCAACTCATGCAAAGAAATACTACAAAGCATCTGGATCTAAACTAAGTACACCATTCGTTTAAGCGGTCACAAACCTAGTATGACCTCGGCAGGAATCAATCGCTCCGCTCAGGGCTGCGTTCCAATCCTCAGTTCAGACGCAGATCGACTTCTCGTTGTGTTCCTGAAGCTCAGCGGGTCGGCTGTCCCGCCACAGAATCCTTTTCTGTCAGATCCAACAGAGCACCTGCTTCGAGTCCACCAATTAGGCTCTACTGAGAGAGAGCGAGAGCGAGAGAGAGAGAGAGAGAGTGTTTGAGAATCCCTTTCTAAAACAGGGTGTGTCTAAGCCCTCATGAGCATTCACAAACACATAGTCATAAAAAAATAGAAGAAAAGGAAGCACACACCCATGAAAGAGAATTAAAGAAACATGGCACCGATGGAGAGAGAGAGAGAGAGAGAGAGAGAGAGAGAGTAATTTGAAGTCCAACCCTTTTCCTTGGCACTTTTTCTTACACACACACACGTCTCACAGCATGGACGCTCCATTTCTTGGCTCGTCAGATTTGAGCAGAACAAACATTTTCCGCACTCCGAACAGCTCAAAACTGCACGTATGAATCTGACTCAAGCCACATTTGTAAGTGGATTCACAAACTAGACCTCCAGACGTCTGAGTACGCCTGACCTATCACATTCTTGCTTTTTTTTTTTGGTCATTCAGTACTCGAAGCTTTCTGACGATATGAACAACATGGAGGAGCAGCATGACCTACCTGTAGTACCTGCAGCAGAAGCAGAAACGAACACGGCGTAAACACACCTCTTTATTGTCATATCACTGTTCCAGATGTCCTGACAGATGTGCCACATCACATACCTGACATGCGGTCTATGGGCTTTAATATTAAACTGATATTTAATGGCTGCAGAAATGTTCGCATTTATAAGCAAGCACCAGGAGTGTATAAGCTTGCAGAAGTGCATATAGTAGTCCACACCTATATTATACTGCACATAATAAATAAAGCATAAATATGTAATACAGTGTGTGTGCAGACCGACTTGCCTTCCCAATACATAATACATACAAAGATGATGAAGGTGAAGTAGGCTATGCGATACATACTGATAACACAGTTAGTTAGTTAGTTACATTTATATAGCGCTTTCTTAGACATAGTATGGGGAGAGATTTCCTCAACCAACACTAGTGTGTAGCATCCAGCTGGATGATGCAACAGCAGCCATTGTGCACCAGAACGCCCACCACACACCAGATATTAGTGCAGAGGAGAGAGTAATGTAGCCAATTCAGAGATGGAGATGCGAAACAATTTTTGTGCAACTGCAATTTCGCTAATTCAAGACGTTTTCCACAAAAAAAGCACACACACACACACACACCTATAGTAAGCACTTCATCCTGGTCAGGGTCTACATGGATCCGGAGCCTGTCCCAGGAAAACTGTGTGCAAGACAAGAGAATTCACCCCAAACAGGACTCCACAAACACACCTTCACACACTCATTCGCTCCTAGGGGCAATTGATCTTAGCCAATCCGCCTACCTGCATGGTTTTGGGAGGAAACTGGAGAACCCTGAATAAACCCACGCAGGAGAAGATCCATCAAAACTCCACACAGACAGTAACCTGAGTTCAAGATTGAACCAGCGACCCTGAAGCTGTGAGACGCCCATTGTTACTTTCTGAGTCACCATTCACCGCACACACGCGCGCACACCCGCACACGCACACACACTCACACACACGCATACACTCGCACATGCATACACGCACACTCGCACACACACACACACACACACACACACACACACACACACACACACTACTCCAAATCCTCTGCCATCATTCCTACCCCTCTAACACATCACTCAGCAGCTTGATAGGTCAGTAACTGCAGTGACCAGACGTGTTGCCCTGGAGAATGGGGAAGAGAGGAAGTGGAGCTCACTCCTGCACCTGGTTGACCTCATCCTGAGAACACACACACACACACACACACACGCAAAGAGGCTAGGGTGACATGGAACTCCCCTTCTAACTCTCCCTCCCTCCCTATATTAGAGTCGCTCTCCCTCCCTCCCTCCCTCCTTCTCCCTTCCTTTTCTCTTTATTCTTATTTCTCGTCTCCACCAAGCCAGATGGCAGCAGTGTAATTTCTTAGCGCTCTGAAGAAGTGCTAGCGAGATAAATGGTGTCCCAGCTAGAGAACGTGAACACACAGAGAGTGCTCAAGTCATGTATTGAACAAGCTCTAAAGAGCACTCCAGTAAGGAACAGAAGCACCAGTATTCATCCTGGGTCGGGATCAGACCAGCTTTGACGTTATTTCACGTCGTACGACCGTGTGATGTTGGCTGACTCACGTTACATCAAAGCATACCACTTCTGAAGCTACACACGTCTTAGCAACATCGCCTCTGTGGTCAGTATCGTCTATACAGTACAGATCTACATCACTAGGACATCACTTAGACAGCATGTAACTCTCATACAGGAAATGTTGTTGGGATGCTTGTAAACGTTCCCAGAAACAATCTGTGAAACAACCGTTCCTAGAAAAACCGAACCTGAAGTCTTCCAGGACCAGATACAACTTCATCGACAAGAGTCTCATTAGAGCTGGCTCTGATTGTGGCAAACCAACAAGGGTGCGCCTTTTTTACAGCATCCCGGAAAATCCACGTCTCAGGGCTGTAACAGAAAATCCGAACACATGTGCAGGTCACACTGACATGATAACTGTGTGTGTGTGTGTGTGTGTGTGTGTGTGTGTGTGTGTGAGGGTTTATGAGAGGAACTGGTTGATGATCAGGGCAAGGTGCATAGCACAGCCATCATGCCCCGCCCCTTTAACCTCATACAGTCACACATTAACAGTAATTACTGAAGCTCTGGCATGGACATTATCATAAAATACAAGCTAGCAGCAGTCAGGGTGAGTGTGTGTGTGTGTGTGTGTGTGTGTGTGTGAGTGTGTGGGTTGAAAAGTGAGCGAGGAAACAGTGAGCGATCAGTATAAGATTAGTATATAGCACATAATTACAACACACACCATAGAAATCTTGACAAGTGAATCCATAAGCGTTATTGTCTATTTTCTTGTATATTCGGTATCATTCAGAGGCAGCGACACACACACACACACAGACACACACACACACACACACACAACTCTCACTTCTACAAGCACTCTCTGACTGAAAATCTGACACACCCACAAAGCCACCACATTACAGCTATTCAGTATAAAAACATCTCCAAAGTGACTGGTGGAACACTCACTCACGTTTCATGCCGTCTATCCCGTGCGTCTCTCTATCCCGTTGCCTCGCTGCCTTCTGAGAAATACCGAAAAGGAAAGGGAAAGTGGCTGAACATGGAAGGGAGAGCGAAAGAGAAAGTTATCCCATGCGCTCCAGAATGACTGAGCTTCTAGGATTGTCATCCTCACTCTGTGCATAGTCTGCTATTGTGATGGTGTGTGTGTGAGTGAGCGAGAAAGAGAGGGAGAGAGAGAGAGAGCAAGAGAGAGAGAGAGTGCATGCGCTCATAACGTGTCAGCTTCACAGTCATACATGACACATCCAACAGCTCCAATTTCTACCGAGTGAGTCAACACGTAAGCAAGCTCTTCCTCACGCCTTTCCAGTCCTCCCTCCGCCTCTTCGCCTCTCTTTCTGTAAACGCTTACCGGCTCATCCATCACGTCTGAGTCATCAGCGGTCGCAGTGCGCTGTTCCAAACAGCAGGTCGTGCTGTTTCACCGTCCTCGCGCTCTCTTACGTAGCTGCTCCGTGGTCACGCACACACGTTGTGGAAGCCGACGAGTTACGAGAGAGAGCGAGCGAAATCGAAAGCAGCAAATCACCAGATTAAAAAAAAAACCCGGCACATTATTTTTTCCATTCAGCCGAGTATGAGGGAGAATGTGCCTTGCGCCTACAGTAGGCGTAAGATAAACATGTGCGCTTTGCTTCATTCAAATCAAACTGGCCACAGATCACATCTCTCTCTTATACACACACACACACACACAAGAGGAAATGATTGCATACAAATAATATGTGTCCGTGTGAAACCTCAGCTGACTCACACAAACAATGGAAATACAACAAAAACACAGTGTTCACTGAGTACCATACAGCTGTGGCATAAAGGCCTCCACCTGTGCTATATAATGGGGGGGGGGACTTGTCAAAAGGCACTCAGAGTAAAGTGCTATCCGCCCTCTTCCACATACACGAGCTCACAGACACTCGGATTGGCTGGAGACATGGTGACTGACAGAACGAGAATGAAAGAGAGAGTATGTCATCCCTTGGCTAGTTTTGACCACGCTAGGACATTTTTGTCCCACACACACACAATGAGAACTTCTGATTCAATAAAAGTTTGTATAAAAAACGTGCAATAACCATATTGCTACCATAATAGAGGAAGGTGTGTGTCTTTCTCATGAGCAAAACAACACTTCAGTTTGGCACAGGTACCTTAATCACTTTGCAATTTGGGGCATTTCTGCTTAAGCATGCAAAATACAGTGTTGAACATGCAAATAATGACACGAGTCCTAAGTCCTAATAACAAAAAGCCTCTCAAACTGATGAGAATGATTGCAGAAATATTATTTAAATATTATTTCTGAATTACATATCAAAATAATGAAAAAGATAAAACCACAGAATTTAACTCAACGTCTCAATATAATCAGAAAAACTGTCCACTCCAGCCGGTATGAGAGTAAAAACTCCATTCATGCAACTTTTTTGACTATCGCTAAATCTCTGTCCAAATTCTCACCTCTAGCTTGAAATTGTCTGACGTAGAATCTCAAAATAATTAAATTTGTAGACACCAGAATGTATACCAAAAGTATGTGGACACCTGACCATCACACCCATATCTAGTTCTTCTCCAAACGGTTGCCACAAAGTTGGAAGCACACAATTGTCTAGAACACAAAGTACACAAAGCGAGATCCATGAAGACATGGCTTTGCCAAGGTTGGAGTAGAAGAACTCGAGTGTCCTGCACAGAGCCCTGACCTCAACCCCACTGAGCACCTTTGGGATGAACTGGAACACTGACTGCACCCCAGTATCAGTGCTTGACCTCACTAATACTCTTGTATCTGAATGAATACAAATCCCAAAAGCCACGCTCCAAAATCTAGTGGAAAGCCTTCCCAGAAGAGTGGAGGTTATTATAATAAATCTGGACTGGCATGCTCAGAAAGCACATATGGGGGTGATGGTCAGGTCCACACACTTTTGGCCATATAGTGTATTTCAGTGTATTATTTGAAATTTTTTTTGCACCTCCAATGCTAATAACATTTAAATATGCTGCAAATATTGAATATAGAACCATCTTCACCATGGTCAAAATGTCTGAAATTGTCAGATCTGTTACACGTTTCCAACATGATGAGGCTGTTTGGTCCGAACAATATGTTAATCACAGACACACACTGACATACACACACACACTTCACCACCAGATGGATCCAATATAGGAAGGATCACTACTGTGACAGGTGCCTCTCCAAGTCACAGCACAGGAATCCAGTGGTAGACCTCTCACTCTCACACACACACACACAGGCAGTTGGGATCTGAGAGTGGCGCCACTAAGTGGGGAGCTCAGAGACCGCAGTGGTACGACTCATGCTGTGGTCATGTGACTTAACCCACAGGAATGTGATGGTCAGTAACTTAAAAGTGTGTGTGTGTGTGTGTGTGTGTGTGTGTGTGTGTGTTATACACACTCTTCTTCTCTGTCCAATGACCCTTTACCCAGTTATCACCTCCAAATCACAACCCTCCCTCTTTTTCAATCACATTCATCATTCACAGCCCACCAGCCACCAGTCAGCCACCAGTCCCACTTCCTTCCTTTTCGTCCATTCCACTGTTCTTTTTATCCCTTAACCACTGAGTGCTTCCACCCATCTATTCTCCCCTCACTGATCCAAGATCACGTCTGGCGTTGTGGTCAATAAGTAACTAGACTTGGACAATACAGCAGGCCGCAGACTTTGGAGATGAGTGTCACTAATTGCTTTGCCAAAATGTGATGGGTTCAATGTGCTCTTAATCGTCTCGCAGCTCTATAAGGGTTAAAAGTACGCCCCCGTGCACAAAGCCAGCTCCATGAAGACATGGTTTCCCAAGGTTGGAGTAGAAGAACTCGAGTGTCCTGCACAGAGCCCTGACCTCAACCCCACTGAACACCTTTGGGATGAACTTTAACACCAACTGCACCCCAACATTAATACCTGACCTCAGTAATGCTCATGTAGCAGAATGAACACAAATCCCCACAGCCACGCTCCAAAATCTAGTGGAAAGCCTTCCCAGAAGAGTGGAGGTTATTATAACTGCAAAGGGGGAATAAATCTGAAATGGGATGTTCAACAAGCACATGGTCAGGTGTCCACAAACTTTTGGACATATAGTGAATTTTCATTAAACAGGGCTATTCTATATGTGAACGCATCCCTCATTGTCCCTCATTATCCCTCATGTCCCTCATTGTCCTCCCATAATGGTGAGTTTGTAGATATGTACACTTTTCCCTATCATGCTATAGTCAGGTATTGATGCTTTATAACTCCATAACAAGTAACAAGTAACCATCTGTGCATTCAAATCTATATTTTTATTGCCAATTTAGCTGGGTTTCCACAGTTTTGTTGCTGCTTTACTAGCAGAACTACATCAGCACTAAATATCACACAAACATTTTCGTTTCTGTATTAAGAATGTATTTTGGAGGCTTGCTGATATAGCGAGGTTTTCTGTGAAGAGATGTTCATTTAGCGTCCCAGTGTCGGAGCTTTGTAACAGTCAGAGGTCTAACTTTAATTTGACGAAAATGTTCAGGACAGAAGGCTGTTGTTGTTTCTCGGTAACAGTAAAACCATAAAACATCTCAGAGATACTGGAGCATGTAACTGCCACAACACGACTGTGTTCACATGTAAAATATATCACGTTCTGTGAGTGATCAGGACGACATGTTTGGAGGTTGTTTAGAAACCGCGTCACATTTATTGCTGCGGTTTTCCTGTAAAACATTTAAAGAGCTGTGTGAATTTCAAACAGTTCCAGTAAATCTATGGGACACAAACATCGCTCTGTCAAACAATATATCCATCTGGCCTTAGCGGGGGTGGGCAATAATTAAGGAGTAAAATACATGGTGATGTTATGCAACCTGACATGAAGCGGAGTTCCTCTTACCAACCTGCGGTTGATCGTTTTCCAATAACAGCAAGGAAGTGTTTTATTCCAATTATACCACAGAAATCTGCCAGTGATTACATTATTTATTTAGTAAAGATTGACACTGTACTTTTTTATCTATTTATAGTCGGGTTTATTGTTTCTGTTATCACACTAACTGCTGTTTCCTCACAAGTTTCTTTTTCTCTCTTGATGTTAACAAGGAAATAAAGTACAGTTCTTCTGACATGTATTCAATTTAGTTCTACTACTACGAACTAATGTCCGAGGGCTTGTTTGTCAGTTTTCATCACGCATACAGAACTGTGCAAAAGTTTAGGCAGCCCCTTTTTTTTTTTTACTCCAAACTTTTGTTATAGATTTTACATTATCGAGTCAGTACGAAAACGTTTTAGTTTTCAAAATTAAATGTTACAGAAAAATGTTTGTATGTCAGGAAAGAAAGCAGTGTATTACGTAAGAGACACTTTTCAGAGAAAAAACACAATGAAGGCTACTGGGTTTTGCTGCAAAAATAAGAAGCGAGTGCGACAGTCAAAGTCTCCAGAAGAACCGTGTCTGGTTCTGCAACATGCTCAATAAAACTTACAGCTCATTTCTTTATAAACCTGCACTAACTCTACCAGAGACTACTATTTTTATTTTTATTTTTTGTCACACCAAATATTGACTTTGTTTCATATACTACTGTGTACTGCTCTTTTTTTTTTAAATGTAGAAATGTAGGTATCTTTGCTCTACAGCATTTCTTTGCATGTGCAAGACTACTGTATATATGTACGTCACTGAGTTCTGAATTTCCTTTGAGCTGGGGTTGAGTTACTATTGATAAAGCCATAATGTCTGGTTAGATTTTGAACATACTGTATGGAATTCTTCCTTTGGAATGTTTAGCTCGTTAAAAACAGTATTGGTGACAAACGTTTCATTGTGATCAGGTCTTGTGTACATTTATCCAGAGAACAATGTGTACATTTATCCAGAGATCCAGATTTATCTCTGCCAGACGTTAGCTCAAGCTAGTGGGTTCTAAACTCAAAATTCAAACAAAAATAATCCCCTCAGTGTTCACTATGAAGCCACGCCCCCAAACATGAACACACAGCCTTGGCTAGAAGACATGTATGCGAGTAAAATGCTTCGTTTGGCTAAAGCTTATAAACAGGAATTTCTGCCCTCTGACGAGGGGGAAGGAAGAAATAAAGAAAAATGCTCCCTCGGCTCAAAATTCCTACTCAGAAACATTTTCCGGATCAGTGATAAAAATCCACATGCAATCACTTCAGATTTTTCACATGCTATTCAAATGTCAGGTTCTCACCTCCTGTTACCACCACATGTATGATATCTAGATGATGATACTGTATTTCTGACCTGTCCTAGGATCTGCGCTGTGCTCGTTCACTCCACAGCGCTATTCTCAGCGTGATGTGACACGGCTGATCTGGGATCAGTGCTGCTCGTTGCCCGAGGGGGATTTTTTCACCTGGCTCTCAGTAATCCTCTCTAACCGTAGCTCATTGGAGGCAAAGTTCAGTCTGGAAGGTGCGGTGAGAGTCATGGGCCAAGAGTAAAATATGGTTTCACAACAGGTACCATCAGGTCAACACCTGCCCACACACACTCACACACACATTCCTAACGTTGTCCTGCTGACACAAACACTCTTTACACACTAAAGACCATGATGCAGAACTGCCTAGCCTGCAGCATGAGACTCATTTGTACACAATTTGTATACTCATTTGTGTAGCCTGTAATGCATCTTGATTAAGTAAGGACTAAAAATACTTAAGTGTTGTAACCGCGGGGTAGCGGGGGAGTCAGGAGCCTATCCCAGGGAACTCAGGGCACGAGGCAGGGGACACACTGGACAGGGTGTCCCCATCACAGAGCACAATCACACACACATTCACACACTATGGACTATTTGGAAATGCCAATCAAACTATAATGCATGTGTTTTGACATTATAAAAGGTTTTATCCACGTATTTGGCATTTACATTTATTCATTTAGCAGACACTTTTATCCAAAGCGACTTACAAATGAGGAATTTTGTCTCACTGTCTCACTCTCTCACTCACGCTCTCTCTCTCTCCCACTCTGTCTCACTCTCTCGCTCACACACTCACTCTGTCTCTCTATCACGCTCTCTCACTCACTCTCTCTCTTTCTCTCTCACGCTCTGTCTCACTCTCTCTCTCTCTCTCTCACTCTATCACGCTCTCTCACTCTCTCTCTCACTCTCTCTCACTTTATGTCTCACTCTCTCTCTCTTTCTCTCTCACTCTCTGTCTCACTTTCTCTCTTACTCTCTTTCTCTGTCTCACTCTCTCTCTCTCTTTCTCTCTCACGCTCTCTTTCTCTCTTACTCTCTGTCTCGATGTTAATAAGATAAAAACACGCAGCTCGTTACAGAGAAACAGTAAAGTTCTCTGTCCTGAAGACATTCCTGTGTTGGAACTGTTACAGTTCTGTTATGACTGTTACAAAGCACTAACACTGGAGACTCCTTTCTATAGATGTTCATAGTATCAATAATTGTCAATACGGACATTTTTCTTCGTTAAACACGTTTTTAAAAATCTGTTTATTAGTCTTAGATTATTGTGGGCCATTTGAGTGGAGTAGAAATGATAACGTATTAGAACGAACGCATTACTATAGACCTGTGATTTGAATTACAGCGTGAACTACTGTCAGTGCTGCTGTTATAGAAAATAAAATCACCTTCTGACCAATCAGATTTGAGCATTCAACAGCACTGTGGTATAAATATCACATGATAATTAAAAAATAATTACGGGCCAAGCAATAGGTAGGCACCTATTGTTTTCTTTAGTGTTCTTTATTATTATTGCTCTGATTACTTTTGCCCATTGTCATGTGACTGGTCTTCCTAGATTCCTTGGCTCAGGCCGAGAACAATGATACCAATTATGCCACGGTCGGCCGAATCTGCTGTCCGCCATTTTGAATTGAGTAAAAAACCCCGACTTTTTCTAACTCCTCCTAGACCGTTCATCCGATTTTCACCAAAATTGAAACAGATCATTTTCAGACCATGCCGACAAAAAGTCATGGAACTCAATCTGATTGGTCAAACCGTTCTCGAATGATGCACAAATGAATTTGAAAGAGAGCACGGCAAAATAGATGTGATGCTATATCTCCATAATGCTTTAGCAAATTCAGACCAAACTTAGTATATGCCATGGGTATCATAACATGAGGGAAACTGCACAGTTTTGGAACAGTGCCACCTTGTGTTCAGGAGATATGAAAAAAGCTAATTTTTACTTATAACTTCTAAACGGTTTGTCATAAAATCATGTCCATGCTAAAATCCTGCTTGCTTATTGCCTTCCTTTGCTTCTGTAGTGCTTGGCCCTATAATTGTGTGTGTGTGTGTGTATATATATATATATATATATATATATATATATATATATATATATATATATATACACACACACACACATATATATTTTGTATTGACTTTTTTTATTACACGAAAATGTGTCTGGAACTTTCTGCTTAGTCATTTATAACTCATTTGCATATTACAAATGCCAAAATGATATATTGTGCGTAGACGCACACTTCATAACATGAGCACAAACTCTAACATGTGTAATTAACCTTGTCCATTCACCCTACATTAACCTTCATTAAATGAAGGCTACACAACATAACAGACATGATAAATCTTGCTAACTCGCTCCACACTCTCTCTCACAGCTCTCGCTGCTCACTCTTTCACACGTCAGCATGCTGAACCAAAGCAACCAGGACATTCTTTGTCTGAGCGATTACATAAGCGCAGTCATATAATCGTCCTTGGAGGTGCGAGCTGCTGCTTTAACAACCCGTTCCTTTCGAAAGTTTCTTCTTTTGTTACCATGGCGATATGGATGCAGTTGTACATCACTTTGAACAACATGCAGCAACATTGTACAACATGTCGCAACATCGAGATGATAAAGAAACGTAAAGTCGGGGAGATTTAACTGCAGGCACAAAAACTATAGCTGTAGTGTATTACAGTAATGGGGAAAATCCCACACATGCTGTGTTACTTTGTATGAATACGGACATGTTTTATCATGCTGGAGAATGAGAGCCAGAATTTAGCATGCATGAATGTGTATGTGTAGGGGTGTGTTATTACTCTTGGGTTGGAAAAAAACTTTGGTGATTTGTGTTTCTTGAGGGATAATACGACCCCTTGAGGGGTCGTATTCATTTTACAAACAATGAAATAACGTCTTGAATGAACTCTTAAATGTTACAAAGATCATCACCAGACTGCTAAAACTTTTCTATTTATAGTAATGTTGAAAATAAAACAACAACACATTTGCAGCTGTCCATATAAACTCTTCAGATCTTCATTCTTCAGATCTTCGAGGAAATCGTTAAAATCATATTCTTTTCATTTATACTGCTCTTGTTTGGGACATGCATGAATGCCCTTTAGAACAAACAGAGCCATCGTAACACACACACACACATCTTTGTGACGACCTTTCCTTGACATAAAAAATTAATACAGATAGTTAATGCTATTCAACACCTAAATCTAATATTAATTTTAAACAAAAGTTTCAGTTTTAAAAGCAGTTTTCCTCATGGGGATCATCCAGATGTCTCCAAAAGGTCTAAAATGAAACCTATTCCTATCCTTGGTCCTTATCAAGATAGAAAAACATATCCTCACACACTCCTCATAAGTGATGTTCCCTTAATAGCATAGAGATGTTAATAGCTCTCCCCTACTTTTCCCCTTTATTTCCCATAAAACTCAGGAGTCTCATTCTCATTACTATGGCAATCTGTCACCATTTAGGACCACCGCCACCCCCGCCACCCCCACAACCTCCGCTACACTCTACTAGACTCTCTGTGAAATGAATTATTGAACCACTTACACAACGTTTTATTTAACTTTTTACGCACATCTAGGGGGAAAAAAAGGATCGATCGGGTGCCATAGATTTTTCAAGGTTTTAAAACTAACAAATGATTCACTTTACTTTTAGATTTATTACAGATTGCAGATTAGACATACATTCCATCTCTTCACATGATGAAATGCACTCGGGGAGCAGCCATAAACAATCCTATAAATCTGTGACTGCAAATCGCAGAACATTTCTGCTTCCATTTGAATAAAGGTACAATAAATAAAAATTAAAATTAAAAACCCAGAGCTCAGAGAGCACTCAGGCATCTTCACAAAATCACCACTGAGAGGCAAAGCAGCAGAACATCCAGGTGGTGAGATGTGGTTAGCTGGGAATATCAGCCTCTACCACACTCTGCCATTCCACGGACACACAGCAGCAGATTTCCCACTCAGCTCCACCTATTATACACTGATCCATTCACCCACCCTCGCTCTCTCTCTCTCTCACACACACACATTTTCTTTCTGCACTTCCAACATCTTCCCTGGGAGCACCGAGCCTGCTGTGCCATTTAATATCGCCTTAACTGGTCTTTTTCTGGACTCGTAATGGGATCATTAAGAGGTTTCGCACTGCTGAGTGCTCTTTAGGCTCAGGATAAAGATGTTGGTGCACTGCGCGTGCACACACACACACACACACACACACACACACACATCTGCACATTTACACGTGAGATTTGATTTAAATTTAAACTGACTGACATACAGTACGCAAATGTACTCCGCAAGATACATTTTCAATTTTTCAAAATTACCGCAGGTTTCCTGCAGACTTGGGCCAAGACGTGTCACCACAACGCGCATTCAGCCAAAGCCTCTTCGATTCACGTGCACTGAACACGAGTACAGCTAAAGGGTCTCATTTACCAGCAAACATCACTGTGAAAGACCGTGTAAAATTATTTCGTGCAATTGCAATTTTGCCAATTCGAGTAGTTTTCCGCAAAAAAAGCAATAAAAACTCTGCAAATTGCATCGCAAATTTTGGGGGGGGGGAAGCCGTGGCAAAATCGAGCGTTTTTGGCCGCAACAATCACAAAAACACTCCACGAAATCCTGTACGGACTGTTCAATGCACCTTGACATGGATTATACAAGTCTCTGAAACTGTTCTGGAAAGATAAACACTTTTTCCAAATGACATTCCCTCAGTTATTGATCTAATGCTGGCAGCGGAGAGCACTATCTAACACATCGCTCCAAAATGTCTCATAGGTGTTCAGTTAGGTCGAGATCTAGTGGCTGTAGCATATGAGTTGCATCATTTTTATCCTGGTAAATGGTCTACACTTATATAGCGCTTTTTTAACCTTAGTGGTTCCAAAGCGCTTTACCCATTCACTCACACACCTATAGTAGCAGAGTTGCTATGCAAGGCGCTAGCAACTTGGGGTTCAGTGTCTTGCCCAAGAACACTTTGGTATGTGGAGTCACGTGGGCCAGGAATCGTTCTGCCAATGCTACGATTAGCGGACAACCCGCTCTACCACCTGACCCACAGCCGCCCGCCTCGTCAAACCATTCTGTGAGCCTTCTGTGGATAGGGGTGGAGTCATCCTGGAAGGGAGTACTCCCATCAGGATAGAAAGTGTTTCATCATAAGATAAGGGTGATCAGTCAGAAGAACTTTGAATTGATTTACAGTAACACTTCTCTCTGAACTGACAACAACTAGTATCTCCAAAAAGTGTCCATTGTCTGGAAATGTGACATTTACATAAGTAAAATACCTGAAAGTATTTTTTTATGACTGGCATCCCAACCAGGCTGTATTCCCATCTCAATCCCAATGTTCCGGGGACAGGCTCCAGATCAACCGCTGTTACTGAAGATGAATATATGAATTCAGGTTCATGAGGTTTATATTTTTATATGTTGTTTGACTGTAATTTAAATCCTTCCCCCACTAGCATTGTTTTTGTGGAAGCACAGAATCATATTAAACTCTTTCCCTAACACAATGGTCTCACACAGTCTCCTCATACATCAGTGCATCTGAAGTTCTCAGAGATTCACTGTTAACTGCTAATGGTCTGTCTGAGTTCGTCCATTTGTTCACTTGGTACAGCTGGCTCATGGTCACACAGCTCTCTCTGTAAAAAAAAAACATTAATTGTGTTATGAATTTAATATACCAGGTAATCATGCATCATCATCGCATTTGGCATGATTGATACCGAAATCTGGTGCACAGCATGACCAGGAAATAGTCACTGCTTCATGCACTAAGCTGTTGTGGAAATAACGTCTAGACAAGCTGGCATGCTCGCAAAGTTAATTGTTTCGAGAAATCTTTTTTCCTTGTATATATTATGTGATTTACAGTTAAACCGAAACCTACAGAAGAAAGAGTCAAGTCAAGCACATACATACTTGTCAGATATTAGGATAGCGTAGCAGCCAAACTATCAATATGCATGGATTAAACATCCTGGTTTTGATGCACAGTAGTAATAAAGGTCTCTGCTAATGGCAAAACATGTATTCATAGCGGTTGTGTTTTAAGTATATAAAGCGAGACTTGTGGGTTAACTGTGACTCATTGGAATCTTGGAAAAACGTTCATGTTCATATGTGCTACAGTCCATTTGAAATATAACAGTTGTACACTAACAACCTGATAGAGATCATTTTCAATATCTACACTGAAATGTATCTGAATGTGTGTGTTGTTTTTTTTTTTATAGATTTAATTGATATAATACTTACTATGAAACTCACTATTGTTCCTGAACAGTTAGATTTCAAAGATTTCAGCAGACTATCTATATATATATATATATATATATATATATATATATATATATATATATATGTATATATATATATATATATAGTCATAGTTATATAGTTACATTAATATATTCTGAAATGTTTTGTATTGATAGGACCGCAATTCGAGGGAAATACAATGACCTGGAGTGTGAAAAACTATTATGCAAAACAAAGAAACTCTTTAATACCTACACACTTAAATCCTACAATTTTTTTCCTCATACGAGTCGATAAATACACATACACGTGATCTGTATTTTAATATTAATGGTACATACACTTGAGTGATTTTGTACTACTTTAAACTCTGTACTACCACCTTGTGTTAAGCATTAGAAGTGCACACCTTGAGAAAAAGTCAGCAGCCAAAAGCCAGTTTCCTTGAGCACTGTGAGCTGCACAAGATGCCCAGGGTCCAAAGTCCAAATATCCATTAAAAAAAATCTTATCAATATTGAGGAATGGACAGAGTAATGGCCGTGATATTCAGCCATAGAGGCTGGCGTAGACAGCAGGATAAAGATTCATTGGTTGGTCATCTTTGGCTGCCATATTTATTGTGACAGCTTTTGCAGCTGTAACACACTAGACAAAATACTGACGAGTGTCTCGTCTACAAACTGAAGACAACTGGACGTGACTTTCAGCCTATACATAAAAGAAGTCAAAGCCTTCAAACATTTCTGTGTAGAACTTCAGAGTAATTAGTTTAGTCTCTATTAGCTAGCATTAGGAATGATGATTATGAACATTTGTGACTTAAAATCCTTTCAGAAACGTGTATTAATAAAGCAAATTTCATATCAGTGTAGTCATTCTCTCAGGTACCCTGTCAATACCTCATGCTAACTCATCCTAGCAAGTTTATAGTACAAGCAAACAGTGTTAGCATAAAGATGATTAACATTTATAAATTTGATCAAACTACCTCAGAAATCCACACTAAAAATGGAAAAGCTGTAATCAGTGCTGTGAAGCAGCTTATGAATATTTTTTCATTCGACTTCCAGTTATTCCGGGTAAGCTAGCTTACCAGGTTAAGCAGTTAACATTCTGATCTTTTCTTAATATAACTTAAAATCCTTTCTGAAACCTTGTAAGTTTGGCTCATGTTAGCCGAACCCGATCAAGTTGGTATATTAACCAGGTGGCTAGCATTATACACACTTAACATTTTAACATGAAATAAAAATTCTCTCAAAACCCATCAATTAACTAATAACTAAATATCGTTAACTAAATAAGTGGCTAGCACTGGCAGTGAATATTGTGAAAATGTACAAATATGACTTGAAACCTTGTCAGTTTAGCTCATTTTAGCCAGGGAGCTAGTGTCACTGGTGACATTTATAAACATTTATAAATATGACTCAGGTTACCTCAGGTTAGCTAGCTGGATAACAAAATCTGCACATATATAAATGCCTGACTTCTTCCTACTTGAAGACTTCCATATATGGATTCAAAGACACGCCCACATTCCCATTTACGGCCTGCTACACACACCCACACACAGCCGCTCTCCGGTCCACACATTTTCTGTGGAAATCCATCCAATTAGCAATAAAGGGAAAAAGGGAAAAACAAAAATCTCAACTTTTTACCTCTAACATTTTTGGGACACGTATTTACAGGGTTACTGTGACACAAATGTAGTCCTTGTTTATTCTCGTGGCGTCCCTTGGCACGGGCAACGGTGAACATTGTGTTCTCGTGTGTCTTTTTTGTCTGACAGCCATTTACTTTGCCAAAGAATGTGCTTTTTGGCCTCACCATCGTGCCTGAGCAGGGCTCCAGGTTCCTCTCTGATGCGCTTGCCTAGCCAAATTCTCTGCCTTTTCCCACTATTCAGAAGCATAGCTAGGGGGGGATTTCGCACTACTTTTTACTTTCTTTAATCGCATATTATTGGCTAGCTGTTGCTATGGTGAGAAACAGAATTAACCAATCAGGACCATGTATTTTTACTATTAATGACTGAAAGCTACTAGCCAGCTAGCTACACTCTGTACTAGACCGGGTTTTATCTGAGAAAATGTCATTTCCTCACATTACTAGCATCTTATTCTTTTTACCATAAGCCAAGAAATGGAATTTCCACATGTTTGGGGGCTGCCCATGAATTTTTAATGTGAATGTTACTAATTATGGCAATATTAACTAATATGGCGCGGTCATGTCGTACTGATAAATATAATGCTACAGCTCTCATAGTGATTTTATTTAGTATACCCCCACAACCGAAATGAATTCCTTGCTAGTCCAGTACTGTTGTGTTCTCCACCTCTGAGTTTCTTCACTGCCGTCACTCTCAATCTTTTTTTCTTTGCACCTGTTCTCTTGCCTTGAATTTGTTCTGCACTTTTTTTTCTCTACTTTATCTACATTTTGTTCTCTTTCACATCTTGATTCACTTAGACAACATTTAACACGTTTGCATGACGTAGACCATCAGGAAATAAAACACTTTATTTATAATCACAAAAAATTAGGTGAGAAAAAAAATAATTCTCAGCAGGAAAACCTCATTTGTGGCCTGGGCTTTACAAGTATTCTCAGTCTGAAAATGCACAAACAGCAGCAAAAAGTGTTTACTGCACGTACATTCTCACAAAAAGGGGCCTCGGTCCGCCGGAAACCCCAGCCGACACGTCTCTTTCCTGAGAAAAAGGTAAAATCCCCGCGGGAGGTCTGGCACCAGGCCAAGTCCACGTCAGCATGACACGTTGTCTGACTGACATGTCAGGCGGCCATTCTGGAGCCAATGATTTCCGAACTAGTCTACTGTGGTACAGGTCCCACCCTTCCTGTGCTGTTTTGACTGTGCGTGCTCTCTCCTTACCACACACACACACACACACACACACACACACACACACAGAAGTGAGCACTTATCTTTACCAGTTCTCTGTCGATGGGAAGGTGCAGCTCTGAGGCGCTGTCATTTTAACCAGCTAATCCCTAACACGACGTTATAACTCACACATTCCCTCGTGAACAAGCATGTAAACTACAAAGCACCTCTGATTCTGTGTCAGAGATATAACAAGAAATTAAAATTAAACGTACAAAAGTTGGCGTGACGCACTTAAAAATACATTACATTCAATAAACTTTTTTAACAGCCCACCGAGCGGATAAACGAATGATAGCGAATGTTCTTTTCTAATCAGAATAATACATTTTGCTTGCGTTCTCATCAGTGTCTACGTGTGTGTGGACCGAAAAGGAGTGAGACACCCAGACTGATGATCCAAATACATATCTCCAAATGCATAAAGATGAAAAACCAAATGTTATGCCAGAAAGCAGGAGCTAAAAAGAAGTGAGACAGAGTGCAGGCTACTCACCTCCCGTCTCACATCACTCAATCCGCCTCTGTTTCAGCGCTCGTAAATCTCTCCCTCTTTCTCCAGAGCGCAGGAAGGAAAGGAAAGAACCACAGAGCGAGAGAAGAGACAAGTGCACACTGCCGAGTCGTTTCCCCTCCTTAAACTGAGCTGTCACTTCTCTCTCTCCCTCCCTCTTTCTGTCTCTCTCTCTATTAAGAAGCAGCGACTCGCAATCTATTTCTCTCACTAATGAAACTAGAGCATGACTCACTATCTCTCTCTCTCTCTCTCTCTCACACACACACACACACACACACACACACACACTGCCATCACAGGTAAAAAAACTGTCCTCCTTTCTTGTTCCTCCAAAGTCCAGGATTTTTGCTGGGCTCCTTTTTATCACTTGTGGCCTGATGATTCATTCGCTTGCACAACTAGGCCGAGAAAACACACTTTTACAAACAGCCAGGAGCGAGCGGGACAACAGGCCATCTTTACTCCCACACACACACGTACACACACACACACACAGAAAGAGAGATTGTGAGCATAAAAATGGTGCAGGAATGAGCAGGGGGAAAAGGTATTTTCACAGACAATTACATCTTTTTGAGCTTACTAAGCAAAACTGCCTCCTTATTACGGCTGTCAGCATTGATCCAACTACACACACACACACACACACACACACACACACACACAATTCACAACCCTTAAACTACTGCATAATACTACCGTTCATTATTAGCAACGGTAAAAGCCTAAAAACTTTTTTTTTTTACAGACACACAGGATGCATCGTTGTACTATCAGCAGTAATCAGGGCTTACGCACACCAGCATGTGCATATGTATGTGAGTGCAAGTGTGCGTGAGCCTGTGCATAAATGTGTAGGAAGGTATTTTAGCAAGGAATTCTTATCATTAAGTCATACTAGACAATATGCCAAGTTTCAAAAAAGGATGACGATGCAACGTTGCAGACTCACATCACATCTCAGAGCATCATCAACAATAACAGCATCGGCTCGGAGAAAATAAGCTCAGAGTGACTGAGGAGCAGCAAACACTTACTGAGAGACACAATCGTCTCCTTCTTTTACTCCTTTTCTTTATGTCATTAATGGAAAGAGACAGGGTGTTTGTTTGAATTGCCATCCTCGCAATAAACCTGCCCTAAAGATGAATCACATCATTTCACCCCCCCGAAATGGATTATACAACTATGAGCAGGTAGAAATCTGAGAATGCCCTCGTCAGTAGTTTTCCACTGAATGTTGCATAACTGGATTTATACAATCAGTAAAATCAGTAAACCCCTTTCTACCACTTTTTACAAAATGAAATACTGCAAACTGAATAAGCTCTTTAAAAAATATATGCATTAGTATTTCCATTTTATACTTAGAACTTATTACTATCAGCAAAATCAAAGCACTTGTCAGTGAAAGGGTCTTTAAACAAAATAAACATGTTAAAATAATGAAGTTTAATGTGAATTTAATATTTAAAAAAAGAAAAAAATTATTATATGTATTTTCATTAATTATATATACTTTATAATGCAGTTTTTCACTAAGTTCACCTCCCAGTTTAAAAAACAAAAGCTTGGGGAAAAAAGGAAAATACAGTAATAATCATATTCCTTTTCATTAATATTACTCAACTGTTTACATTCAAATGGTCTTATTTTAGATAAATAATACCTTAAAGTAAAATAAATAATACTTAAAGTCTTATTTTAGATAAATAATGTTACGCAAAAATATGTTGAGATATAACCAGCCAAACAACTGGCACTTGCACAGCTATTAATAAAAACCATAAAAACCGATTACTACTCGTATTCCTTTTCATTAATATTACTCAGTTATTTACATTCAAATGTGCTATTTTAGATAAGACCTAATGCATGTACTCAGTTCTGAATATATACAGTAGAATCATCCACAACTACAAATTAATAAATTTTCCTATACAACAAAATATGTTGAGAAATAAATAAGGCAAAATTTTAATAACCAGCCAAACAACTGGCTCTTGCACAGCTATAAATAAATAGAAAAAGATGGTGCATTAAAACTCCATTAAATCCAAATTATAAAAAAACAATCATCTTAAAGTTATATCAGTACAAAACCTCATAACCTAATTATCAATAATACTTTACAGTATCATTATATTCATACTGTTTTTTTGTTTGTTTTTAACTGAATCAAATAAGCCAAATATGTGCTGGTTAATTTAAAGCAAATCACAGGTTAATATTAATGTGCATGTTAGCTATAGTAATATGTTATTGTTTTTAGAGTAACAGCTCATTCATAGTGCTTGGGACATGTAATCTAAGGCTAATAATAAACAGATTAAAAGCTGTGTTAAAAAAAAACAAAAAAAAAAACAGTCACAGATCAGCCATAACATTAAAACCACTGACAGGTGACGTGAATAAGATTGATTATCTTGTCACAGTGGCACCTGTCAGGGGGTGGGATATATTTAGGCAGCAAGTGAACAGTCAGTTCTTGAAGTTGATGTGTTGGAAGCAGGAAAAATGGGCAAGGGTAAGGATCTGTGCGACTCTGACAAGTTGTGATGGATAGACGTCTCTTTCAGTTGGGATCCTTTTCCTCTGCACCATTTCTCTCTCTTTCTATTTTTTCTTTCTCTCCTTTCTTCCTCATTCTATTTCCTTCTGGGAATCTTTTCCTACAACCTAGATTACGCACAAATGAAGCTGTAAGAAAAGTGATGCAACCTAACACCACCACCCTGAGCTTAAACACGAGTAACATGATTTGGACGATTGTCTTTTTTCCTTTTAAACTTGATTACGATGTCTAACCACCGAACCATGCCTCACGTACACACATGTACAAACAAATACACCCACGGACAAGATCAAAAGTTTTTCTCTGTACAGCATGTGTTATTGACGGCACTTCATTTACATCTCAAAGCTACATCTCAAACTGTAAAACTACACAAACACTCAAGAACTAGGGTCTTTTAAGGGAAACACCACTTTTATTACTTCCCTACTTAGTGTAGAAGTGAATTCGTGTATGGGTGTGTATGTGTGAACTTCTCTATATTACTACCGTACAGTAATTTAGTACATTACAGTTACTCATATCAATACTGGGACTTTATGAGCTGCAACAGTCATGGGTTAAAAATGTATTAAAAGTCCCTAAATAGTCCTTGTGACAAACTGGACAATCTGTGTGGCATGTCTTAATGGAAACGGAAACTGTTTCCAGTTAATAGAGGTGTGGGGAAAAAAATGGTCAGTGACTGTGAAAACATGACCACGGTTAGAAAGAGCGGGACCTCTGTGAGAAGCTGAAAGCAGGCGGCAGGACCACAGCATCATGACAGTTAATTATTTCGTTAGAATGTAATGACTGTGCTGAGTTTCTGATTGACTGAGCAGCTTGATGACTGAAAGATTACCTGCTGGTTACTCATCATTAGAGCCTCGGTGGTTCAGTTATTGCGGGAGATTTCAGTGTGGATGGCTGATTGATTGAGGCGGCTCTCGTGTGATGGAGTGGTGTGACGCGCTCCTGTTGCTCTGAAAGAAGCGGTTGGAGCCTTTACTTAAAAGGCTTTTCTTAAGTTTTGTTCAAGAAACTGTCTACAGCAGGTAGCAATGCATGTGCACAACATCCTACTTGATTATATTCAGGTATCTCAAGTGATTTTACTCTAACAATCACGGCTACATTTTGTGTAGTATCTTTTGCTGGTTCTCTGACTCACTAAGCACGCAAAATTGTCGTTAATATTCATAAGCACACCCCAATTATCATTAATATTCATTCGTTATATATTAATAAATGCCTATTAAGGGAGAAGCACTTTGCTGATCATTACCACCAGTCATCATTTTTGTAATGAGTGACTTGTATTTAAAAACATCGTTACATAGCAATGTGTAATAGCGAAACCTTGCAATCGGATTGAGTAGCTGTTCGTCTGTTCACTGCCGCTACAGTAATGTCATTTTTACTCATGTGCCCATATAAGCACTAAAAATAACACCATTGTGCTTTCTCTTAAATTTCCCAAAATTACTGGAGTAACAGCTCCCCTACAAACGCTAACAAATGGACAAAAGTCACGCATCTTACGGGACAAAAAAAAAAAAGTGTCATGCAGTCCTCACTGCTGTTAAATGCTCAAATCTGATTGGTCAGCAGCTATTGATTCATTTTCTCTAACGTTATACTACTGCACTTTTTCTAATCATTTCCGTAGTAACAACCTACCCTATACAACAACTTGTATAGCGGTCGCTCAACATGAAAACATGTCATTGTTGATAAGTTGACGTTTTCTGGACATTTTATAGAGGGAGTCTCACAGTGCCAGTGTTTTGTAACATTCAGAGGTAAAGTTATAAGCACAGCAAAGCCTTCAGGGTGGAAAATTACGAGCGTTCTCGTTTCTCGCGAACAAGACAAGCTGCATTTTTGTCTTATTAACTTCAACAGAGAGAAAGAAAGATGCTGGTGAGGGAAAAGTGTTCATAGCTGCTATAACATAACTCGTAACAGGAACAGGCTTGTTTTGAGGACGTTCCGCAACGTTAAACGTAAATTTAAACAGATAGCGTTGTGCTTGAATTAATACAAAATAATAATTGTTAGCAATTTTAGCAATTTAGCTTCCGTTAATTGTTTGTTTGTGTCACGTAATGTGTTTAGCCTATGCTTGCGGCAGTAGGAAAGAAAATAAAATGCATGTCTCAACTGCACTCAAATGCTAACTGAAGCCTATCTCTATCTTTTTCTAAATCAAATTTTATTTCCTCAATTTGTGCTCACCTTTGCTGTGTACAACTAATATTACTGTTATGCTTGATCAATTAACATCCACTGCAACCACAGCATGTGGGGAAAAGCTGAAATGTGCTAATAAAATAACTTCTTAAAGCAGTAAGTCATGAGAGGCTGTGCGTTACAGTGGTTTTACCATGCGACGTGGGCCGTCGCATTGTTAAGTGCAAAACTATGCTATGTACACAGCTTCTGTGAATACATAGGTACTCATGCGATATCTCTTTGAAAAGCTAAGATTCTTGTGATTCTTATGAACCGTTTCAAGATACAGTCACAACAGCAGCTACAATCAACGACTCTATCAGACCACCAACATACAAACAAACACTTACAAAACTGAGGCAACTTAGCAAACTTTAGCTGGCACATTAGCAGAGGTCTACAACTGAGCCCTGGGCCACAACACAAATCTCCACATTTGAACAATCTATACTTCATAAAATAATCGAACACATTTACAGCTTCTGATTCAGAAACGCAAGATTTTCAGAGCAAAGTGGGAATCGCCCCATTTTTCAGGAGTATCCTTCGTGTATAGCCTGCGTTGTACTCGCCCAGGTTCAGGAAGCTGTCCTTCATATAATGTGCTATGCACAAGCAAACATTTGGGTTGTAATTCTCAGGAACAGCGTTATAAATAAACAGTAACCACTGATTCTTAATTTCGTCCGTTTTCGGAAGGCCAAACAAAGGGGTTTTGCTTTCGCACCGAAACAAACAACGTCTCCACGACATGCCACCTGAATTCACTGAAGCCTCGCCTTCTTTCTTTGTGGCTGCCTTTGGGCGGGATTATGCTAATATAACAAATAGTTACGTAGACGTTTGCGGGAGGAATATCTGGACTTCGAACGAGGCGTTTTCGGCAGGTCTGGAGCAGTGTTCTCTATTAGATAGAGTAAATCCCTTTGGGGAGACTATGAGCTTTTACTATTAACTTTGCAGATCTTATACATGCACAAACAGATACATTACACGTTAAAGAAGAAAGAAAAACATTAGAAAGCAGAATATGACTCCTTTAAGAAAAAGGATGCTGAACAAAGAAAACACTGATGCACAAGGACCGCGCTTGTCAATCACTATCCTGTTGTTTAGTAAAACCTTGCCTCTTTTCATTGACTCAGCCTGAGACAGAACAAGCTTCAGACTTGAATCTGGTGCTGCTCTTGTACACCTGCAATAACACATGAGTCATGTGGTGTACATGTACTTTGTACTCGTGTGACAAAATGCAACACAACATGTTTACACAGTAGTGTTTCAGAGTCAACAGATTCGGATGTTTACAACGTTGACACCTACGCGGTCTGAAACAGTGGTACTGGGTCAGCGGTCAAGGACAATGTGGAAGACAAACTTTTACTATGCATGGGGGAGCTTTATGTAAATAAGTCATTTATGGGTACCGCTCACTTTTGTTTGTTCTCTTTAATGGTGGACAATATGACCAAAAACATAATAATTCTCAAAGAAATTTCTATGATGCATAATATGTATCACGGTGTATAGCAAAACGTTAGTGCTGCATTTTTATAGATTTTTTTTGAAAACCTGTGTTTAATTACCTTCATATACCCCTACTGGACATACATACTCATCTTAATATTCTTTTGATAAACTGAACGGCAACTGATATCAGTTTGGTGCAATTATAATTTATGTCATGTGTAAATTAAAATACAAAATCTGGACACTAGGCTTTTACAATATCGAATTTTCTCTGATTGAGTTTTTCCATTTTAAAATATCCTAATAAATGATTTTTATGTGATTTAAATGCAATAATATGCAGTGAAAAGATAAAAAAAAACACATAAAAGTATTCTGATTTAGTCCTTTTACAAGGTGGTTGTCTAACGTCCAATATTTCCACTTTTGTTGTTGTTCAGTGTCGATCAGGTGAGCGCCAGTCAGAAAAAAAAAAAAAATTGGCATAACATTATTTTGTTTGATTTGACAATTCTTTGTAGGCCTATTTAATCTTTAAGGTCAAAATCTTTGTCCTTTTTTTCTCTTTCAAAACTGTGAAAAACACAAAAGCTGTTTGATATTTTGGGGCAAATGTACACTATATGGCCTAAAGTATGTAGCCACCTGACCAATAGAGCCATATGTTCTTCCATAAACTTTTGCCACAAAGTTGGAAGCACACAATTGTATAGAATGTCTTTTGTATGTTGTAGCATTACAATTTTCCTTCACTGGAACTAAGAGGCTCAAACCTGTTCCAGTATGACAACGCCCCTTAGCACAAAGCAAGCTCCATGAAGACATTGTTTGCCAAGGCTGGAACTGGAAGAACCGAGCACAGAGCCCTCAACCCTACTCAACACCTTTGGGATGAACTGCAACACCGACAGCACACAAAGCCTCCTCACCTAATATCAGTGCCTGACCTCACTAATACTCTTGTAGCTGAATGAGCACAAATCCCCACAGCCATGCTCCAAAATCTAGTGTAAAGCCTTCCCAGAACAGTGGAGGTTATTATAATTGCAAAAATAGGACTAAATTTGGAATGGGATGTTCAACAAGCACATATGGGTGTAATTGTCAATACTTCCATAATGTCTCTATACACATTTAATGAGTGGTCATATATGACGGATATAATGTTGTCATTCGCTAGTGCAGAACGTGAGGTTAACACTCTTATTAGCTAGCCGGTGTCACCCAGAAGACGATGGGTTTTCTTTTGAATCTGGTTCCTCTTAAGGTTTAATCCTCATGAGGTCTCGGGGAGTTTTTCCTTGCCACTGTCTCCGTCTTATTTGTTAGGGATCTAAATCTACATCTGGACTTCTTGAAGTTGCTTTGTGATAATGTCTATTGTTAAAAGTGCTCTACAAATAAAAATCAAATTGAACTGAACTTATAACTGAGGCTGAATCCAATCTCTATTTGGATTTGCTCAAGGACCAAATTCACAGCCTTCCAGTCACTAGCACCGAAACCTAACAAATGTGTCTCCTAAACAGAGATACACATGAAGAGTGATTCCTCTTTTATACCTGCTTCCTTCACCGTACCAGTACCAATTAAACTGTTACCTCTTTTGTGTACTGCTACTCCCCCCCCCCCCCCCCCCTCTCACTCTCATTCTCTCTCAATCTACGTCTGATTTTCTTAGATCAGAAGTCTTTGTGCAGAAGGGGGAAATATAATGAAGGAAGTTTAATATAAAATGACTCATGCACTCTTTCCCAGAAAAGATGGTCAAGGACGTCTTGTGAATTCGTGTGAAATGACCTAGATGCTTCATCCAATCTGCTGCTTCCATGTCATGACTGTGAGGCCGAGTACACTGCCCATCAAAACCGACAGCTAATCCAAAATAACCTACTTCCATTACATGTGACCTTTAAAGTACACTTGGATGACATTTAACCTGTATATATTTATTTTGATGCAGTAGCACAAAGAGAAGAAGGAAACCACCATGAAAGAAGAAACAGAGCTTGAGAGAGAATTTCACTGAGGAAAAACCCCCACAAAAGCACATAATGTTGATGATGTCAGCACATGATACCTAGGGGCCGTTACTGTAAGTGGAAGTCGATGTAAATGTTTATTGTGTGTGCATATCTGTAGGGTCATGTTTGCTGTTCCAAGTTTCTCCATACACAATTGATCACTTCCTGCTGTCTCACAGCGAGTACACATAGCCTACTGTTCTCCATATTTGTATATGTTGCAATTGCTTATCATTTATATCATGTATGCTTATCATGCTTATCATATATAGCTACAGGCTATTATCTCCCTCTGGGTGGAGGGAAAATAATAGGGATGCACCGAATGTTCGGCAACTGAAATTATTCGGCCGAAAATAAGTGAAAAGGCCGAATAAATTTGACCGAACAATGACGTGTTTGATGACGCGACCAAATAGCCTAGCAACCAGAGTGAGACGCGTGAATGTCACGACCTCCACTTCCGGCAGCGCGCTCGGCGAGAAGAGACGGATGTTGACAACCGTGACATTGTTTACTGTGGACACGTGCGTTTGTTTTTTTCTGTTCCGGAGTATTCTGTCATGTCGCGAGACGTAAGGGAGTAGAGTACGGAAGCAGGTAAAGACGTATTTATTTAAGGGCAGGCAGACAAATCCAAATCGTAATCCAAAAAAACGTAGTCAAGACGGGCAAAGAGTCGGGCGATCGGCAAACAGGCATAAACGGGCAAAGCAGGAATCAAAGTCGCGGTCACAGAAAACATGGTCAAAACACAAAACAAGAAACATGAACTAGTACTATGGACTGGGAGCGGAAAAACCAGCGGGGACAAAATGAACTAATCTATAGTTTAAACTAACTAAATCTATCAAGGAACATAAAATTAACAACGTATCTAACTATCCTATATCTACTATAATACTCCGCGAGGTGTACAGGGATGCGAGCAGTATATATCCCCAATATAATCAGCCGTATAGAAACGAATAGAACCATTTTCTGCACTCTTGTCAATAAACTTTTTAATGCACTTCTTTGTTATAGGCTACAGAGTGTTACATTCTTTCAGCAGTCAGTTATAGGCCTAACATCGGCTATTCAAGGAGGGCTCAAAGATGACCACATCAAAATATTTTTATTTTATTCATTTATTTATTTAAAGTTATATTGTGCCTTGTTGGTAGCCTATGCCTGCTGGAATGAAAAAACAATGTTCAGCGTTAAATAAATATTTTAAAACTGTAGTTTTTGTAATTGATTTTTTTCTTTGAAAAGCAAGACAAAATAGTAAAAAGCACATTTTGACTATTTAATTTATGCAATGGTGAAAAAAATGACAAAATAAATGGAAAAAACGCAAAAAAACGTGTTCAGTATTCGGCCTTCGGCCTTCGGCTAAGTTTTTCATTATATTCGGCTTCGGCTTAGGCCAAGAATTTTCATTTCGGTGCATTCCTAGAAAATAAACAAGAGAGAATGACCAAAAGGAAGTGTGCGTGTGTGTGAGTATGAGAGAGAGAGAAAGGCTTCTAGAGTGCTCAAAAACAAATAACTTACAAATAACAATAAGTTATAATCCAACAGCGCACGGTGGCTTAGTGGTTAGCACGTTTGCCTCACACCTCACACGGGGTTCGATTCCTGCCGGGGAATGTGTGCGGAGTTTGTATGTTCTCCCCGTGCTGCGGGGGTTTCCTCCGGGTACTCCGGTTTCCTCACCCAGTCCAAACACATGCATGGTAGGCTGATTGGCGTGTCTAAAGTGTCCGTAGTGTATGAATGGGTGTGTGAGTGTGTATGTGATTGTGCCCTGTGATGGACTGGCACCCTGTCCAGGGTGTACCCCGCCTTGTGCCAGATGCTCCCTGGGATAGGCTCCAGGTTCCTCCGCGACCCTGAAGTAGGAGTAAGCGGTAGAAGATGGATGGATGGATATAATCCAACAGTCTTCAGTCAGTGAAGACAATTGGCTTTCTAGAGGCATTTCAGAATGTTAGTATTGATCGACTATCATGGAACCTGAATAGTATGTTCATCTGTGGTTTCCTTAGTGTTTTACGGCAAGAACTAGCCTTTTATGGGCACAGATTTAGCAAATGGTGCTTGGACCCCGCAGCTTGCAGCTGTATTTCCGGTTACATTTCTCTACAGAAAAAAAGGAAACGCTTTTGTTTTCTATCAGCTCATTCTTCTGAGGTTTGCAAATTCTCAGGAGTAAAATTCACCTGGACGAACTTAATGTGAAGAAAAATTCACCGTTACCAGCAAATTCCAGTTTCCACATCTCACAGTGCGTTCAAGTCCTCCTGGGAAATTCGTAATTACGAGTTGGGAAGTTGAAACTACGACGTCAGGTGCGTTCAAGTCACTTTGGGCGGAGCAAGATGGTGGTGTACCTTCTCTTAATTAAATACAAAAATACAGCAAGGTTTTTGGGGGGGGGTTTTTAACGCTACTTCTAAAAAATATTCAGAACAAAGAATATGCATCAGGTGTGTTTTAATCAATTTATGAAGCCACTGTAAACTTTATCGTTAGATATTATATCACAATTGTACAATTCTATAGTATTTTGTGCAGGCGATTAGCTTGCCTTATTGTAAATAAAGACAAAGACAAAGACATGTTAAGCAATTTGCTTGTATTTCAGTAACATGCTGTATGTACCAAACACATAATAACTGAAATCAGCTTCTGAGACAAGTAAACGTTCAATTTCAACAAATTTACCGTCAACTACAGACGTTACCTCCATTGATTCCACCGTGTTTTCTTACTGACACGCCCTCAACACGGAAACTCAGGGGTTAAAAAAGAAAATCCCGAGTTTCCCGCTTGTAATTACGACTTTGTGGTGGCGTTCATGTGCGTTCAACTCGTAAATACGATCTTATCTTTCCGTCACTTGAACGTATCATTGCGTCCTTTCTCAATCAAGTGGCACACATCAATATCACAGAGAGAAACAGAAGCAACACTGCCCCCAACAGCTTCATTACTGTATAACACTCTAGTTTTCTTCTTCTTTCTTTTATTTAAGTGGAATACACATTCTTGCATTGCAACATTGTTGTTTCTTTCTTGGTTAAACATATTATAAAAACATTTTTTTTTTCATCGACCTGTGTGATTTTTCATTACCGAAGCTGTCGGGTTTGTCAACCAATTGTTGCAACCCAAATTACATGATCAATATTAACCTCTGAATCGTTTATCATGAGTATCTTGAACACCACAAAGTTTCATTACATTTCTAATGCCATTGCTACTAACTGTAACATTTAACTGACTGGATGTTAAATCCTATTTTTGGACAAATTATTATCCTTGTGAAATAGTTTGTATTTTTGTTGTTGTTGTTGTTGTTGTTTAAATGTCAAAAATTAGATAGCTGAACTGAATTTTATTTTCATAATATTGTGTAATATCGGTGCTTTCTAAGCACAACCTTGATATCAACATATATCATGCCACTGAATACTGCAGTATTGCCCTGTATATGTCCTGATACAGTCACAGCTTTCTGAATGTTAACAGTAACACTTACAAAAAATTAAACGTCAGAGAGAGAGAAGTGAAACTTAATAAAGAAGGAAAAGAGACATGACGTACACCGAAAGCCAATGGACATCTGTCCTGTGTGTGCGTTTGCATTTCACTGTGAGAGTACATAAAAAACAATAAGTAATAAATATGAAGCCTGAATCATTATGCTGTTTGTACATAACCTTGTGAATGCAAAGGTGTTTATTTAGCCATCTGTGTGTACATACTACTTATGTGTTAAGAGAGAGAGAGAGAGTGTGTGTGTGTGTGTGTGTGTGTGTGTGTTTGTTTGTTTGTTTGTTTGTTTGCCTACAACTACATTATTGACTTGCTCTTGTGGTGTGTGCCAGGCAGCTGCCTACATGTCTAGAGCAGGATCAGCACCGTGTATGTGTGTGTGTGTGTGTGTGTGTGTGTGTGTGTGTGTGTGTGTGTGTGTGTGTGTGTGTCTCCAGACAGCCACTAGGTGGAGGCAGGCGTTGGTTGTCCACTCCAGTAGAAAGAGAGAAGCGGAGGGAATAGTGCATGGTCATGATGACCAGACTGCCAGATCACTGACAGGTTGCGTCAGCATGGTTTCAGGCTGATGTAACAGTGATGTCGATGAGTTCATTTCAGGGGGAAAACATTGAGATTATGGATATGCCTGTATACCAGTGTGATGGGACGCTCCATACTAATAAAATCAGATATAATTATTGCTACGCCAAAAAAAAAGAAAAAAAAAAACCTTTCTGGATAAAAATGATACAAGATTTTAACACAGGGTATGTTTTATTTCTTAAAGTACTCCATAATGTCATTTTAAGTAAGTCTTCAACATGTATCTAAGCTTTCATTCTATTAAAAAAAATTTCCAGGATCTATGAATAAACATAAATATGTCATTTCGAAACACCTTATTATCCCCCTGCAATAACAAATCACTTAATATTATTATCATTAACTAATGTAGAAGGTCTGTTCTATTACATTTAAGTTTTGAATTTGTGTCATTTAATCACATATTTTTTTAAGTTTATTCACAGAATATAATAACTGTCCTTGCTTGCACTTTTAAGCAAATTGTTTTGGGGTTGTTGGGTTTTTTTCAGCACAGGAACTCATGATGAAATTATTATCCGTGATCATAACATACATCACAGATGCGATGAATGGAGATTAAGTTTTTTTAAAAATGCTGGATCACTAGTATTCTTTGTTGTTATATGTGTTCATCTGCCTGTTAACAGCATTATCTTCTGAATCTGTGTTTCATAATAATAATAATAATAATAATCATCATCATCATCATCATCATCTTTATTTGTGTAGCACTTTTATTTTTCAGGTCAAAATCTCAATTCTTGACTTACATGATGATAAAGCACATTAAATAAGCACTGCTTGTATACTACCAAATTAACTATATAGTGAATCTATGAGCATAGGTACAAATTGTTAAGTCAACGTAAGAAAATAAGTCCTAACCGCAGGCCTGCCTCAGCTGAGTGAACTGCATGGGCTGGGTTATACTGCTTCAGGAGATCAGCAAGATAAACCTGATCCAAATCACAGCTCTAATTCACAGCTTTCAATGTGATGAGCAAGAGTGTGTAGTCAATGTGAACCGTAACAGGCAGCCTGTGTAGCTTTAATAAGACTGGGGTAAGGTGCTGTGTCTTTCTGTTCCTGCTCCTATTAGATTTACGCTACGTGCCGTGCTATGGCCTTTCCTTTCCTTACTCTACTGTAAGGCAGAAAATATCCCTGTTCATGACAGAGAATCAGCAGCAATGTGGCTAAATATGGTGGGCATACCAGGTCCATTTTTATAAAATGTAGGACGATCAGGAACAGAGACACAAATAGAGAGAGAGAGAGGGAGAGAGAGAGAGAGAGAGAGCAAAAGGAGAGGGAGAGAGTGAGAGAGGAGAGAGAGAGAGGTGAGAGAGTGAGAGTGAGAGAGGAGAGAGAGAGAGCGTGAGAAGCGAGAGAATGAGAGAGGTGAGAGAGAGAGGAGAGAGGGAGAGGAGACAGAGAGAGAAAGAGAGAGAGAGAGGTGAGAGAGAGAGAGGAGAGAGGGAGAGGAGACAGAGAGAGAAAGAGAAAAGAGAGGAGAGTGAGTGAGAAAGAGAAAGAGGAGAGAAGAGAGAGAGAGTGAGACAGAGAGAAAGAGAGAGAGAGAGGAGAAAGGGGGAGAGAGAGAGAAAGAGAGAGTGAGAAAGAGAGAGAGTGAGAGAGAGAGAGAGAGAGAGAATGGAGAAAAAAGAAGCTGCAGTGAAAGCACAGTACACAGTAACCCAGGGTTTGGCCAATAATGAGAACAGATAAAGAGAAGTAAGCAGCACGACCTCCTCTCTTTACTGAAACTGAGAAGCACAACACACTGACTGTATCACTGTACATCTGCAGATCCAGGGATGTGTGACATAGCAAGATACACGGTATAACATTTGATCATTTCACAATACACTATGTATTACCAGCAGAGTGACATAATACAGTAGGGCAGCCATTTTCTTTCAAGGTAAGGACTAAGAAAGTCGGTTTTAAATGAGAAATTGTGCTGCATTAACAAATTCGACCTCAAGTATCACGCGTGTGTGAGCTCTCGCCCATTTCCACATAGCTGCTGTGTGAAAATGGAGAACTAGCTAGCGGGTGAGAATTGACGATTAAATGTGTAATAATAATAATAATAATAATAATAATAATAATAATAATAATAATAATAAAATTTAAATAAATAAAAACAAACAAATAAATAAAAACAAAGAAGCTCATTGTTTATAGTCACAGAACTGCAGACTGAATTATATTCAAATCTGTTGGAAATTATGACCTCATTTAGATTTGACATTTTTACACAGATTTATCTTCAACAAAAACAAATTATTTACCACAGAAACATTGTGTCCAAATCAGTTCGTTGTTTCTCTGAGTAACAATGCCAACAAAGTCAGTGTTATAAAAGTATTGAAAGTGCACGCAATACCCTCAGAAACATCTATCCTAATGAAATACATCCCATTATCAGTACTATGTATATAATAAAACATATAAGGACATGCTGTTAGGGGAAAATAAATCAATAACGTTGATTATCTTCCCATAACCACACATTCTGAAGTGATTTATTTATTTTATACTATGGTCGTACTTCTTATCCGGTTATAGTTACATTTGATGTTGAGCAACATCTGCAAAACAATTTCCTGTTTTTATTTCCATTACCACTATAAACGGTCGTTACCACACCAAACTCTCTTTTCACCAATCTCTCTCTTCCTGTCTTGAGGTCAATAAGACATAGATGCAGCCTATTATGTTATAAGAAACCACAAAATGCAAACTCCTCTGTCCCATTCTCAAGTCAGAAAACATGGCAGCGTTACTTCTTACTTCTATTACAAAAGACTGACACTGGAGGCTCCTTCCACAAACGTTCACAGAAAACTTCACCTTATTAACAGTTACACACATTTTCAAATCAGTTTATGTAGAGTCTGAAATACCAGTCCCTGTTTTAGTGGTTACTATATAAATGACAGAGTATTAGAACGAGCACATTAATATAAAACTGTAACTTCCAGCCAACAAGAGACCTTCTGACCAATCAGAATGGAGAATTCAGTGGTATAAATCGCGTATTAACTCACACCTAGTAACAAGTGGCATATTCATAAAACAAAACTCTATCCTACTGATTCACACTTCACTACAAACCTGTTTAAAGCTGCCCTATAAGTACAGTTTAGCACCTTACTGGATGCATGCCCTCGTCAGCTTGACATTTATTTCCCCTATGTTGAAAGCTGGCACCGAGGCTCAGCCTGGAGTTGTTTAATAATCTTTTATAGTTGTTCAAATTAGACACTGGATGCAAATGTGATTTATTAATCAATGAGCAGCACATAAACTGAAGGCATGTGAATTTGCACTTAACACAATTTCAAAACAAAGTCTAGTCTTCCATACCGGACTCCTTTGCCATACTAGGGTACTTTATGGTGTATCATTTGTTTGAACTGCCCTGGCCATGACTCTGTAAAGCACTACTGCATCACTGGATGTTTACTAGGGCCATGACTCGGCTGTTTCACGGCTGCTCCGGAATTAAAAGATAGATGTGTCCGAACTCGAGACGTGATAAACCCAGCGAACAGTAACAATGTTGAAAATCAGGCTCGGCGAAGAGACGGACAACATGCTGTTCGCTGTGCAAATGGGTGCCATTGATCTGTTTGTGTGCGTTCCTTCTAAACTGCATTCGGATCCATCAAAGACAGAGAGGGATGGTGTGGTTTTAAATACACTTTTCCTGTGAGTGAGATGGCCCAGTGGAGTTGACCTGATTTCCACTTGCCCCAAAAGGCCTTGTTCTCCAAGAAAACAAGCGACCCTGCTGCTCGGCTTCTTTCTCTTCTGCAGAGGACTCATCAACGTTCCAACACGCTGGAATTTGTTAATACTGTGTCCTCATTTCTAAACTAACGTTCTGCCAAAATCTGAAAATGACCCATTACCGTTCATTCAGAACAACACAAGATGGGCCAATGATTATTTCATGTTACGAGAAATGTTTAGTTAATGCCGGCCAAACTGCGAGACACTAGAGCGTCTTTGGCACTGGGCTCTCAATAATAATGGATAGAGGAACTTTTACATATTTCAACATGGTTCAGACTGCAGTTTATTTACCACTGGTGACAGGTAACTGTGAAGTAGGAGCTTTTAGGGGGTATTTTTTACACATTTTTCCAAATTTAGCAGTTGGTAATTCCCACCCAGGGTGGCAGAGTAGCCATGGCACAGTTCAAGGATCCTCTAAAAAAGCATCGCTTGTAGGTGGACTGCCTGTGCTTCATGGCTCCTAGGTGTGAATGAGTGTGAATGTGTGTGCATGATGCCCTGCGATGGACTGGCATCCCATCCAGGGTTTATTCCTAACTCACTCCTAGTGTTCCAGGGATAGGTTCTGGATCCACCACAACCCTGACCAGGATAAAGACATTACTGAAGAGGATTGAATGAGTGAATGATTCACACTCACTAGCTTAGGGGTGTCCAATCTTAGCCGCAAAGGGCCGGTGTGGGTTCAGGCTTTAATGCCAACCAAGCAGGAGCCAATCACCCCTGTGATTGGCTAGTTGCCACTTTTTGCTCAGCAGCAACACTTGCTTTCTTTTAGAGACATGAAACCACTCATGCATCTTCATAGGACAGCTGAACACACTTAGAGGGGAGCATTAACTTACACATGAGATAACAGGCACCTATGACTGGTTTATGTCCCTCTGATTGACAGGAAAAAGAGACCATCCTTTCCACTCAGATATTCCCACCAAACAATTGGCAATTCCAATTATTCTCTATTGGACCCCAGACACAGATGAGACTCGAAACGCTTCTGAGTGTTCCACGAAGACATTTAAAAAGTACACAAGTTCAGAAATGCCGCTCTAGTCTGGAAGGTCTCCACTGATCTGTGTGCTATCCTGTCTCATCAGTGCTGGGTTTTGATGTCCATCCCTGCTGAGGGGCAGCAACAGGTTGCGCAATAGGAACATCTCGTCCTCTCTGGTTGCTTGCAATCAAAGCATTTTCGACGGTATTTGCCAAGTCAAGCTTGTGTCATTACTCTGTGAAAACGTATCTGTCTTTTACGGCGGCCACTTTCAAAGCTGTGGTTCATCTTTCTTACCTGCCTTTCCCTTTCTCTCGCAAGCACACATGCAATCACAGGCCGGGTCTTGATAGATGTGGTTTTGAATAGGTAGAGTGAAGCGCCCGTAGAGAGTTGCTCTTTGTGAGGGGCATTTCGAGTGAGATGTGATTTCACATCGAGTGGAGCACAGGGTACGGGGGCTGTGCCAGCTCTGCTTGCCTGGTCACATTCCTCTCCCATTGAGTGCTTGGGAACCAAGGCTTCAGCGCAAAGTAGAGTGCAAATATTACCTAGCCCACACTGTTTGCCTTCAACTGGGTTGGGGGAAAATATATGGGTTGCTATACTAGCAATGCGACGCAAACTATAGTGTGGGTAAATAATATTGCGCTAAGTTGCATTTCATTTTCAATATCATCACTACACCTATAACCCTAATGAACTCTATGCTGCCTTTTAAAAAAAATTTTAAAATTTAAAAAAATAAAAAAAAAACCTCAGATGCATCTTCCGTGCACCAGTTACTGACAGGAAAAAACATTTTGAACCCTGTGACACGATGAACTTTTTAAAGCAATGTATAATCACTAGTTCAGAACATCTTTACTAGATATAATTGGAAGCGGTTAGTCATGAGTAAATGAAATATCCTGTAAGCTGTAAAGGTCCGTGGTTGAATGCTCAGTTCAAAGACCTCTTCCTTTTAAAGAAGGCCATATTTGTCCACATTAATGGGTGATATTTAGAGCTCTAGCTTGCTACAAAAACACAGATTTCCAAAGCAGCTCCAAACCAATTGTAAAATGTTCAGTAATAAGTAGCTAATTCGTTCTTAGCCTGTTATTCTACTATCTTTTACTTTTTATAACCTGTTTGGAACATTAGAGGGCAGGATGTGCTTGTGGTAAGTTAGTGTGAGTTTAATGTTTACCTGTGTTTGGAAAGGTTAGTTTGACGTTCAACAGTGTGTTGGTATTAAGAAAGTACAGTACATTAAAAGAGTCTAATGTCTAATGCTAGTGTTAGCGTTAGCATGTAACATCGTGAGGGAGAAGCTCATGATCTTATTGAACTCCATGTATAAATACAATAACAACAATCGTTTTCCTTTACAGTACTGAAGAGTTAAAGCTCGCTAAGATTCTTTTATGAAAAACTGGAAGGTTTACTGCTAATCTCCACACCAACGATCAGCATATAGCTAAAGTGCTTCCAGCAGAGCATTTCACTTTATCTTACTTTATAAGTAGGAAGATAAAACTAGCCAACATCACAGGTACAAAGTACACATACATGATAACGAAATCTTATATAAAACCAGCGTTCGTTTATATACATATATATATTAACTGTCATTAACTATTTTAACTATCTAAACTGTTCAATTGACCTCTTGTTACTTGTTAAGCACTTAATGACTAAATATGATATCATGATATCATAAAAACATCCTCAAGTATCATAACATGATATTTTTGCCAAGTCATGATGCTTCTGTGGAGCTGTTTGAATGGTCAGGTGCTGTTCAGTGGAATAAAATCTGGGTTTCTGGGTTGGTTCTGTGAGCAGAGAATTTCCATTTATCAGTGACGGAGTTGAAAAGCTGATGGATTTTGGTTTATTGCGCAGTTTAATTGTACCGCACGCTGCCGAGCATATGCTTCTCTGTGCTCCGTCTCACGCTTCCACCCCTCCCGTGTCTTTTCACTATCTGACTGTCCTTATCTTTCCTCATCTGCATTTCAGTTTTGCTCGGTCTAATTGTTTTTTTTTACTGTATACGACCTCTTGGTAAGCTTCCCGCTCTCTCATTTTAACCCTCCCTCCCTCCCTCCCTCCCTCTCTGCACCACAGTAATGGCAGCAACCTCCGCTTCTGCGTGGCTTTTTCTCCTGCGTCATTGCTCACCACTGGCGAATGTAAACACATGCACTAACATGAGAACAGCAGATGCGTGACCACACACATGCAAATAGTGTTACAGCTGAGAGCTGTTTGGATCAGAGACGCATGAACGGACGTGTCTTTCTATATTCGGCATGTAGTCTATATCGTTAGGCAATTATAATTAACGTATAGCCTGTTACTGATATGAGTGCTTGCGCTGCTGCTGTTAAGATTAAACTAAACTTGTCGTGTGATCTAGGCTGCCAAGACAGGAACAGCCTGTGTCAAAACAACTAAACAAGCTGCAGTGCGTCATAACAATCGTACTGCGTCACGACACGCTCCTATTCCTCAGCCATCACACCTACACAAGCATGCATATATTTGAATATGACCACTGCACTACATACGCAAATGTAAACAGCAACGCCCACAGACAAAGGTCTCCACTTAGATATGTTTAGCATATGTAAGAGTCACAGAAATGTCAATAAAAACTGGCTTTGCCTGGAAAATGGTACTGCCAGAATCCCTTTTTTTTCTTCTCGAGGACGTGTGATCTTGAGTTTGCTGTATATTTGCATCAGTAGCTTTGCCACTGTTGACTCATCAAAACTCCGAGCAGCTTACAGCAAGTCAGCTGATGTCCAAAGCTGTGTGAAGCCTGAATGCTCCTGAACCAGACAGGTTCTTTGCAGGAGTGGCGCATTAATGTGGTAGCAGATTACCAGACGTTACTCTCCTAAGCTAGTTCTGAGGGTCCTCGCAGTCAGTGTGGCTGTCTTTACTGCTGTTTGTTCACACACACACACACACACACATGCACATGCACAGTAAATCCTCACGCAGCAGACTCCCATTACATCAGCGACATATTCCTCGTTTCAGATGAAGTTCTAATTTCATTGCTCTTCAGCATGTGGACGCATCTTGCTCAGAAAGAACTGCTCAGAGACCAATAGAGACTAATAGAGACTGCTAAATAAAGCGCATGTAAAACACCCGTGTGTGGATACAGGCCGACCGACCGTATTAAAGTTCCTAAATGTTCAGTCGATTTGGTGCTCGAGACAAGCAGATTGTGTGTCTGGATTATTATTTTATTATTTGTAGTTGGCCTTAATGACTTCTGCAATGTTAATGTTTTGATTTGATACGTAGCTACGCTTACGTTTACGTCCACGTTAATCCGGATAGAGCTGAAAATGGCATTTTCGTTTTAAAAACGCTCTCCATCTACACTGGCGTTTTCAAATGTTTTCCAAAAATTGCTTGTACACACTGAAACGTCTGAAAACGCTTACGTCCCTAAACTGCAAAAGCGTAAAAACATAAAAAATCTTTGGCCCGCGTAACATACTCGGTTGTTTCCCTAATTTGCCTGTGAGACTGTCTGTGATGTGTTATCGTTCTGTCACGCTCCCTAACTATCACCCGTTGATGATAAAATCGCCTTGGATTTAAAGGGGAAGGAAAAGGGGGTGTGGCCAGATATGAGTAACATGTGTCATGTACAAGTTATATCATTATATCGCAAAAATATACAGGAAGCTAGTTACGACGCGGCTGTAGCTGCAAACGTTAGCGTTTCGCTTTTTTTTTTTTGCTTAATTACTCGTTAAGAAGGTAACAATCCATGTAAAACTAAACTCAGCACTGTAAATAAACGTAATGAGTTATTAGCTGTACATGCTCTGTGTTGAGCAGCATTTGTCAGAGAAAGATGTTTTGTTGCTCTGCTCCGAAGCCAGACAGCAGGTTATTAAGGTCTGTCTAAGATACGAAACAGCTGAAAAGGAAACACACATCACGAGACACAACACGCTGTGTTTTTGTCAATCTTACAGCTACAGATGCCGTGTTTTCCAAAAGACATTTACATCATCTGACCGATAATCAAGTCCCGATAGCTGGAATCTATCGAAGTTTGCTCGTTCTAACGTTAATCGTCCCAAGCCTATTCCCTAATTCTCTATTAACGCTCTTAGCTAGCTAACTAGCTCACCGTATGTTATTATATTATGTTAGATAAAACTTTCTAGCCTAGTTAATTGCAGTTTCCAGGCCACCAAAGCACACGAAGCACACTGAAGTTTTCACTTGCCTGATGTGGTAGCTAAGGAATTTATTTATCATTTGTCCACCCTAGTATTGAACGCAACAGATGAAGAAAACCGCCTGATGAATCATTTCAGAGTTGCTCAATAGGAAATACATGAGAGTATAAACATTTGGGCTTGAGTAATATCTCTATTCAAGTCAGCGTTTCAATATTTGATTGATCTGATAGATTGAAGTGGAAACCTATTTCCTGTGCATGGTTTTAACCCCAAACTAGCAAAAATCTTGAATGTTTACATCACGCTGATTGATCATGTTCTCAGGAAGCCCTTAAACACAAGCATCTGTAAAGCTCAGACACACACGAACACATGCATGACGACTAGAAAATGCTTTGTTATATGCAAAGGTGTGGTGGTGGCACTTAGCAGAAAACAGCCGTAGAGCATTTATCGTATAGTCTCACGCATCAGGTCAAACGCAGTCATTATTCCTTTGGTATAGCAACGACGACACACCATAAACGGTAACATCACATTAGATCCACAGCAACAGAGCTGGAATAAAAGCCGTGCTGGTAATGCAATAAAACAGCCACTTGTGTCTGAGCTCTGGTGGGCAGAGTTCACTGGATAGTTTTTTGTGATTGTTGCGGCTGAA
Source organism: Ictalurus furcatus (assembly GCF_023375685.1). NCBI lineage: Eukaryota > Metazoa > Chordata > Actinopteri > Siluriformes > Ictaluridae > Ictalurus > Ictalurus furcatus. The sequence continues at coordinate 18,463,409 of NC_071273.1, forward strand.
ATGGCTTGATTTTGCCGCAGCTTTTGTTTTTGTTTTTTTTAAATTTGCGGTGCCTTTTGCATAGTTTTTTGTGCATTTTTTTTTTTGCAAAGAACTACCTGAATTGGCAGAATTACAATTGCACGAAATTGTTTTGCAGTGATGTTTGTTAGTAAATGAGACCTTTTAGCTGCACTCATGCTCACAAACGTATAGCATAAAAACACATTAATTCAACTGTAAAGTTAAATTCAATTAGTAACACAAAGTTCAGCAAATAGGCCAGATGAAATCAGATTCCAGTTTTCTTTGTTGCTCTATGCCGAGGGTCCTAGAGAACATTTAAAGAGGCGCTACTGTTGTTTTATTCACACTGACATTTACACAGATAACAATAATCTGATAATACTTTCATTTCAGACAATCTTATCGACCAGCCAGTACATTGGTGTGTCTGTTTTATTTCATGCCCCATTAAAGGTTAGTGGGGGGGGGGGGGTCATGTCAATCAAATTGGCAGCAATATTACTGACATACATTTGTATGAGTAACAAATTTTCATGACTTACCAATTTCTTGTGTAAATTCTCCTGCAAACGATTTACGAATAAACTCATTCATATCTAGTTTCATTCATATCCATGATGAACAATATAGGAACAACACTGTTCAATTAACATTGAAATGTTTTAGCTTTTAAATGGACTAACTAACACTGACTACGTTTACATGCACCTCAAACTCTGTTTAAGGTCAATATTCGGGTTGCAGTCATATTCCAAATACGATGTTTATATGCGTACAGGTATCGTAATATTCCTGCATACATGGTTGTTGTAAGTATGCCTGAGCTGCCATTCCTAAATACCTAGCTTACAGCTAAGCACCTGTTAGCACCCACAATTCCTTGTGGACTGAGCATGCGCATATATCTCCTTTCAGTGGATTTTCTGAATAAGGTGTTTGCATGCAACAAATGTCCGATTAAAACAGGCATATTCCATGGGTGTGAATCAGAATTTGAGGAATCAGAATATTGTCTCAATCTGAATCGGGCATTCAGAGTGTGGCGTTTACGACTCAGTAATAATCGGGATATTAATGTGCATGTAAACGTAATCACTGATATCTAGGAAATATCTAAGAAATGTGTCTAAAACAAGATTTAATATTTTAGATCTGTTTCTTTCATAAGGCATTAATTTAACCAAATACTACAACTGCATGGCCCTATTTACCGAATGACTAGCATGTCAGCTTCTGCATCAAAATGACCAAAACTCCTTTTGTATCATTTTTGGAAAGGATCAAAGACAAAGTCTTTAACCTAACAGACTGACACTGACGCACCGATTTCAGTAGAATCAGATATCCAAGCTCTGTGTATCACCGACACCTGATATTGATCTGATATTGTTATACTTGCAGTAACTAGCAGACTCACTGTGGGTTGTGCAAAACGGCAAATATGCATGATAGCAATGATCAAACTTGGTGTCCTGTCCTCTCATAAACCAAAGGTGCACTCCTCCAGCTGAACCCTTTTGACATATTGACTCCAATATGTCAATAGCTCAGGAAGAGAACCAAGCAGAGGAGAACTAGTTTGCTATAGACCACTGGTATGGTATGGTATGGTATGCAGATTTAAACGCACTACTGTGCTGTTTACTCTCTCTCTCTCTCTCTCTCTCTCTCTCTCTCTCTGTTTCCAACGCGCGCGCCGCACCCGACCTACGTGTTGCGCGCGTGCTCGTCGCCACAGACAGCAGCGCGCGCTCTTAATCTAGTCTTCAGGTGTAGAAAGGCCGTGGCGTCACACCTTTAATATTAAAAAGCCTTCAAATGATATAAAAAGTCTGTGCAAGTCCCCTTTTCACATCGCCTCCTCACACCGTGTCATGTCCACCATCAACTACACACACATTAATTCACATTCATAATTATGTGATTTATAGATGGGCAAATAGCAAGTCCATATAGTCAAGTCACATGAGACGCAAACCTTTGACAAGTTTTATGAAGCACTTCGAAACATGCCTGAACAGATACCGACAAACTGCACTCATGACAACTTTATTAATACTGATTAGAATAAGAGCTCCTTCACAATGAGGAAGACTCGAAAGATGCATTTTAAAGAGAAATGTTCAGGTTTCCAACAACAAAAGCAACAACATCATCACCATCATCAACAACAACATCACCATCATCAACAACAACAAAATAAGATTCATTCACAGTTCATAAGAACTGCGTTTTTTTTGCGCTGAATGAATAACAAACACAAAATAAAAACATTCCGGTGTCGTTTTCAAAACAGCAGTCCAATATCGTAAAGAAATGCGTAACAATCTTACGCAGGGATCCGCGATCAGGTTTTCGGTCCGTCTCGTGCGCAGTTTGTAATCCTACTTGAGCAGAGCGCGCGTGTCGGTTCCGCGTTCCCTTCTGCACTGATGACGCCGGTACTGAAGGAAGAAAAAAAACCCAGCAAAACAGCGCAACTTACCAAAGTGCGTCTCTTTCTGTCAGACAGCTCATCAAAACTTCGCATCTTTTACACCTAAAATACACCGCACATGTTTACAAACACCGTCAATAACGAAAAACTACGATGTACGTATGTGGATTCGATTTTTTTTTGCTCCATATGCTGTCGTAGTAGTGATGAGAGAAAGAATCAAGAATCGGTTCTATAGAAATGACTCTTTTAAGAGAGTCGAGCGAATCGACTCACAAGCAAGAATGGATCTGAAGTTTGGGAAGGGCCAAGCCTTGTGCTATGTTTATATTATTTGTTCTTTTTTTTGTTCCTATTGACAAATCAATCTATGGGGTCTATTTGCCAACACTGTGTAGTGTTTAGATATGATAATAGCCAAGATATGATTATTAGCTAGTAGCCTAATTCAGGGGTTCCCAAACTTTTCCAGGGCAAGGCCCCCCAAATGGCATTAACATTTGACCGAGGCCCCCCTTTTGCAAGATATCTTTAAAACACATTAAAAATACAGACTTCTGAATATATCCCCCTTTTTTTTATTAATAATTGCATCTTACATCTTTACGTTACATTACATTAGGAATTGATTGTGTGTGTGTGTGTGTGTGCGTGGTTGTCTGAGCGTGAGAAAGAGAAAACACACTAGTGGGCGGGATGGGCTTGGTGGCGCCGACCAAATTGTTGAGGCCCCCAGGGCACCCCCTGGTGGCCCCCACTTTGAAAACCACTGGCCTAATTAACCTGCATGGGGAAGTGTAAAGAAAATGTGGTTTGTTATTAGTCATATTTGTTATATATATATATATATATATATATATAATTAAAGCCACTGACAGGTGAAGTGGATAACATCTCATTATAACAGCACCTGTCAGGGGGAGGGATATATTTAGGCAGCAAGTGAACAGTCAGTTCTCAAAGTTGATGTGTTGGAAGCAGGAAAAATGGGCAAGCATAAGGATATGAGCTGAGTTACTTTGACAAGGGCCAAACTGTGGTTTGGTACCTACCAAAAGTGGTCCAAGGAAGGACATATATCCATCCATCCATCTGTCCATCTGTTCATCCATTTTCTCATGGGGAGCTTGGAGCCTATCCCAAGGAACTCTGGGCACAATCACATACTATGGCCAATTTAGACATGCCAATCAGCCTACAATGTATATCTTTGGACAGGGGGAGGAAACTGGAGTATCCAGAGGAAACCCCCGACGCACAGGGAGAACACGCACACAGGGCGGAGGTGGGAAACCCTGGAAGTGCGAGGCTAGCATATTGGTTAGCATGATTGCCTCGCAATCATGGTTATTTATATATAAATATATATATATATATATATATATATATATATATATATATATATATATCTCCATCCATCTTCTATACCGCTTATCCTTTTCAGGGTCACGGGGAACCTGGAGCCTATCCCAGGGAGCATCGGGCACAAGGCGGGGTACACCCTGGACAGTGTGCCAATCCACAGCAGGGCACAATCACATACACACTCACACACCCATTCATACACTACAGACACTTTAGACATGCCAATCAGCCTATCATGCATGTCTTTGGACTGGGGGAGGAAACCGGAGTAGCCGGAGGAAACCCCCGCAGCAGGGGGAGAACATGCAAACTCCGCACACACAGGGCCACGGTGAGAATCAAACCCCCAACCCTGGAGGTGTGAGGCGTACGTGTTGACCACTAAGCCACCATGCATCATTATATATATTTATATATATATATATATATATATATATATATATATGTATGTATAATCATTATTATTATTATGCATCTATTAGCCTCCTACTATGCATTTACGACGCACAATACTGTACATCAGACACTCTGAATGATTCAAACCAAATGAATCTCAACGTCCGGTTCATTTAAAGAGAAAGTTTGAACGAAATGATTCAGTGACTCGTTAATGCCCATCGCTATACCACAGCGTACTTCAGTTTACCTTTCTTCAGTTTACTACGCACTTACAGCTGCAGTGATGTTCTTCAGGAGAAGTCAGTGGTCACAAATCGAGCTTTGAACACGAATCATCCTCCATACTGTCAACAAAACCCTCCTCGAGGCTTCAGCACAGCCGGTACGAACCCGCCGCTGTCCGTTCAAACGCCCGGCTTTGAATTTTAATCTGCGCCACAGCGCTCGGAATGCGGACGTTGGCAGCGCGCGCACTGTGCAATCGGAGCCGCGTGCCAATCAAGCATCTCGTAGCAACCTTGAGGCTCGTGGTGTGATGATGTTAATAGCTAATAGTGGTTTCTGGAAGCCTAATGAGAGTATCTGTTATAGCCACATTGCCAACACTGAACGAGACACACACACGTACACACACGTACACACACACCTGCGCGAGCAGAGTTGAGCGGTCGCGCGCGGTTCTCGCTAAACACTAAAAATAACTTCACTTACTTTCAGCACGTAGTCCTCACGTGTCCTGTACACACACCTTCGTCTAAAAGAAGAAGAAGAAGAAAGTCTTGTTTGTGCGGCAGGTGCAGTCCACCATCACGTCCGGTGTGTACCGCAGCAGCTGCAATGCTCAAACTAACCAGTGAAAAGCTCCAACTCCACTGAGACACACCGGGACGTCTGGACGGGCTCGTGCGCGGTAGCCATGGGCGCGCTTTGGCTGTCTCCGGTTTGCTGCTTCGTTATGTCATGCTCGTCATGTGACGGCGCGCGCGGCCGCACTCAGCAGGACTTTAAAGGGACCACCCACGTGACTCGATGATTTGAGGGACCCGGGTTGGCTCTGAATAGGCTAACTTCTAGCTAGAACAAGAAACCGCATGTAATTGGGCTGGGGTGGGGGAATGCATGCAAAATGTAGCTGATTAAAACTGGTTCTGTTCAGAGTCCTCTAGTTGAATCCAGCTGAATCCAGTCTCATTCTTGTTGCTTCAGACAAAATGAGCCTTAAATCAGGAGTATTCAATAAAACACAGGAATGTCCCATTTAATAAAGTACCTAAAAAGCTCACATGACTCAATGGGGACAGCAGTTACCTTTTAATTAAGCGTTAATAATGAACTATTTTCCTATAAAGCCGATCATTTGAATGGGTATGTTTTGTTCCTACTGGCGCTCCAGGTTTTTGAACTGTAGCCACAGACTCAGCAGATGAGACACTGTTTTGAATATGTGCAACTAAGTCTGTTTAGTCATCTTTGAACTTTCTGGTTTCGTTGTCAACCCTTTTTTTTGTTTTGAGCAACAATAATAAAAAAAAAAGCCACGTCATCACAAAACATAAATATGTGATACGTAACAGGAGAAGTGTCTAAAACATGCAAAATTGACATGTGACAGTTGACAGGTGAATCAGACGTAAGGTGACTTTTCTGTCAAAAGTTTTGAAACCACTTTCCATTCTTGTTGAGCTGCTCTCAGGTTAATACTTTACAGAAATGCATGTGACTGACGGCAACAAGCAACAGGATCTGATACGGAATTGTGCTGGTTCATGTTTTTTCAAACACTAGATCCAGGGAAGTTTTTTTTCATCAGTCGACTGCTTCTGCTTCAATGCTTTTCAAGGGTTTGGTTCGACCTGCTGAAAGACTTTACTGGGTCTGTTTCCAGACCTCGGTCCACCAGTAGTCGAGTCCTGCTGTAGAGGACAAGCTTTATTAGTTTACAATATTTTAAGGCGTTATCACTGTCATCCTGTTAAGCTTTAGGCTTGAACCTTTCCACTCATTTGCCTTGTGTGACGTGACGTCACAGCCATTAGAGCAGCAGGTCATGTTCCGGTCATGGAGGACTACAGCTTTACTGTTCTCCTTCTGCTAGGGAAGCACGCTTTAACAAATGATAATGACTACTCGTCATTATTTCAATCAATATTGAGATTACGGTTAAGTAATTTGGTAACATTTTAGAATAACAGTTCATGAATAATCATGCACTAATACCTGAATTAATACTTACTTAAATATGAACTAATGATGAGTTAAGGCGGGCGCATGGTGGCACCTCCAGGGTTGGGGGTTTGATTCCCGCTGGGTACTTCAGGTAATCCGGTTTCCTCCCCCAGTCCAAAGACATGCATGGTAGGCTGATCGGTATTTCCAAAGTGTCTGTACTATATAAATGGGTGTGTGAATGTGTATGTGATTGTGCCCTGCGATGGATTGGCACCCCGTCCTGGGTGTACCCCACCTTTTGCCCCTTGTGTCCCTGGGATAGGCTTCAGGTTTCCTGTAACCCTGTAGAGTAAGCAGTATAGAAGATGGATGGATGGATGAGTTAAGGCATGTACTAATCATGAACTAATGAAGAGCTAACTGTAACTACTATGTGTGTCTTGTGAATTCATGTGTGAATTACGACCATATTAATACATGTTTGTTTGTTAATGTACTAATGAACACGTAGAAATAAACTAAATCAAACATGTTCTGTCAACTGCGTGAACACAAACATCATTGTATGGTGCTGGATTACTTTCATAATTTATTAACCTCGAACGTAGAAAGACACACTAATAATAAACACCAATAACTTCATCTCAACCCATTTTGCATCATTCTCCATCCGGTTCTCTTCAAATCCTCAGAGCGCATACTAATACTACAGTGGGATTTGAAGAGAAATGGATGAAGAATTATAATTCATTATAATTAATTGTCTTATAGAGCATGTTTGATTTAGTTTACCCCTACGTGTTAATTCCTACATTAACTAACCAACATTTACTTAAAGTGGTCATTATTCATGCATGAATGAAATACTCATGTCTTGGTTAAGGTTAGCGCTTCATTAGTTTGTGATTAGTACATGTCTTAACTCATCATTAGTTCACATTTAAGTATTAATTCAGGTGTCAGTGCATGATTATTCAGGTACTGCTAGTGTATAGTGTCACCAACCTGTTTAGGAGTTTAGAAACTTTCATTCTTTCATTCATTCAATCATCCATCCATTTATCTTCAGTAAACGCTTTATACTGGTCAGGGTCATGGTGGATCTGGAGCACTTTTCCACTGGGCTACGAGGTGAGAATATACCCTGAATAGGATGCCAGTCTATCCCAGGGTGCCTTGCACACACACATTAGCACACTTATTTGCACCTAGTGGCAGTTTAGATTAGGAATCCACCTACCTGTATGTTTTTGGGAGGGGGTGAAACAATAGACCCCAGAGGCAACCCTTTGGGGGAACCTGCAAAACTGCCTACAGACCCTAATATTACAAGTGCTGGTGTTTATTCACGTATGCACAATATTTAAATGAGAATAATGACAAATGCTGCATAACTGTGGCTCATCAATATGAACAGTTTGGGGAAACTGAAACCAAAGTATTTTTTTAAAGATACATAGCTTTTTAATGCTACAGTCTATGCTCAATTTCCACATAACTGAGCAGAGCTTTAGTATGAATCAGAACCAACTACAATGGCGCATCATTTACGGTATATTAAAAACTTCTTGACAGGTCCAAGACATGCACTTAGCAGAAATTGCATTATCCCCCAGTACTTATATCAACTGGCTTCCGGTAAGAGACACCGTCAGTGAATGACTCACTAGAACCAAAGTGCCTTTATCTGCAAGGTCATATCTTAGCAGGGAATGATAATCAGACGTCAGGACTCATTAAACTCCTGTGGCTGTTGATTTTATTTGTCAACTCTCACTAGGGTGCATTTAGGACAATCATATCTAAACATTTGTCATCATATTATATTTAGGTTTAATATTCTGTTAATAATGGCGTATATCGCTTCATCTTTGTTTTCGGAGATTGTGTGAAGATGGTGGGTTTGCAGCCAGTAAACAGGTTACTTATGCAGCCTATGCACCTATAAAAACATAATAATAATAGTAATAATAATAATAACAACAACTCTCTTTTCATCCAAGGTTGCCAGATACTGATTGGTTCCAGCTCCATCAAGTTATAACTTCCTATATCCAACAGTCCAAGATTGTTTCATCCCAGTGTAATCAAAAATAGTTCCGATGGAGAAGCTGCTCTGACTGGACGCTCCGGTTACTGAATCTGGAGTGCAGCCAGTAGTGCACTCACCAATGTCAGAGCCAAGCACACTCATTCTCTTAGCTCAAGATAAGTGTTTTGCTGGACTGGTAATAAAAGCATAGTGGAAGAATTGCAAGCTTTATGGCCTTTACCATGTTGACAGTGAACCAGATTGTAACTCTTAGTGGAATGATCAGTTTTAATTAGATCTAATGAGTCTTCAGAATTTAATTTATAGATAGAAGGAAGATATCAATATATAAGGGGGCATGGTAACTTAGTGGTTAGCACACCTGTTTCATTCCTGCCACTGCCCTGTGTGCGTGGAGCTAACGTAATGTTTTCCCCGTGCTTCAGGGCTTTCCTCTGGGTACTCTGGTTTCCTCCCCAGTCCAAAGATATGCATTATAGGCTGATTGGCATCTCTTAATATAGTGTGTGATGTGTGTGTATATATAATGTAGTGTGTGAATGGGTGTGTGGGTATGTGAGTGTGTGTGCAGTTGTGCCCTGCGATGGGTTGGCACCCCGTCCAGGGTGTACTCCAGCTTGTGCCCTGAGATTAGCTCCATGGTCCCCTACAACCCTGGGGAATTCACTTAGTAAATGAATTCAATACACTCCATTCAACATTCACCTGAAAGAATTTAATAATACTTTTTTATCTAAATATATTATAATTGCATACTCATCATGAATATGCAGAAACAGAAATTTCTGCTATGACATGGTATTGAAATTTAACTACATACATTTTTCAATGTTCTTTAATGCCGTAATTTTTCCATTAATTAACCAAAATATTAAATAATGTCCTGTATTTGTCTTGGGTTGACTGCAGTAGTAATAACATTGTGTAGTGTCATTGGTCTTTATATATGTTTAATATATATGTTTAATAAACTGAACATGTTTCTCAGACATTTGAGGAACTGAAATGGAATAATGAGTCCCCAAAAAGGGGGGGGGGGGGCGGGGGGTTGTCAATATTAAAAGGAACAGTCAGTATCTGGTATCCTCCAGCTGCTTTAAGTACTACAGTGCATTTCCTCCTCATGAACTGCACCAGATTTGTGAGTTCTTGCTGTGAGATGTTACTCCACTCTTCCACCAAGGAATTAGCAAGTCTCGATCACATCTGGGGGGGTCACGGTTACATGTAATTTTCCACTGCAAGGAAGATCAGCTGTCCTTCCTGTCTCCCTGTAGCACTGTCTTAGGCGTCTTACATTACAGACATTGTAGTTTATTGTTCTGGACACATCTACAGTCCTCATGCCTCCCTGCAGCAGGCCTATGGCATGTTCACGCAGGTGAGCAGGAACCATAGACATCTTTCTTCTGGTGTTTTTCAGAGTCAGTAGAAAGTTCTCATTAGTGTCCTAAGTTATTGTAAATGTGACCATAATTGCCTACCTCCTGTAACCTGTCCGTGTTTTAAAGGACTGTTCCACAGGTACATGTGAAATAATTGTTTATAGTTCATTGAACAAGCATGAAACACATTGTTTAAACCCTTTCCAACAAAGATCTGTAAAGCTTATTTGGATTTTACAAAATTATCCTTATAATACAGTCTCCTGAAAAAAGAGACATTTCTTTTTTCGCTCATGAACACAAACTTCCTCGTGGGAAGTTTGTATTCAGGAGTTGTGAAGCCGTAATTATGATGTCAGGTGCGTTCGAGTCACTTTTGTCAGAGCAAGATGGTGGTGTACCTTCTCCTAATTAACTATGAAAAATACAGCAAGGTTTTAAAACTCTACTTCTAGGAAATAAAGCACAAAGAATGCGTATCAGGTGTCTTTAGCTTTTTTATGTTTTTAATCAATTTATAAAGCCACTGTAAATTTTATCGTTACATATTATATTGCAATTGTACCATGCCTTTGTAGTTTGTGCAGGCAGTTAGCTTTCAACAAATTTACCTTCAACTACAGACGTTGCATCCATTGATTCCACTGTGTTTTCTTACTGACACACCCCCAACTCGGAAACTCAGGGCTCAAAGAAAATCCAATTTTCCACTCGTAATTACGACTTTGTAGTTGGATTCATGTGCGTTCAACTCGTAAATACGATCTTTCCGACATGACTTGAGGGCACCATATAAAATGACTGACAGGATGCACATTCAAAGCCAAACAAGCATTCTGGACTGGAAGTTATTCAGTACGTTTACATGAACATCAATAATCCGATATTAACCAGATTAAGACGATACTCTGATTAAGAAACTACCATGTAAACAGCAATTTCTGATGAACTTAATCGGACTAAAGTCATACTCAAAGTAAACACAAATCGGATTAAGACTTGTGGAGTATTCCTATTTCAGTCGCATTATCGAAGTGCATTACAGACATATAAACACCTTAATCACACTATTAATGACGTGTGAGAGTTTTCACTGCATTTTGTGACATTTTGTGACTACAAGCATTTTGTATACACAAAAATTTTCTTTCCATTCAGCGTAATCAAATTCCATTAAAACAACTCTCCCACCAGTATTTACTTCATACTCTCATCCAGTACCTCCGAGTTTGTCGCGGTGGCATGAATGAAATGTTGGCGAATGAAAGTACAGAGGAGGCCTGTTGCTGGAAAAATTGTATCCGCCGTCGTCTATTTGCATGCATAGCATGACAAATAATAAACTGCACTTGAAGCTTCCGTAAAATTAAAAATGAAACACCCAAAACTGTATACAGTACTATAACAAAGACGAACTGTATGTTGATGCGTGAAATTCTGGAGGGAACATCGGACGACGTGGCGTGGGGACTTAATGACGTGACGTTAATCGATCTTTGTTCTATAACATGTAACATGGGAACATGAAAGGAATATTCTAAAATCAACTCATGTAAACACCTTAATCAGAAAACTGTCATTCAGAATAAGGTCAGTAGTTAGATTACTGCTGTCCATGTAAACGTACTCAATGTTCCAGATGTTAATTCATTGTTTGTTTGTTTTTTAATCATGTTCTACATATCTTACAGGTTCTTTGTACAAGCAAGAGAAAAAAAAACCCAACTATTGCACCTTTAATTCTTTCAGTCTACTGTAGGCATCACATTCATATTGGCGGCGCCATGCCTTGTTACTGACACGCCCCCATCTGTTACAATTAATTTACGACATTGTGTTGAGCTCTAAGTGCGCTCACCTCGTAATTGCGAATTTCCCACAGGCCTTTAAATCGCGTTATTATTATTATTATTACTATTATTATTATTATTATTGTTATTATTATTAGACATTGAACCGCTCACGCGCGGTCACTTTAAGGCGCCGCCACGCCCACAGGAGGCTCGTGCACGCGACGCGCTGCTTGTTGTTTGTGCTCCAACAAGATGGCGGTGGCTCCAGAGAGCAGAGTGCTTTCCTACACTGTTTATAAATGGAGTTCATACTCCTCGACATATTTACCCGAGTGAGTAATGCAATGAAACACTACTGCGATTTTTTTCCTTTCCTGTCCAGTCACACTGAAGCCGTGGCTCAGCTGGATAAAACGGGTGAAGTGCTCTACCCAATAGATAACCAGGGTATTTGCAAGTCAGCTGGGCGGTTAGCTAACGCTGCTTAGCTTAGCTTAGCTCAGCTCAGCTCGTGGAAACGTTCGCGCCGAAGCCCGCGCTGCATTTCCGCGTACACGTTCTAAAAATTAGGCTGAAATAGTTACGTTGCTAGGAAACCGCTAACTGACTAGCTCGCGAGCTCGCTCAACGCTCAGGCAGTCATGTTAGCTAGCTAACTTGCTAGCTAGCTAGCTAGCCAACTTCTGTGCAGAAAGAAGACCATTTTAAAGATATTGTTATCGCGGTTATTTTGTCATGCGTGACATGTATCTAATGAATCATCTGGACAAGTTATCCAAGCTATCTCTAACATGTTCGAGAAGTTCACCAGCAGGCTTCCTTCAGGGAAAGTTTAAGCTAATGTTTCGGTTTGGTCCGAATTGAAGGCTTTAATGCTCCAGTTAACTTCGCTTTAACTTGAGTTTATCCATAAACTAGCGAACTAGCTGTTCACTCTGGTTAAGTCCAGTGTGACGAGACGCCACAGGAATGTGACCCGTGTTTGTACCGCTATTTTTACCCCAGGTTCTGTCATCAGGCTGTTAACGCTTTTACACACACACACACACACACACAACTAACTTATGAAGTAATTTTAGCTTTGATATATTAATAGATAGAAATGCCACCGAGTAATGTTTATAGGGTTACACGCTTTGTAGCTGTAATCTCCGAGTGTGGCTTCAAGCGCAGAATTATTTGCACCCTTCACTCAACTGAGCAAATATGAGTGTGTGTGTTATAAACACACACACACACACTCATTTTTGCTCAGTTGAGTGAAGGGTGTAAATAATTCTGCGCTTGTAGCCACACTCTGAGATTACAGCTACAAAGCTGTAACTAATATATCTATATATAATAATATTATCTATAATAATATATTGTATATAATATCTATAATATATCTATATATTAGTGTATGTATATGTGTATAAACGTGTTAGTATGTTGTATAACTTTTAATACAAAATGTTGATGTATTTTAACACTTTTCAAACCGAAATACTTTTCTTTGTGTGCTTTCCCCTGTAATACTATGTAGAGTTTTTGGTGTTGGTTGTTATTATTTTTATTACTATTTTAGCTGATAGAGAGCAGTGGTGTGCTTTTAATGTTAGTAATGAAATTCCTTGAGTAAATATATAAAGACAGATGCACTTTAATATGGAAGCCCTATGCGTTGCTATGCATGCATTATTATTATTATTTTTCTTGTTTTCTCATGATCTCGACATAAGTTGTTTTCTCCTGCTGACCACTTGTATTCTCCACATAATAAACAGTTGTCTTCTCATCATAGCGATTGTTTTCTCGTGATCACGACTTTTTACTTTGATCAGGGACTCGCTCATGCTGAAATTGCTCTACAGTCGTTCAGTACGTGTACATGGACAACAATACTCTGATATTAACCCGATTAAGACGATACTTTAAGAAACTAGCATGTAAACGGTGATTATTGATGACCTTAATACGACTAAAGTCATACTCGAAGTAAACACGAATCGGATTAAGACAAGTGGAGTATTCCTGTTTTAGTCGCATTATCGACGTGCATTAATGACTCTGTTTACATGGACAGCAGTAATCTAATTTTTGACTTTATTCTTTATTCAAATAGACCACTGCTTGAAGCCGTGGGCTGTGTCCAGAATCGCGTACTTGCCTACTATATAGTAGCTGAGATACGTGCATTTCTCCTACTAAATAGTAGGAAAGTACGCCGTTTCGGACGCAGCCGTGCTCTCTTGTTTGCTGTCAAACGTTGAGCACTGCCGTGTGTGTACGTGTCCTGTCGCAAAATGTGGTGAAAACTCCCACACGACGTTAATAGTGTGATTAAGGTGTGTACATGTTTATAATGCGACTAAAACAGGAATACTCCACATGTCTTAATTCAATTTGTGTTTACTTCGAGTATGACTTTAGTCGGATTAAGATAATCAATAATCACTGTTTACATGCTAGTTTCTTAATCAGAGTATCGTCTTAATCTGGTTAATATCGGAGTATTGTTGTCCATGTAAACGTACTGAGTGTCTGTCAATGACTGAACGTCCACGTCATTGTCCGACACTCGAGAAGGGAACATCCCTCTCCTCTCTCTTAATGCTGATATAAAGTCCATCTCTACAACGGGCAATTATTAAATTTATGATGGCGAAGACAACAATGTGTATGCAACACCAGTCCCGTTCACAAGGCGTGAGATTTTCTTGTGATAAAATTAAGTTGTGAGAAAACAGCTTTTTGCTATGTGGAGCTCATGATAAACAAGAAAGAAAATAATAATAATGCATGGCCTGTTAGGGCTTCTGTACTTTAACCGTAATTCAATCCACATTTTTTCCCCCTGTGGCTCAATTTTAAATGATATACACTATATGTAGTGCACTGTGTAGGGTGTACAAGACAATGATGTTATACCCTAGAGTGCAAGAAATGCAGGTCAAATATTATTTTTTAAATAAAATATTTGTCAGTGTAGCACAATAACTTTCTGAATGTTGGTATCCACTTGAATGCGTTATTAATTTCATTTAATTTAGCTTTATTAATTTGAATGATGAAAAGCAGTGGGTCATTGGAAAAGTGTCATGTATTTTGCTTGTTCTTGCTTGCAGGAACATTTTGGTGGATAAACCCAATGACCAGTCTTCCAGGTGGTCATCAGAAAGCAATTATCCTCCACAGGTGTGTATTTGTACCACATTCAGCACAATGCCAAGCCCTACGTCTTGTAAATTAGTGCAGTACATTTAACCTGAGTATATTGTTGCACCAGAAACCAGGATTATTGGGGTCTTAAAAAAGTGCTCTTGCTTTGAGTATTTTGATATCTGGATCCTGTTAGGCTTAACATGCATGTTAAATATCTGCATTGCACTGATTGAGCTTTGAAACAACACGTTATAGTTCTTAGTGATCTCTCTGTGTACAGTCAGGTCCATAAACATTTGGGCATTGATAACGTTATTGCTATTTTAGATGTCTACTATACTATATAGGAGTTGAAATTGAATAATGCCAATTTCCCCTAAGCCTTTTTAAAGCACCAAAGGTAACTGGACAGTATTCTGCACAGTGGTGTTATTCCCTCGTTACGTCACTTAAAGGTAGCAGAAAAAAGGTCTAGGGTTGATTTTAAGTGTTTGCCTTTGGAACCTGTTGCTGTTAACGCTCAATACAAAGTCCAAAGAATTGTCACTGCCAGTGAAGAAAATCATCATTAGGCCTAAAAATTAAACAAACCCATCAGAGATAGCAAAAGCATTAGGTTTGGCTAGATCAACTAAGCATGAAAGTTTTGCATGGTCTTTCTCAGTGGTGTTTGTTGGTAAATGAGGCCTTTTAGCTGTACTCCTGTTCAGTGCATACGAGTCGAAGAGCTTTGACTGAACGCCCCTTGTGATGATGTCACATGACACTTTTTTTTGACCCAAATCTGTGGAAAATGTGCAGTAATTTCTTTTAAATTGCAAGCTTCTCTGAATATTGCACTGTTTGCTTGATTTTTGCATTAATTCCTGCGATCACAAAATCCTGGAGAGACTGTTTGGTTGTAAAGACCCTCAAATTAAAGCTGAAAGTCTGCTCTCTGAGCTCTTATTCATTATTTAAGTTAAACATTTGTATACTGTGGTAGATGATGCTAAAATTATGGTAAATTTACCCATGTCTAAATGTTTATGGACCTGTCTGTAAATGCTAAGTTAATTTTGGTCAGTGTTATGGAATATTCCATGTAATGTTATGCTGATGTCCATCGTACTCGAATAAGTAAATTTTCCTCAGTTCTGATCTAAATGTGTTTCAGTGATTTGGCTCAGAAAATCATGGATGTCCAGAGCAAGGTCATATTTGTATGGCTAGTCACTGTATTTGATAATCATATTAAGGAGACCTACAGTCATGTAAAATAAAATAAGTACACCCCATGGAAAATGTTGTCTTTCTTGGCCTATTTGGACAAGCAAACAATTGAACAAAACCACAAGGAAAATGAGCTTTTTCAATCATTTATTGAACAGAAATATCAATAGATGTGATATTCTTCTGTGGAAAAAGTAAGTACAGTCTTGGCCACAGAAGTTAGTATTGTCCCCTTTAGCAGAAATATAGTATTGTGGGTGATGATATGCACCCCTGCACATATATTTTGAGAGAACTCCTTCTGGCCGGTGGCTCTGAGTATCAGGTGCAAGAAGATGTTTGAGGGTTTTCTTGCATGTGCTGCCCATTTCAAACCCCCCCCCCCCCCAAACATTTAAATGGGATTCAAATCCGGGCTTTGACTAGACCATTCCATAACTCTCCATATCTTCTTTTTGTGCCATTCCTTGGTGGATTTACTTGTGTGCTTAGGATCATTATCCTGTGAAAATTCCAACTTTCAGACAGATGGCCTCTCATTATCTTCAAGCACTTTTTGATACGATGCAGAATTCATAGTTAAATCAATGAATGCAAGCTGTCCAGTCCCTGAGGCAGTGAAGCAACCCTAAACCATAACATTTCCACCACTGTGCTTCACAGTTGGTATGAGGTGCTTCTCCTGAAAATCTGTCTTTGGTCTGTGCCAAACATGTCTTTTTGTTACTGTGGCCAAACAGACAAATTGGCAGTCGTTTGAAATCTGTGCAATTTGTAAATGATTTTCCTTACAGTGGAATGATGTATTTCACATAATTTGGAGATCTTTTTACAGGGTTTCTGTGGGTCCTTAAAAAGTCTTAAAATGTCTTATTGGTAAATTGCTTAATGTAAATATAAGGCCTTAATTAGCATTAAAATGTGTTGCTTTCATGTGTCAAAATGCAACCGAACCAACACCGTAAAAAAGATTTAGATTTTATTTTTGCTTGTTGCTTTTTGAAATGGTAAACTCGTGTCACTGTGTTGCACTCAGCATGTGCATTGCACTCAGCGGCTCAGGTCACAGGAAATGCTGCTTCACACCAACTTCATCTCTGTCCGTGCTGTGGGATTGAGTCGCTTATAACCTGCTTTTAGACACAACACGTGCCAGGTTCACTTTAGTTTTACGTTAGTGTAATCTCAAATATTTTACAAAAAAGTTTACAGCATTTCATCTGATTGGTAATGAGAAGTGAATAAAAAATTGTTGGTAACTAAATGGAGGTTTTCCTGCTGTTTTCTGCCAAAATAAAGGTCTAACGCATAAAAGTGAATTAAGTCAGAAATATATTACTATTGGTACCCCCAAATAAAGATGTATTTTATTATTAAGTATTGTTCAGTGCAGTAATATTACAAACTAGCAAAGATTCAATTTTATTTGCATAGCGCTTTTAACAATGGACATTGTCTCAAAGCAGCTTAACAGAAACATATAAACACAGGATACAGATTTAAGTGTGTGAATTTATCCCTAATGAGCAAGCCGGTGGCGATGGTAGTGAGGAAAAACTCCCTAAGACGATATGAGGAAGAAACCTTGAGAGGAACCAGACGCCGAAGGGACCCCGTCCTCAACTGGGTAACAACGGAGAGTGTGAAAGTAAAAGAAAGTTCAGTATGGTTATATATGAAGTCTGTTTGTTGAACTAAACCAGTCTTCACTAAAGGACACTTGAGTGCAAAACTGCATGTTGTAATTGCAGTCCTGAAGGCATAGCAGCAACCGTAGTCCCAGCAACCACAGCACAACTGGTGCCACTATGGCACTTCAAGTGGCACCATCCTCAGCAGTCTCCAGGCTGCACTGCTTGGGGTCGTCCTTAGAATGTAGTCTCCAGTTGATAATAACTCCAACCAGAAGTAGGGCATCAGGATGGATCAGGAAGGTCCGGAGAGCAGAAAGGGTCAGGATCACTGGCATCTCTATAATATTGTGTGGCTCGACAGAATGAGAGAGGGAGATGGAGGTAGAGAGAGAGTGTTCGGTATGCTTACTATACCTTAATGGATAAGACTGTGTACTTTTTGCGTAAAAGAAAGTCTATTTATGGTAAGCTTGAGTAAACAAATGTTTTCTGAATGTGTCTGAATCCTGAACACTAATTGGAAGGCTGTTCCATACCTGTGGGGCTTTGTAAGAGAAAGTGCTTCCCCCTGCTGTAGCCTTCACTATTCAAGGTACCAACAAATAGCCTGCACCTTTTCATCGAATTAGGCGTGGCGGATCATGAAAGACCGAAAGTTCGCTCAGGTACTGTGGTGCGAGACCGTTTAGTGTTTTATAGATCAATAATAGTATTTTATAATCATTGTGGGATTTCACTGGGAGACCATGCAGCGTGGATAAGATCGGGGTGATGTGGTCATACTTTCTGGTTCTAGTAAGGACTCTTGCAGCTGCATTCTGGACTAACTGGAATTTGTTTATGCTCCTACTGGAATATCCAGACAGTAAGGCATTACAATAATCCAACCTAGAGGTGACAAAAGTATGAACAAATTTTTCTGCATCATGTAGTGGCATATTTTTTATCTTTCTGAGATGAAAGAAGCTTCAAATGAAAGACTGGAGTCAATAATCACACCAAGGTCTTTTACTGCTGCACATGATGAAACAGAAAGGACATCCAGAGTTACTGTGTAATCAGAAAGTTTTATTTTAGCTGCACGTGGTCCTAGTACAAGTACTTTTGTCTGATCAGAATTAAGTAAAAGGAAGTTAATAAGTATCCAGTGTCTAATGTCCTTTATACGTTCCTCAACTTTATTAAGCTGCTGTGTGTTGTCTGGCTTTACTGAAACATACAACTGTGTATCATCAACATAACAGTGGAAGCTAATACCATGTTTATGAATAATTTGTCCTAGAGGTAGCATATATAAAGTAAAAAGCAGTGGGCCTAAAACAGAACCTTGTGGAACGCCAAATTTAATCTTAGTATGCATGGAGAAATCGCCATTTATATCTACAAACCGATAACGATCGGTCAAATAAGACCTGAGCCAGGAGAGGACTGTTCCCTTAATGCCAATAACATTTTCTAGTCTATCAAGGAGAATAGTATGATCTATAGTATCAAAAGCTGCACTAAGGTCGAGTAACACAAGCAACGAGACAGAACCCTGATCAGAGGCCAGTAGCAGGTCGTTTACTACTTTAACTGACGCTGTCTCTGTGTTATGATGAGGCCTAAATCCTGACTGATACATTTCATGAATGTTATTCCTATGTAAGTATGAGCACAGCTGCTGTGCTACAACCTTTTCTAATATCTTGGAGATAAAGGGCAGATTTTATATTGTTCTATAGCTGGATAATTGACAGGGGTCAAGGTCAGGTTTTTTAAATTAGGGGTTTGATAACCGCTAGTTTAAATGATTTAGGTACATAGCCAGTGCTAAGGCAAGAATTTATTATTTTTAGAAGGGGTTTGATCACTCCTGGAATAATCTGTTTGAAAAAACATGTACTTAAGGGATCTAGTATACAAGTTGATGATTTTGCTGAAGAGATTAATGAAATTAGTTCAGTCTCTCTAAGGGGAGTGAAACATTCTAATCGTTGATCTGTTATTGCTATATTGTTATTTACACGGTTAGTTATAAAACTGTCTGGTTTGAATTTAATAGCCTGAATTTCACATGTAATATTTTCAGCGTTACTACTGAAAAAAAATATCATGAAATCATTGCTACTATATAACGACTGTGCACCTGTTTCTGTGATGGACTTATTCTTAGTTAATTTTGATACCGTGTTGAATAGAAATCTAGGATTGTTTTTTCTTTTCTTCTATTAAGGTGGAGAGATGGACTTTTCTAGCATCGCTAAGAGATTTTCTATAGTTCAGGAGGCTCTCCTTCCATGTTGTTTGAAATACTTCCAATTTGGTTTGACGCTATTACGTTCTAATTGTCGAGTGGTCCATTTTAAGGTATGTGTTTGATCGTTATACCAGGGTGCCAGCTTTTTCTCTGTAATTATTTTTCTTTTAAGTGGCGCTACCTTATCTAGAGTGTAGTGGAGCGTTGACTCGAAGCATTCAGTCGCCTGATCAAGTTCTTTGGGATCAGACGGTGATTCAAATATAGTAGTTATCTCTGGGAGGTTATTGATGAAACTCGGTCCAATAGCTGCCGTAAACGTACGTTTTACTCGGTAGCGTGGCGAGGTGCAAATATTATGATCGATACGTAATTTAAAAGAGATAAGATGATGGTCTGAGATAGCTTCAGACTGCGGAAGTGTTACTATATTTCCTATATTTAATCCGTATGTTAATATCAGGTCAAGAGTGTGACCACCATTATGAATGGGTCCTATTACGTTCTGGTTGACCCTTACTGAATGTAGAATAGACACAACCACTGTTCTCAGCGGGTCTTTTGGGTTATCGAAATTAATATTAAAATCGCCAACAATTAATGCTTGTCGAGTAGGTTGTGGATCTGTTTCTCCACAGCCTCCAATTCCAAGTGCACCATGTGCAGCTCGATCGAGTCCTCATCTGCACTCAAAGGTGGAGAAACAAGCGACATATTTGCCTTTATAAAAAGCGGAAGATGAGTGAAAAATATGTTACAATGCTAGCAGGCTACAAGCTAGTCGGAAATGGATGTATATGCATGAACAGAATCCATTATAGCTGATGTATCATGTAGCATGATTGCAGGTCTTACAGTTTTTTGGAAATGTCTTGAATGTGGTATTAAATGGTATTAAATTTGAAGTGCAGCTACCCTCTTTTAAATTTCTTGCCAGACTCCTAGGCATCCACAACCTTTTTTCTGAAGGCCTTACAGAGCTCTATAGATCTTGGCATGATGACCGCACGCACCTCAATAGCAAAGGGAACACCAGACACTAGATATGAGAGGGGTTTAAATAAGACAGGTTCCACCTGCACTCCCTAAGCAGGTTCTAATCAGTGTCACCCAATCTTCAACACCTGATTCTAATTTTATGCATTTGAAGCTGTGATAAGTGTAGGGGTGTACTTACTTTTTCCATGTGACTGATCTGTTTTTTTTTTTTTGTTAATTTAAATTGTGAAACTTACTGCAAAATATAAATTTTGTGTCATTTCATGGAGTATATCAACTTTTAATAGGCACTGTCAAAGAGGATCAAATGTTTGCTTGTCCAAATATGTAAAAAAAAAAAAAAAAAAAGCCAACAATTTCCATGGGGTGTACTTATATTTTCACATGAGCGCACTTGAATTATGAGAAACAATGTATGAGAGGTTAACTGTCTTATTCATCTTTGCGAATGAAAATGATGTCTCAGTGGTTTTATTGTGTAAAACTGGATAGAAATATGTTACAAAGCTGGTAAAAACATATTTACACAACACACAGCTCAGATCAAGTAAACATGAGTTTTATCAAGTAGAAAATAATGCAAAGTGAAATCTGTTTACTGTGAGTTTCTGAGTTGTTGACCGCTCCATTGCACTTGGGTGAAACTGCTTGCAGTGTTACTCCTGTGTCGTGATGATCTATTGGAGGTGTATTGGATCAAATGGTTGAAAGTTGCAGTAGATGCCATTTTTTGCTTCGCTAAAGATCCCTTAAACCTCGCTTCTTCATTCTTAAACAGCTGTATTTTCCCTCTCTGACACGGGGAGCTTAACACTACTAACTGCTGTTCACCGTGAGGGGAAAGAAAACTGTTGCGTGCCAGTACTGGTCCAAGATGTGGTCGTTAGAAACCTCAGCTCTAGGATAGCAAGCACAGTGGGAGAAATCTTAGTGAGAATTCTTACACTGTTAAAAACAGACTTTCTTCAAGGTTTCGGCTGTGTATTTAACTGGGTTGCTAAGCCACCTTTATGTTTCTTAAGGTTAAGTGGGTGGTGTAGCTCATCTCAAAAGCTATTATGGTTGTTTGTGGAAACTGGTCAAGCCTTTTGACACACTCTCTTCCTGACTCTCCGTTTTAAAAGGAAATACATTAGCGCATGCGATCAGATCACAGTAATTTCATGGGCACTCAAAAGAGCCATCGATTTAAAAAGTTCTTCTGGAAACCAAAAAATGGTTCACTCTAAAGGTTCTTTTTATGAGAGTGTAGACAGTTGCAGGGAAAAAAAGGTCGGACTAATCGTTATCGCAGGCATGGCAACTTTTTTCCTTTTCACAAATAAGATATTATGCACATAGCTAAGTGGTTTTGTGTTCTGGATCTTGATCAAGAGCATTAACGCTGGCGTTCGTCATAATCGTCATAACCACAGATTTCAGGCGTGATTTTGGGGTCTGTGGTCTGATGCATTTTCTTTTGAAGATGAAACACTCTGGTCCATACGCTGGCTAATCTTAAAATGGAAAGAGGAAGCAGCCAAGTGTTGTGTTGGCACACAAGACAGAGCAGACAGTCCTGCGGTTAGGCGGAGAGGAAACTGAAAGAGTTGTGTTTGAATGTTCGCATACACATTCAACTTTTAACCCCTGATTTTGCAGCATGCTATCATGATATGTAGTTTATTTTGCACATCACTAAATATCCCTATTTATTGTACTACAGTGTGTATACATATACAGTCAGAAATTTGTGTCAAATGTGGTCTGGTGCCTGCTGCTGTTAATGCTGAAGATAGCATAGACTGCAGATTCATTAAGTATGCGTTTCCAGACTAATAGTCATTTTGGTGGTGACTAGGAGCCAATTAAAATCGTTTTAAAACTCAGTGGTGCAGCAGTTTAATGTCTTTTCACCATGTTTGAATAAAACGAGCCTTCTGTGGCCAGGGTCCAAGAGAGCATGGGTTCTTCTCATTTCTTTATTCATGCTCGATTGCTTGTCCCCCCCCCCCCCCCCCCCCCAAAACTGCACCCCTTACCCTGAGGATGTGAGGATACAGGGTGAGAAACCAAGACGGAGGAATCGACTGCAGATACGTTTGCCAAATGAGACGTGTCTGCTTGCTGAAATGTCGTGTTAAAGCAGCGTCACTTATTGCTGACTTACTTCCCAGCTCTCCCACCTGTCTCTGGACATAACTAGAGCTGCAACAACTAATCAATAAAATCGATAATAATCGGTTATGAAAATCGTTGTCAATGAATCTTGTTATCGATTAGTTGGTCTGCGTGCGGCACGGGGTGCGTTTACTCACTGTTTCTTCTCTTCTGAAAACACGCATCAGAGAGTAAATACTAAAGTTGTGTCCCAAATGATGGACTGTATACTTACACTAAGCACTATATACTCTACTGTCTAGTGTATGAATTTTAGAAAGGTAATATCTCAAAAGTAATGCTAGCGGTTTTTATTTACTAACCGGAAGTATAAGCCACTTCCTAGTTGACAGCGCATGATGTCATATGCATGTAATGCCATGGCACTAGCTTTAGCCTAATACCCAGAGTCACTGACAATGACATTCTTCAGTTCACTGTTTGTCAACGTTACCTTTTATTCCCAACATGACCCAGTCCTCATCAGACGGAGGCGAAATCATCAAGTGACTGAGGAAGAAAGTGCGACCTCCAAGTCCTCTAAGGCAGGAGAGCATTTTATATTAAACACTACGGAGACGATCAAACTTTATAAAGTGGAGTTTGTGTAGCAGGGAAGCATGACAGTGATGCACTAGCACAAACTTATGTTTATATCCCAAATAATATGCCTAAAGGCAGTGAATAACAGAAACCACAAGGTGCAGTGAAAGTGAGTTTTTATTATTAATTTAGGACTGCAGCTTAATCCATTGCTTCTTGTGCATCCGTAAAAAAAATAATACGTATTTTGTGCATCCGTAAAAAATAATGCTTAAATACTATTTATGCATTATTTTTTACGGATGCACAAAAAGCAATGAAGTAAACTACAGTTCTAAATTAATAATATATATTCTGGTGAGTCTTGGGTTCTTTTCAGACTTATGTAATTGGACAAACAGTTGTGTAAAGTTTTAGTCTGAAGTTTATATTTGTAACATTCAAAACAATGGTACCGAAAGTTTAAACCCCCCCCCCCCATCTGATTAATCGATTAACTGAAAAAATAATCGGCCAACTAATCGATATATATATATATATATATATATATATATATATATATATATATATATATATACATACATACATACATACATACACACACTATATTGTCGAGTGCACATATAGAATTAATATCAGTGGACTTTCAGTGATTTCTAGGTCACAAGGATTGCAAAATGAGAAAATGTTAGAGAATTTAAAAGAACCCTAAATGACCCTGAACAAGGGTGGCATTGTCTCCCGCTTCTCTGATTAATACAATGATAGCCTGTCACAGGCGTCTATCTGTTCATGGAAACAGCTTTGTCTAGCATTGGTTTAAACCCGGGTGTCAATTGTCAAACTCTGTTTCCTCCTGCACCATGTTGGGGTTTTTTGTGTGCGCTCAAAGGGTAATAGACTGCATCTAACACGGGTTACAGTCGTAATGTGTGTGGAGGCTTGAAACATGCTGAAAGGAACATTTTGTACTATATTAAGTTATAAAACTTCTCAAAATGTGTTTCTCTCTTGTATTTGAACCAGAGTAAACATACAGCATTTTAAAGCCTGGTTAACTTGGGTAAAGGGAGAAAATTGCATTTAAAGGCTTGATTTTGACTTCATTAAAACTGTAATGCTGATCTTTTGCCTCTCTATCGCCATCCCTGTTTAAAACATAAAATTGCAAGTTACTTGCAGGGTTGTTATTATTCTTTTTTTTAAAAAATGGGTTGTGCTTCAGTACTGCTCCTCTGTGCGGATGTGTCTGATGGTTTGAGGTATGCTTATCAGAGTTGCCAAGTCCGCGTATAATCCGTGACTTTGGGCTTCTTTTTTTGTGCAGTAGCTTGAAAAAATCGCAGGTTGCGGTTTTCTAGGTTTTAAAAAAATATGGTTGCTTGACAATCTGACATTTATGGTCGCTATTTTCCCCTATGTATTGACACAGTCTGCTCATAGCCTCACAATAATGTCAGTGCTGTAGTGTGTTTCGCCCTCCCGCAATTATTACAAGTTATAACAAAAAAACAAGCATAACGTACTTATTTATTAATAGTGGTTATGGTTCTGATGTAATCTCCTTTTCCATCTCTCCAATCATATTCTGCTCGCAGGTGATCAGAGATGAGTGGATCGTGCCTGTCCTCCCTTTAAGCTTTGTTGCCGTTTGATGATTTCTTTTATTAAATAAATATTTTTTGCTTTTCAGACTGTGAGTGGTTTCAGTTTAATATGTTGCAGGCTCGTTTATTGTGTCTGTTTACATTGAGGCTATAACAGGCTGTAATAATATTGGGCTTGTTTTTGAAGCTGCAGTTGCTTATTTGTCTCATGAGACTTGGTAACATTGAGGTACACATTTGGGTTGTATATTCGCTCCAATACTTGATAACGGAGGTGGTGGCGGATACGGTTTTCTTGGAGTAGAGGTGAGTTGCTCTCTCTCATAGCTGGCAGAAAATAAGTGCAGTTTACTACACCGACCTTAGCTAATCAAACGAACAAAAAGAGGAAACACGATACCTAGTATACGTTACCTAGTACACGATACCTAGTACACGATACCTACCTAAATAGGAAACACGATACCTAGCTGAATCAAGCGAACAAGTGCGCTAATGTTAGATAGCTACCTACTGAGCCACTGAAATGTCCAACCTGTTCAGCAGAAAAAAAAACATCTCTGCATAAGTCTTCAATCCCTTCAGAACTATAGGTTTTCGCCACCTCTCAAAAGCCATGCCGATATTTATTCTCATTTTACCACAGGCGTTATCGCTTTCCCTTTTTGACCGCAGGCTCTCCGCAGTTCGGAGTGTCTTGGTTTTGACAACATCTGATTCCCCAGATGTCAACGATGATTGCTGTTTAGAACGATCCAGATTAAAGCAGCCATCTAGATAAGTTTAAATTCTAAGCAACTGTGTAAGAACAAGCTACAAACACTCCACCATCCTCAGCCCCTCACACGCGATATAGTAGCCAGCTCTTCTTCTTTCTGTTTACGGACATGACGTAACCACGCAAAGACGAGTGTCTTTAAGTATAATAATCATTTATAAATTGAGCTGTCGGGTTGGATTTTGTGGGAAATGACGTCATGTCATTTCCCACAAAATCCAACCCGACAGCTCAATTTATAAATGATTATTATATGCTTCCCATTATGATTCGGGGTGGGGAAAGGAGACAGTTTTGAACACTAATTTGTTTTATGTACTTGCTCAATTGATTTTTGTTCATTTTTAACAAAAAATTAGTTTTTTAAAAGCAACTGCTGCTTATTGAGTTCAGTTGCATTCGACTTAATATATGATGAATAAGACTTGTACATTACAATAAAAACACTGTCTTTATTTCAACTTTTATTTTATTCCTAGCATATACAGAGTGATAAGTTATTCAGAAGTCCAGATACTGTCTTGTAGATGAAGAATTCTCTCATATAGATTGTCATTATGCCTTTTCATTGCGTTTCAAATCTTGAGAGTGATGAAACAAGGAGATTCTGATATTTCTTGGAACTTCTTGACAGTAGAATTGCATCAAACGGATGGTGTAATGATTACACCTTCTTCCTGTAATGACTGCACCTTCTTCCTGTAATGCCTCCAGTTTTTATGTTACTCCTCATGCATGATGTATTATGACCCTTTGGTTCCACAAATAGATTTATGACTTTTTAAATTTTTAATCTACATCTGCAGTCACAGTTTTTCACCAGGCGTCACAACTGTGGATGTGGAAGGTCAGAGTCCAGCACAGCATGAGGATTCCTGCTCAGACACTCCCAACTATGCATGTTTTCTGACCGATGTGTTGAATCAGTGGTGTTTGTCTCGGGAAATCGTAGAGCTCTGCTGGACTCTGAACAGGACCTGAGTTAACCCCTTGTGTAGAGTTATGTCATGTCTGCGACTGGTTTCCTCACATATTTATTTGTTAAAATGAACCCTTTTCTCCCTTTTACAGTACTTGATCTTAAAACTGGAGAGACCAGCTATTGTATTAAGCATCACCTATGGCAAATATGAGAAAACGCACGTCTGCAACCTGAAGAAGTTCAAGGTGTTTGGAGGCATGAGTGAGGAAAACATGACCGAACTCTTGTCCAGGTGAGTCTAGGGGACTGGTGACCGTTAAATAAGGAATAAAACATTTTGATGTTATTGGAAGTATATCAACACCTGGGTGGTGTGAGTGAAGAGGCGTTATTGTCAGCACCCAAAGGCAGATTTTTTCCCCCAATAGCAGCACTCTCTGACGTGTTTTATTCCTCTTTAGCCCTTTTTCGGTTGGTTTAGTTTAGCTGGGGGGGTCTGCAGGAGGGTCACTGATATGCTACATACGAGACTGAATGTGGCAAGCAGAAGCAATAAAGCATCTTTTTTTCCATCACAAGGCAACAACTGCATAGAAAATTGTGGACGTTTCCAGATGGGACTAAAATGATCAGATGACCGTTCTGTGAGGCGATTGTGTTCCCGTTATCATTTGTTGTAGCAGCTATACAGTTGTTACCTCACCAGACTATTTTTTTTTCTCTTGTAGTTAGTAAGAAATAAAATGCAGCTGAGAAACCATTAAGCAGAAACTCCTGTCCTGTAAGCTTTACTGACCTTTACAAAGCGCTGACACTGGCGACTCCTTCCAAAAACGTTACATAAACCTCCCCTTACAGCGAGCTTCACCATATCAAGGATTGTACTGCGTTAAATTACAACGCTTGTTAACAAAGCTGTTGGTTATGTGGAGTGTCCGAAATACAGGTTACCATAGAAACGATAACGAACGCATTAATATAAACCTGTGACGTGAGTTACACTACCGTCAGAGCTACCGTTAATGCTGTTTAAATGAATCAAGACCTCTCTTAAAAATCAGTATCAGGAATTCAGAAGCTCTGTGGTAGAAACATAATGACTCAATTCTTTTGTCATAGTGGCCTTAAGAATGACTTCAACAAGGAGACATTCACGCTGAAGCACAGGATCGATGAGCAGATGTTCCCTTGCAGATACATTAAAATAGGTGAGTGATTCACTAAGAGAGTGACATCAGAGTAATCTCGGCAGGGTGACGCAGAGTTACTCAGTGCATAAATGATGATGGTGAGGAAAATCAAACTGAGTAGCACGTCTTTAAAGTATTACTGGAAAGCCGAACGTGTTGGGTTTTTTAAATTTTTTTTTTATATAAAAGCATTTTAGTGTTTCATTGTAAATTGCATTTGAAGACATCTCAGCTAATGGTGTTTCATCTAAACTGCTACAGAGATGTTGCCAAGGACTGGCCGAAGTGGCAGTTGTAAACATTTGATTTCCATCTTGCACGAGACAGGCAGTGAGTGTAGCGCTTTAGTAATTTGGCAGAGTGGGAAAAAAATGTCTGTCTTCAGAGACACAGAGGTGTGTTTCAGCTACTTACCATTTCAGAAAATAGTTTAAAACTTTAACTGCTAGTGATAGCTTATTAACAGTTCATTTATATATGTTTAGTCTGATTGTGATTTCAGGATTTTATTTTATTTTTTTTTATTTTGTCCAGTAGTGTTATATGATGACATGGTAACCAACTATATAATCCTCTTTGGACTTGAATATTTTTGAAGTGATGTTGAGAGATTCAAGCCTCTTGTCTATTTAAAATCGTGTAGTATAGCATGATCATTTTGCATGTAATCCATACTTTCTTTATGAGCCTAAATGTGTGTTGATAATTCGACGTTTCTTATTGCACCTTTTATATGTTAGGAATAAAACGGCTTGCCTGCTGTTTTCTAAGAAATGAGATGTGACGCCGAAGTTGATTATTTTCCTAGAAGTGCATTTCCCAAAGTGTTTTCATCCTTACATAACAGCAATTTGCCAAACATAACAATATTTATTAAATAACGTCATGTAGTTTCTTTTATCGGTTTATAGTTACCTTTAATGTCCGTGAAACAACTTACATAATAGCAGCTGTAAACAGGCATCCCCTCACCAGCCTCTCTCTTTTTCCTGTCTTTAAGGTAATAACACAAAATAAAAATCAGTTTGTCGTGTTTGAGAGAAACTGGAAAGCGTGAACTCGTCCGGGCTGAAGACTTCCCGGCAACATTTAAAGTTGCAGTTTTACAGCTGACTGCTTCTAAAAATGTTTGTTAAACATCTGCTCAAAGAAAACGTTACCTTATCAACAATTATAGCATCCACCATACTTTGAATAAGCGGCCAATATAGAATCGATAGTGTTCGAATGAGTGCATTAATTTAAACCTGTAATTTGCCTTGCAGCTGTAATTACTGTCAGAGCTGCTGTTATAGAAGTGTAATCAACACCTGGGTGATTAGGTTTGAGAATTCAGTGGTTTAAAATGATGCATTCAGAAGTACTTTCTCTATGGCGAGTATCTTGGAGTGGCAGCTACTGATGACTTGCATTTGTTCTTATTTCCTTTGTTGCCATGGGTTCAGTGCCTCTGATGTCTTGGGGCCCCAGTTTTAACTTCAGTATCTGGTACATTGAGCTGCACGGGATAGAAGATCCGGATGTAGTCCAGCCCTGCCTTAACTGGTACAGTAAGGTGAGTTGTTACATTCACCATCACCAGTGTGTTAGTAATAACCTCAGTGAAGTTCATGTAAGCTGGATGGTCTCCAGGTAGCTGAAATGGCACAGCTTTATGCTCTCGACATGGCAGAGCGCCAGATGCTTGTCCTTGCCATCGTAGAGCTAATTCAGATGCGTGAACTCAATGCCTTGACAGGAAGTCAGATTCTCACTAACTCTATTTTCGGTTATTACAAGTCTGGTTGTAAAATAAGTTTAGGCTAGTTTCATAGATGATATCTGTATTGATCACTTTCATTTTTGCCGTTTCTGTATGAACACACTTATGATTTAAAAAAATAATAAATTAATTTATTTAACGATTAAAATACTTATAACTCTGCATAGCAACCATTACATACAGCAGAATCATCGAGTCTAAATCATAGCACTGTCTGTGGTCAGTGCTCCAGTTTAGTGCTCTTTCTGTCTTCTGCGCTTTCTGTTTTGCTCGTTCTTTCTCGTCTTCTCTTTCACTTTTTCTTTCAATCTTTTTCTCAACACTCTTTTATTCCTTTTTGCTTTCTTTCACTTTCTTTCTTGCTATTTTCTTTTTCTTTCTTGCTTTCCTCTGCTGTCTTCTTTCTCTTTCATTTTCTTTCTTCCACTCTTTCTTTCACTTTATTTTGCTGTTTTGCTTCTTTCTTTGTTCTTCCTCTGTTTTGCTCTTTTTCTTTTGCCCTTTCTTTTATCATCATTAATAATATATATATATAATAATAGCAATAACAATGTGCAAAAGTAAATATCCGTGTATGCAGCAACCTCAACACCAGCAGTTTGAACCACATTCTTCTTTGCTCGTAGTTTTCTGCCTTTTTCTGTCCATGTTTGTAGCCTAGTGATGAATAATTTCCTTTTTATTGCCTCACTATCACATCATCTGCATAAACTGGGTCTTTTTATGTAAATGATTTGTGTATCTGGTAAATTAGGCGTGTTGAATGCATATGAAATGTACATAAGGAACTGATACGTGGCTTTTTTTCCGCATGACTGAAGCTGATTCCTCAGTTGCTGCTCATTTCACTGTTGTTACTTCATGTCATTAATCAGAAAAGATTGCATGTCATTTTCTGCCCTTGAATCTGTACTTGTTTCTTTAAAAGTTTAATGAATGAGAGCCGTTGTGACATTTTAATGCTTTTTAATGTTAATTACATTGTTGTGTTGATTGAATCTCGACAAGATTCATCTGTGTGTACCTTTCATCTAGAGGTGTAGCAATGTGAGAAAATCTTGCATTATAATCGGTTATTGTCGCTTTATGCTTCACCACAACGCAAATATTTCACACAAAATTGTATTGTACACTGCTTCAGTCATCTACAAATGGTTAATAGTCCTTTTAACAAATGTGAGCAAATTGTACATTCAACAATGTTGCATCACAGCTCATACTGCGATGTACCAAAGATCATGATATTGGGTTGTATGGCTATTATACCATTCTTTTTCTTTGCTTTTCCTCCTTTTCAGTAAGAACTGCTATCATACTGCAGTATTGATAATTTCACTTGAAATAAACACAATCACCTTATTCTGCAATCTGGTTACTGTAGGATACCTGTGCTGAATTACAGGCACTGAAAATACCTGTGCTGAATTACAGGCACTGAAAATACCTGTGCTGAATTACAGGCACTGAAAATACCTGTGCTGAATTGCAGGCACTGAAAATACCTGTGCTGAATTACAGGCACTGAAAATACCTGTGCTGAATTACAGGCACTGAAAATACCTGTGCTGAATTACAGGCACTGAAAATACCTGTGCTGAATTGCAGGCACTGAAAATACCTGTGCTGAATTGCAGGCACTGAAAATACCTGTGCTGAATTGCAGGCACTGAAAATACCTGTGCTGAATTGCAGGCACTGAAAATACCTGTGCTGAATTGCAGGCACTGAAAATACCTGTGCTGAATTGCAGGCACTGAAAATACCTGTGCTGAATTGCAGGCACTGAAAATACCTGTGCTGAATTGCAGGCACTGAAAATACCTGTGCTGAATTGCAGGCACTGAAAATACCTGTGCTGAATTACAGGCACTGAAAATACCTGTGCTGAATTGCAGGTCCTGCCTGTGCTGAATTACAGGCACTGAAAATACCTGTGCTGAATTACAGGCACTGAAAATACCTGTGCTGAATTACAGGCACTGAATTACAGGCACTGAAAATACCTGTGCTGAATTACAGGCACTGAAAATACCTGTGCTGAATTACAGGTCCTGCCTGTGCTGAATTACAGGCACTGAAAATACCTGGGCTGAATTACAGGCACTGAAAATACCTGGGCTGAACCACAGGTACTGAAAATACCTGGGCTGAATTACAGGCACTGAAAATACCTGGGCTGAACCACAGGTACTGAAAATACCTGGGCTGAATTACAGGCACTGAAAATACCTGTGCTGAATTACAGGCACTGAATTACAGGCACTGAAAATACCTGTGCTGAATTACAGGTCCTGCCTGTGCTGAATTACAGGCACTGAAAATACCTGTGTTGAATTACAGGCACTGAAAATACCTGTGCTGAATTACAGGCACTGAATTACAGGCACTGAAAATACCTGGGCTGAACCACAGGTACTGAAAATACCTGGGCTGAATTACAGGCACTGAAAATACCTGGGCTGAACCACAGGTACTGAAAATACCTGGGCTGAATTACAGGCACTGAAAATACCTGGGCTGAATTACAGACACTGAAAATACCTGGGCTGAATTACAGGCACTGAAAATACCTGGGCTGAATTACAGGTCCTGCCTGTGCTGAATTACAGGTACTGAAAATACCTGTGCTGGTATTACTTACGTTTGAACGCATAATCCTTTCATTAATTTGCCCAGTCTTGCATATGATGTATGACTCTAAGACAACCAAAAAAATAGCTGAAGGAGTATCACAGTCTGGTTAAGAAGATGTATTATTTAGATAATAATTATCTAATTAACGTTATTATCTAATCTTATTTATTTAGAACAAGGCAGTTTCCAAGATCAGAGTGTTCTAGGATGCTTTTTCTCTCTCCATTGCTGGCATATGTTTTCCAGGTGATGATCTGGAAAAAGGCCGGACTGTCCCTTTTTAATAAGCAGTGCTACCGGTGTTTATTTGTCACAGCTGTGTATCAGCTGCATAGCCTGCATTCTGACAGTCTGTCTAGTAGCACAGAGACAAAGCTCTGACCGCCTGCCTCCTGCTTGCCTTAGACTAAATGTTGAAAATGGATAATAATATAAATAACAACACACAGTGGCTCTCGAGTGGTGCAACAGAAAAGCATTTGCCCTATCGTCTGGAGATCGCAACTTCGAGTACAGAAGATGCCCCAGCCATCTTTAGCCTGGAGCCAAAACTGGCCATGCTCTCTGGGTGGCAGGGATGGCATACTCTCTTTCTCTTGTCAGTCACAGCAACACTAAACACTTGTGTGTTTATAACTTGTGAGTTATGTATGCAGAAGGTAGATGGCTCTTTACTCTGAGCGTGTTCTGCTTCCTTGTGACGCAGCAGTTGAAAATATGCAATTGGTTGTATTTATGTGTCTGGGCAGAAGCATGTGATGGTCTTCACCCTCCCTGGTTGGTACTGTAGCTATCATATGATTGGGGAGATTTGGCTGGTGAGTGGGAATTGGCAGGTGGCCAATATCTGGAAAGGAAAAAAATCAGCACAAAAGGTGCCCTGGTTAGCACTTTTTCTAGATTAAAAGTGAGAGAACAGCCTTAGGATAATGATTTCATGCAGAACAGATATGTTGTTTATTTTAAAAAAAAAAAGTGAAGTCGTATATCGTCCTATATTAAGTGTTTGTTACTGTAGTATAATCTGTAATTGTATTTTTTTTGTCAGTGATGATACAGTACTCACTTAAAATGAAAGTTAGCTGTGTTTCTAGTTCAATGCACTAGATTTATTATCATGCTAACTTATCTGTGCTTCTCAGACAAGATGCAGTTTTTACATACAGCTTTAGTAAACTCCTTAGGTTTTTTGCTTTTGTTTTCATCATGCTTTTTTTTCCCCAGAGTGAATCCTCATTGACAGTGTAGTCAAAGCCAAGACTAGTGTGATCTCTTCAGAAATCAGTCCCACAGCCCTGTCAGGACATGACGTGTTCTAATGTTTACCTCTTTCTGTCCCCCGTGCAGTACCGTGAACAGGAGGCCATACGTCTGTGTCTGAAGCACTTCCGGCAGCACAACTACACCGAGGCCTTCGAGTCGCTGCAGAAGAAGACGCGCATAGCGCTGGAGCACCCCATGCTCACACACCTCCATGAGCGCCTGGTCCTCCGTGGAGACTTTGACGCCTGTGAGGAGCTCATAGATAAAGCTGTGAGAGGTAGCACACTTAACACTGCATCTGTTTAATTAAGTGAAAGTTTGGGTGCTGTATGAGCAAATTGTGCTGCATAAATGGAGCTTGTATTTAATATCCCTGATGCGAGGTATTTTATAATGCAGCTTGGCTTGGAGCTTCATTTTTTTTTAAGTTCCTAGTGTTATTGGAATAAATAATGAAATGGCTCTGTGTAAGTGTAGTGCTGAATGTGTGGGTTGTAAATGTGGATCTGCCTTTTTCCATTTTTTACATCAGTTGTGGGGTGTGTGCGTATGTGTGTAGTACTTTTGCTAACTCATTAAATTCACATTTTCATCTGGTCAAGAGAAGTTTTATTGTCATTCCTCCATGTAACTTATATATGTTGTAATGAAATACAGCAGCATGGGTCACGGGACTAAATAATGTGCAAGTAAACAAGTGTGCGACAAGTGCACAATCTACAATGAATGCATCAGGCATTTAAATGCACAGGGTAGTAATACAACCCCAATTCCAAAAACGTTGGGACACTGTGTAACGTAAATAAGAACAGAATGCAATGATTTGCAAATCTGATAAACCTATATGTTATTCACAATAGAACATAGAAAACATATCAAATGTTTAAACTGAGGAAATGTCCCATTTTAATGAAAAAACAAGGTCATTTTGAATTTGATGGCCATAACACGTCTAAAAAAAGATGGAATGGGGGCAAGAAAAGGCTGGAAAAGTAAGTGTTGCTAAAAAAAAAAACAGCTGGAGGAATATTTTGCAACTACTTAGGTTAATTGGCAACAGGTCAGTAACATGATTGGGTATAAAAAGAGTATCTAAGAGACGCAGAGTCTCTCAGAAGTAAAGACTGTATGGAAGAATATATTGCTCTAAAACTTGTATATACCTTTCAGCATTGATGGTGCCTTTCCAGATGTGCAAACTGACCATTCCATAGGCACTAATACACTCCATGCCATCAGAAATGCAGGCTTTTGAAATGAGCGCTGGTATATACTTTTCCAGCCTTCTGTTGCCCCATTCCATCTTTTTTGAGACGTGTTGCGGCCATCAAATTCAAAATTACCATATTTTCTCCTTAAAATGGTACATTTACTCAGTTTAGATATGTTTTCTATGTTCTATTGTGAATAACATATGGGTTCATGAGATTTGCAAATCATTGCATTCTGTTTTTATTTACATTTTACACAGTGTCCCAACTTTTTTTGGAATTGGGGTTGTACTACAGCATGGGACAGAACACTACATAATGTACAGTAAATGGCAGGGCATTGCACGCTGGCTAAGCAGGTCAACAGAACAATAATGGATTATATTTTCCATTTAAATCAGCTAGCTTGACTGGTATTATATAAGCTAGCAAAGGTTAGTAATAATGCTTATTACCAATGCAATGATGTTCTTTCAAATGGATGTAAAGATGTTATAATTCCTTGCACATTAAAAGACATATTAAATAGATCATATACTTTGATTATGTTAATGTTTTAAGATGATATTTTCACTGATTCTTCACTACCCATATCTGTTTGGTTTATGTATGCTGTTTGGCTGCACACTCTGCATTAAACATATTTTATCATAATTAATTGGCATGTGGCCAAATGAAACATTGATGGACTTTTCTTTCTTTGGTCCAAGTTTAACTCTAATAGCTGTCTACAGGTTTAGATTAAAGTCCTAACTGGCTCGTGCATCTCTCTCCCTGGTTTGACTCCCATGTCTCTTGTTTCCTGTGCTCGTGGTTTTTTTTTTTTTTAGATGGCTTGTTTAATCAGTACATCAGCCAACAGGAGTACAAGCCACGCTGGAGTCAGATCATCCCCAAATGCACCAAAGGTAGTACCTCTGCTCCACTGAGCAGCCTTAATACTAACAGTCAGTGTCTCTGATAATACATGGCAGCGTATTAAATGTCTCACATGGCTGAAAGATTAAAGGCTGTTTTCATATTCTCCTGTTCTGTCCTCTCTCTCTGCCGCCTCTCTGCTGCTGCTTTTTATTTCCCCCAAATCCTCTCCCACTTGCTCTCTCCCACCTACATAAATGTTTGATTTTTTCAAATTTACATTTTACCTTTCTGTCACGTTCATCTCTCTCTCTCTGTCTCTCTCTCTCTCTCTCTCTTGCTCTCTCTCTGTCTCACTCTCTCTCTCTCTCTCGGCTAGGTGATGGGGATGACAGTAGGCCCGGGATGAGAGGTGGTCATCAGATGGTGATAGATGTGCAGACGGGTAAGATGTCTCGTCTGAACATAAATCATAGGATTTTGCACTAAATAGCTCTAGATCTGAGCACTGTGTGTATACGTGTGTGTGTGTGTGTGTGTGTGTTTTTTTTAAACTGATTATTATTTCTAAGCCAGACAGAGTGCAGAGATTGAGCTTAGCCGCTGATTTATCCTCTGAGAGCAAGAAATCAATTCCAGTGACCTGATGTAGTCCCTCTGGCCAGAATGGCTTTGAGTTACACGGCTACATCTGAGCTCAGTTTGCGTCAGCACCTTCGTTCCTATTGCCATAGCAATGCTGCCATGGAGACCCGTCCTGCACTCCACTGCCGCACTGCACTGCCACTTTAAACGAGTTATTTAAACTTAAATGGCTTTGTTATAGTTAGGATTCTGTACGGAAGTGTTTTTTTTTTTTGGACTGTATTATCATATATGTAAGGATGTTATGTAACAAACGTCACTATTGCAGCAGTACAGTAATAGTCCTGTTGTTTTCTGATGCTTTTTATAACACAAGAATAAAGCAGCACTGTTTCCTTGGGAGGTCAGACATCGAGACATCTGGTTGCAAACAACTTCTAACGCAGTGTGACCGGAGGCTATAACTGTTCTGCCAAACCCAATCTCTCTCTCTCTCTCTCTCACTCACTCTCTCTCTCTCACTCTCACAGAGACTGTGTATCTGTTTGGAGGTTGGGATGGCACGCAGGACTTGGCAGATTTCTGGGCCTACAGTGTGCAGGAGAATCAGTGGGCCTGTATCTCCCGAGACACGGAGAAAGAGGTGAGACGAGCAGGAAGTTATGATAGTGACTCAGCAACAACTGCCGAACAATTTCTCTGCTGATCTAGCGAGAATCAGAATTTGATCCCCCCAAACCCCCCAGAGATCGTCATGCAGCAGGCGAAAGTGGAACTGGATCTCCGCCATAGTGGTGCTTAAACCCATTCCACCAGACACCAGAAGTAAAATGTAGTAGCCGCAGCGTCATTAGCTAGTATCAGAGACCAGAGTTTACGCTATAAGGGTGTGTTATGTGACATCTGGAAGGTTCTTAGTGACTTTGACATTAGTACACCAATATACATAGACTTCGGTTAATTCTATCAATTGTCATATATAATATAATGTGCACTTTCGAATATCCCATTCACCCACGTGTAAGCAGTTTATGGTCAAATGTTTGTGGACACCTGACCATCACAAACTGTTTCCACAAAGTTGGAAGCACACAGTTGTACAGGATGTCTTTGTACACTGTAGCATTACAATATCCCATCATTGGAACTAAGAGGCGCAAGCCTGTTCCAGCACGACAATGTCCTTGTGCACAAAGTGAGCTCCGTGAAGACATGGTTTGTCAAGTTTGGAGTAGAAGAACTCGAGTGTCCTGCACAGAGCCTTGATCTCAACCGCACTGAACACCTTTGGGATGAACTGTCTGCACCCCTGGTCTCCTCACTCAACATCTCAGTGCCCGAACTCACTAGTGCTGTTGTGGCTGGAATGGCCCAGAGCTGCTGTTATCATTTCTCCACGTGTAAGGCAGTTAGCATTGTTAACACAGAGACTTGAATTTGTGACTGTAATATCAACTTCAGTAGATTTATTGTGAACACAGGCACATTTCAGACACTAAATGTCCTTGAAGTGCTGCTTTGATACTTGTTTGTTCCCGGCTAAGATAAAACAGTCACACACTGATCAGTGAGTAGATTCACATTAGGCAAATTTCAACCTATTTGCACATTTTGAAGCAAGGCTGTTCTAGCAATTCTAACCAAATCTGCATCAAAACAAAAACATGATTGTCTTGCAAATCTGTACACGGTAAACAGAATTCTGTAATGCAGATATAATTGTGTTTTTGATGCAGATGGTGAAATGTAAGAGTGTAAGCAGTGACGTTGGGGTGTGTTTTTGTGTGTGTCAGAATGGTCCCAGTGCACGCTCCTGCCATAAGATGTGCATTGATTCTCAGAGGAGGCAGATCTACACGCTGGGCCGCTATCTGGACTCTTCTGTCCGAAACAGCAAGTCTCTGAAGAGTGACTTCTACCGGTACGACATCGATGCGAACACATGGACGCTACTCAGCGAGGACACTTCTGCAGATGGAGGCCCTAAACTTGTGTTCGACCACCAGGTAATCACCTGAAGGTCCACATGCACCATAGTGCATTATACCAGACAACACCACCGTGTATTAAGTGCTGTGTATAGCACAAACCTAGAAATAAATGTACGTTCTGTACACTTTCTGTCATGCAGATGTGCATGGACTCTGAGAAGCACATGATCTACACGTTCGGCGGTCGGATCCTGACGTGTAACGGCAGCGTCGATGATGGACGCACATCAGAGCCGCAGTTCAGCGGCCTGTATGCTTATCAGTGCCTAGCAGGTACCTGGAGTCTTCTGAGGGACGACTCGTGCAACGCCGGCCCCGAGGATGTGCAGTCTCGCATCGGCCACTGCATGCTCTTTCACACGGTCAGTGACCCCTCTGTCACAGAGACCAAGCTATTGTAAACATATTAAACAACTGTCAGAATGATACCTCCCAACATATTAGCATTATAATCGTTAAGACCGCAGATGGAATCATTTTTTATACGATTTGTAACAGTGAGGTTTTTTTTCCTTCCTGACCAAGTCTTCAGAGTACTTTACTTTTTTTTTGTCTTATTAGCTTCGAGAGAGAAACTATTTATAGCTGCTATAACTTAAGTGATAACAGGAACATGGTGTTTTCAATTTTGAACAAAATATTTTTCATCATTTCAGCAGTTATTGTGCAGCCATAATTATAGTTGTGCCACACTGGTTTTGGGGTCTGCAGCTTGACACTGTTAGTGGTATTATTGTGTGGTATTTTCTTTTGTTCCCTATTATATATAATGTAATTTCAGAGTTGCTGCTCGATTACTGCTTTGTTTAAATGTTTGTTTGTTTTTTGGACAGGTTGATATATAATACTCTTGACAATGACACTGCTTCTTTTTTTCTTTCTCTCAGAGGAATCGCTGCCTGTATGTGTTTGGAGGCCAGAGGTCCAAGACGTACCTGAACGATTTCTTTAGTTATGATGTTGACGCTGACCACGTAGAGATCATCTCAGACGGCACCAAGAAAGACTCGGGCATGGGTAAGAATATACTACCACTACTGCCATGTTAATATGTAGCTTGTAGTGTTGAAAGTTACTTGGTTTTGAGGGCTTTGTGCTGTGTGACATTTTGCAAAATAAAAGCTCCTGGTGCTTGTTTATGCACTCAGATCGAAGTGCAGGTGTGACTTCATTTCTGTATCGTAAAATCTCAAGAGATGAAACTTAAAGGGTGACTCCTGTAGGCAACGTTATCGGAAAGCCCGCCATAAAAGGGAACGAAGGACTCTCGGGAACGAGAATGACCTCATTCTCAGAAATGGACAGGAATCAGGCGTGCATGATGTCACGCTGTGTACTGTAACTCTGAGACCCGGGAAGAAGTTAAGCTCATTACGTACCGAACAGTATGTACACCATCCCTCCTTTGATCAGCCGTCACTTAACTGCCAGAGTGTGAGGTATGAGGAAAGAGTCGACAGCACACTTCACAGTGATAAGACCGTAGCAGTAATGTTGAACAAGTTGCTAAAATTCATACCAGTCTCCATTTTCTTCAGTAAAACAAATAGCTTACAAGCACTGTTAGAAATGTTTGATATTTTCGAAACGCTCCAAAACAACACCTTTTTTTATTTAAAAGAATGAATCATCTTCCAAATGGTAGATCAAATTTTACTCTCGACAGTTTCTACTGCTAAGAAAAATATTCATTTAGAAATGAATAAATCATGATGGGGCATGCTGTTATAGCAAAATAATCAACGACTGAGCGGTGTGATGATTCAGTATAACCCTGAAGTTAATTCATTTCCTATTAAAGGATCTCCTGAAGTGGTTTATTCCTCTTATAACTCAACAATTTGCCAATCTATCTAAGAGACACACACACACACACACACACACACACAAAAAGCAGCTTGTCATATTATTGAGAAACATGTAAGTGCAAAATGTCCTCTGTGACAAAGGCAAAGCACTGCCGCTACAGACTCCTTCTATAAACATTTAATAAATCTATCCTTATAGAAAACTTAACGGTTTTTAATCTGTTTATCTGTCTAGATTATGTGGAATGTCTGCCATTCAGGTGCCATTGGTTTTTATGAAGTAAAGCCAGTGTCCAAGTTTGGGAACACCATCCTCCCCCTAGTTCTCGGCTGTCCTATCATTTCTCTCAATGCAGCGGCGGAACAAGGTCTCCGTCAAATTCTGAGAAGCCGACAGTCATTCTAGTGAAGTAACCGAGTTCTTAGAAATCCCTGTTCGCCCATGCTGTTTGTGGCAATTTACAAACCTGATGGTAATTTCATTGCTCAATTCATGACACCACACACATTTTATATGCATGTGCTGTCACAAACAAAATTACGAGGCCAGGCGTTTCCAAACAAGGCGAGGTTTATTAACTGGAAGGCTAAAAAGGGAACTGGTGTGGTGGCCAGCTCATTAGCGCTGTTTTTAATTTAGTTTATTTGTTTTAAAAACTTTGCAGCATCATTAATTCTCTTATGTCACCAATATGAAACATGTAGACGTGGTGTCACCTCCGTAACAGTGAAGAGACAAAGAAAGAAACCTAGACGCAGGCAGTGACACATTTCCTGTCCTTGTAAACAGATTTAAACTTCAACAGGCGACTTGACGCAATATGTATAAAAAAGCTCTCTGCGTTCTTTCTCTGATACTGTGTGTGTGTGTGTGTGTGTGTGTGTGTGTGTGTGTGTAAGAGAGTGAAACAGAAAGAGAGGGGTGGCAGGGAGCAAGAACACAGGCAAAAAGAACGGAATGTTTTTTGCCAGCAAGGAAGCAGCAAGTACAAACATTGTGCACATAATCAATCTCAAATGTTTATCTTGCTTCCTCTCAGAGTCATGAAAAGTATTTCCATTTCAGCGCCAGGCCTCTTGTTGTTCAGAACCGGCATCTCGGCCGGTCCGTGATCCGATCCAGTGTGCCGAGAGATGCTTCTTGTCTCACTGCATGGTTTCGTGTGCTGTTTCGGGCTGCGTGTGCCATTTCCTGTGAAAGCACTGCAATGACGCATGTACTCAAGCATGTGATGTATGACAGGTCTCTTGTCGGTTGTAACCTCAGTTTAGTAAATCCCACATTCAAGCTTAAGTAGATCAGATAAGCTGGCTTTGTAGATAAAAACTTTGTAGAATTCATCGGGCTTTCAGTCTTAGACCTTTGCTTTTCCCTGTGACATTTCTCTGAAAACTCATTTGGTTATAATTATATGTGGAGTTTATATATTCACAGCTGCATGTTCACAATGACCTCGACTTCCTTTTCTTGTGTTTTTGATGCCACATATAAGGAATAAAACCTGACTGGGCATGCTGTTAAGGAGAAATAATGGTGTGATGGTGCTGTGATGCGGCCCACTGTTATCTCCCTGAAGTTGATTTATTATTATTCTAATAACAGTGTTTTATTTCTCTTATACCACAGCAAATTATTTCTTAAAGCATGACATCTTGTACTTTTTATCAGTTTATAATTGCATTTAAAGTTGCACAACATCTGCAAGACAAGACAGTTCCTGTTATCACTTGCACTATAACAGCTGTTAAATTCATGCACTGGGATTTGGTTTATAAAGTGCCATTTTCTATGAACTCTTGGTGGTAAGATAATATTCTTTGCGGCCCCTGCTGTTTAGTGGTTCCCAGTGCTGATAGCTTTATCTCCTTTCCCCTCCATTGCAGTGTAAACACTTTGTGCTACTGCCAAGTATAGTAAGGAAATGGGAATCGAAATAAAGAGCTGGCACCCTAGCGGCACTCTGCGGGGGGTGGGGTGGGGGGACTGGGATTGTCCGTCAAGCAGCAGTGCACTCTGTTTTCCTTTACATGCCTTTGAATCCACTAGGGATTGTAACAGTTGGATGCATTGCTGAATAGACTACAACTTTTGTGTGTTTCAGTACCAATGACTGGCTTCACCCAGCGTGCCACCATCGACCCAGAACTGAACGAGATTCATGTTCTGTCAGGCCTTAGCAAAGACAAAGATAAACGAGAGGAGAATGTCCGCAACTCCTTCTGGATCTATGACATCGCCCGCAACAACTGGTAGTTTGTCTCTCTCTCTCTCTGTCTGTCTCTCTAACTCTCTCTCTCTCTCTCTGTCTGTCTCGCTCTCTGTCTGTCTCTCGCTCTCTCTCTATCTGTCTCTCTTTCCGTCTGTCTGTCTCTCTCTGTCTGTCTCTCGCTTCTCATTTTAACTCTTTTATTCTCCACCATATGTAAAATTTGCATTTTCTCTCTGTTGCTCAGTGGTAACTCAGAATTGTTTCACGTTGTCAAAATTGTTTTATAACGAGACCATCCATGCTGATACATACAGTGCATCCGGAAAGTATTCACAGCGCTTCACTTTTTCCACATTTTGTTATGTTACAGCCTTATTCCAATATGGATTAAATTCATTATTTTCCTCAAAATTCTACAAACAATACCCCATAATGACAACGTGAAAGAAGTTTGTTTGAAATCTTTGCAAATTTATTAAAAATAAAAAAACAAAAAAGCACATGTACATAAGTATTCACAGCCTTTGCCATGACACTCAAAATTGAGCTCAGGTACATCCTGTTCCCACTGATCATCCTTGAGACGTTTCTACAACTTGATTGGAATCCACCTGTGGTAAATTCAGTTGATTAGACATGATTTGGAAAGGCACACACCTGTCTATATAAGGTCCCACAGTTAACAATGCATGTCAGAACACAAACCAAGCCATGAAGTCCAAGGAACTGTCTGTAGACCTCTGAGACAGGATTGTATCAAGGCACAGATCTGGGGAAGGGTACAGAAACATTTCTGCAGCATTGAAGCTCCCAGTGAGCACAGTCGCTTCCATCATCCGTAAATGGAAGAAGTTTGGAACCACCAGGACTCTTCCTAGAGCTGGCAGCCTGGCCAAACTGAGCGATCAGGGAGAAGGGCCTTAGTTAGGGAGGTGACCAAAAACCCGATGGTCACTCTGACAGAGCTCCAGCGTGTCTCTGTGAAGAGAGGAGAACCTTCCAGAAGAACAACCATCTCTGCAGCACTCCACCAGGCCTGAAAGGTAGAGTGACCAGACGGAAGCCACTGCTCAGTAAAAGGCACATGATAGCCCACCTGGAGTTTGCCAAAAGGCACCTGAAGGACTCTCAGACCATGAGAAACAAAGATTGAACTCTATGGCCTGAATAGCAAGCGTCATGTCTGGAGGTAACCAGGCACCAGTCATCACCTGGCCAATACCATCCCTACAGTGAAGCATGGTGGTGGCAGCATCGTGCTGTGGGGATGTTTTTCAGCGTCAGGAACTGGGAGACTAGTCAGGATCGAGGGAAAGATGAATGCAGCAATGTACAGAGACATCCTTGATGAAAACCTGCTCCAGAGTGCTCTGGACCTCAGACTTGGGCGAAGGTTCATCTTCCAACAGGACAACGACCCTAAGCACACAGCCAAGATAACGAAGGAGTGGCTACAGGACAACTCTGTGAATGTCCTTGAGTGGCCCA
This sequence comes from Ictalurus furcatus, assembly GCF_023375685.1. Lineage (NCBI taxonomy): Eukaryota > Metazoa > Chordata > Actinopteri > Siluriformes > Ictaluridae > Ictalurus > Ictalurus furcatus. The sequence goes on from NC_071273.1 coordinate 18,507,233, forward strand.
GCCAGAGCCCAGACTTGAACCTGATTGAACATCTCTGGAGAGATCTGAAAATGGCTGTGCACCGACGCTCCCCATCCAACCTGATGGAGCTTGAGAGGTCCTGCAAAGAAGAATGGGAGAAACTGCCCAAAAATAGGTGTGCCAAGCTTGTAGCATCATACTCAAAAAGACTTGAGGCTCTAATTGGTGCCAAAGGTGCTTCAACACAGTATTGAGCAAAGTCTGTGACTACTTATGTACATGTGCTTTTTGTTTTTTATTTTTAATAAATTTGCAAAGATTTCAAACAAACTTCTTTCAAGTTGTCATTATGGGGTATTGTTTGTAGAATTTTGAGGAAAATAATGAATTGAATCCATTTTGGAATAAGGCTGTAACAGAACAAAATGTGGAAAAAGTGAAGCGCTGTGAATACTTTCCAGATGCACTGTACATTTGTGCACACAAAGTAACTCTCTCCCTATTTGTCCAGGTGTGGACAAATGATCATTAGCTAGCCCACCAGACAAGTAATAGTTCCAGTGTGCTCCCCACTCCCATGTTGTCGTTACCCAGAAACCTAACTGACTAGACAAAAAAAAACTGGTAGCTAACATATAATACTGTACGTGGACATGTGATTATATTTGTTGAGGAGAGTTATGAGATATATTCAGCTGTACTTTCTAATTAATCTACCTGGTAAAAATTTACCATTAACCAGATTTCTTCTTCGTCCATATGTGAGCAAGTGGTGAGATTTGGAAAATAGTTGTGCATACCATAGTTATAGCATCGAAGTGTAAATATCAACCTAGCATATGAGAACTTTGTTGTTGTGGGTTTTTTTTTTTTGGTTGCAAAATTCAATAAGTTTTTTTTGTTTGTTTTTAATAGTTGTTGTCCACATCTATATATTCTGACTTCCATGAACGAAATCTGTTTGTCCCGGCCACCCAAGCTACTGATTTGTCCACCTCTGCCCTGCACACACAATTAATTCTCTTTGAAGCTTTACCAAAGTAAATATTACAATGAAATAGAGTCTTGTAAAAACAAATGTTGAAATGAAACTGCTGAACCAAAAAGTTAGGTACAATTACAAAGGGTTTACTTTCCCAGTAACACACACGCTCCGCTCCGAGTGAGCACTTTCTAAAGAGAATGAACTTGAGGAAGTTCATGATCATAGTTCCTATTAACGAGTACACAGTGTTCTTGTCTGCCTGTGTGCAAACCCATCACCCAATCTCCTAAGGGGGATCCCCCCACCCCCCTTTTTCTTCTCTGTTAGCCGAGTTTCTTGCTGTCTGATTATGAAACAACAATCTGGTAGTGTTTCTTTTACTTACATTAGTCTGGCTTCTGTCGGCTTATGTGGCAACAGTCTGTGGCATGATGAAGCTATCCTTTGTCCTTAAAGCGGAACCATCAGGTTTTTATAAATAGCAGAAAGTGCTTCTGTAAAATGACAGGTCTGAAAAGATATGTCAGGAATATTTACAAAGCCATTTCCGAGAAAAGAGCCACAAAATGTTAACCTGTGACCTGTAATACATAATGTAAAGAAATCATAATGCAGGAGTGAGGATACTAGTCGTCCTGCTGGAAATGTAGATGTTTAACAAATGCCCTCACTTACCCGCTCATATGCACATTGCCTGTAATCACCAGCAATGTCAAGAAATTATATGGCAGGGTCTCTACCCATATCACTATCTCCACCGATAAATTAATAATCAACCTTTCAAGACACAAATGTGATGTTACACTGATTAGCATAGCATTGTGTAACATTAATTAACCGCCTACTACGACACTAATGGCACCGTGCTGAGTACAGACTGATTAACAAGAGAATGACATTTATAAAGCAATAGACGATTGTGAGCATCTTGGCATAGTCCAGTTATGGTTGCTCTGGTGCAAAGATGCTGAGAGAATAGGAAAATTATCACTGGCTGCGGTAAAGCAGCCGACAAGTAGCTGACAATTTAGTTTTGACTTGTTCCTCTTTATACTGAGTTTTGGTATCTATAGAGCAGGGGTGTGAGAGACTGCAGTCCTTGAAGACCACATCAAAACCTGAATTTTTACTCAGTCAGTCACAAAGTATATGTGATTTAAACAGACAGTACAGATAGTGTTTAGTAACTTGTTTGCCGTCGCTCATAACCACAGTGTGAAGACACACTCATTAGTAATTTTATCCCCCCCGACATTTTAGAATAATAATAAAGTCATCAAAACTCTGGAGTAACACAAATGGAACGATGGGAATTATGCTGTGATAAATCCAAATTAAATCAAAATAATTTAATATTTTAGTGTTTTCAAAGTAAACACCCTTTTTACCTAGAATTTCCAGAAATGTATTCTTGGCGTTTTCTCGATAGATTTCTTGAGGAATTTCCCTGAGATGCTTTTTAAACAGTATTAAAGGAGTTCACACCTACGCTGGACTCTTTATCAGCTGCTTTTCAGAATATTTCACTCCGAGTCGTCCGTTTAAAAAAATAAATAAATAAAAAATTTTGTAAATAAAATGTTAGTTTTCTAATGAAAGAAATGAATATGTTGGCGCAATTATATAATTTTTATATATAACACCGATTTCAAACGTTTAATCATACACCTTCAGATCAAAAGGTTAAGATCATGAGAGACATTTCAGTTGAGTGTCTCCAACCTTTTGACCGGTAGTGTACATCTCCCACATCCTTACTAGACATGACTGAGTGAGTTAAATGACATCAGTAAAAACCATACTTGGGGGTAGAGAAGATATGTAGTAATGCAATGATGTGGGTAAACTGATGGGCAATGTTCTATGTTGCAGGTCATGTGTGTATAAGAATGACCAGGCTGTGAAGGAGACCCCCAGCAAGACACTGCAGGAGGAAGAGCCGTGCCCTCGGTTTGCTCACCAGCTCGTGTACGATGAGCTGCACAAGGTAACGTTTTTAAAATGTAGAGGAGATGTCCATAATAATAACAATCAGTTCAACAATGGAATTTTTTTTAAGAAAAGAAGCGGAAAAAAGCTTTCATATATACCACTACTATCTACAACTAACACTTAACACACTATTGCTTGGCTTTGTATTTATTTGCTGACTGAGTTGCCTGTTTGTGGCAGGTGCATTACCTGTTTGGGGGAAACCCAGGCAAGTCAAGCTCTCCTAAGATGCGACTAGACGACTTTTGGTCTCTGAAACTCTGCCGTCCGTCTAAAGAGTACTTACTGAGACACTGCAAATATCTCATCCGCAAATACAGGTACCTTGGTTCGAGTAGTCTCTTTCCTGCTTGGAGAAGTTCCACATTAATGTAACCACATTTTGCATAATGTTCATTAATGATTACATGCAGTGTTTTGTTTTAACCATTAATGTTTAACCGGCTCAGTCAAATACGGAATTAAGCATGACTGTGCATGCTGTTATAGGAAAATAATCAACGACGGGGGGGGTGGGGGCGTGATGTGGCTCGACATGACACACCCCAAAGCTAGTTTTCCTAAAACAGTCTGTTCTCGAGCTGTTCCCTCCTTTTACAGCACAGCAGTTTGCAAACATTTTCTGATTTTTATTTCTTAAAGAATGACACGTCATACTTTTTAAATCTGTTTATAGTTCATTTTAGAATCGTGGAAACAAGTTCACTAATGTTAAAGCAGCTACAAAGCCATCCCCTCAGTTTCCCTGGAAGAGAATAAGACAGGAAAACGCAGCTTGTTATAACGAAACCATAACAACCTCCATCCCAAAGATTTTCCCTTGGTGCCAAATTTAGTTTACCTCTGACAAGTTACAGCTTTACGGCTGACTCCTTCATAAGTATTAAATAAAAATCCACCATTTCAACAATTATATAATTATACATTTTTCTTTGCTAAATTATGCATTAAAAAAGAAATCAGTTTATTATTAGCCTCAGATTATGCTGAGTGTCTGCCGTCGAACCGCCTGTCAGTACGCTGTTCCTGTAGAACGCGGACATATTAGAGCATTAATGAAAATGTCTGAATTGCTTTGCATCCTGTACTGCTGCTGCTATAGAAGATGAATCACCTTCTGACCAGTAAAATTTCAGAATTCAACAGTGCTATGGTATAAAAGCTTACAGGAGATCTAGCTTACGATTCAGCAGCTGTATCTTGTGGACAAGCAAGCCAGATGAACAAAGGACAAAAGCATTGTACCTGTCACATGGGCATGTTATGATTCGACTTGAGCAAAAACACATTCTTCAGTCACTTCACGTGAACACAGAGTTAGTAGATGGTTGTTTATGGTATTATACTCGCTGTATATATTATCTATTTTGGATATGGTGTTTGCGTCAGCAGCCTTGTTCCTGTGTCGTTTGGTAATTAGGGCTGTAGTCAGTGCGTTTCACTTCTGGCACTGAATCAGATTGAAGTAGAGCTGTAATTTTCCATGAGTCAGAGTCATTTCTGCTCAGTTAGCTCCCTCTGCTGGTTTACTTTGGTTATTGCTCTCCAAGTATAATAGTGCTCTGTTAATTTCTCACCGTGTCACGTTCAGTAGTAGTAGTGTTTAATAATAATAATAATTTACTGTTATTAAACTTGTAAAATTTCAACTTATCTGGTATAGCATCAATTACTTAGCTGATTATATAGCCGATAATATACTAATACTTCAAGGCTCTGGATGTCAAAGATTGAAGACCTACCTTTTAATACTTAACCCTCCGGTTTATGTTATGGGTCAGTTTGACCCATTTCCACGTTTGAGATGTCTGAAATACTGGTTAATCTTTCTCTTTCTCTTTGAATTTTTTTTACGTTTGCTCATTTAGGGTCATGAACTTATATGGAAGTATTTCTTCTTATGGCTTGTCTCGGAAAAGTCAAAATAAAGGTTTACTGTTTTAAGCTGCTGTTTGCTGTTTTGTCTGTGTGTGTATTTAAACTGTGGAAGTCATTTTGATCCATAACATAATGGATTTAACTTTTATTTTTCAAACATAAATGAATCACAAAAAATGAAACACACTAATGTGTCTCTATCGCAGGGTTTCAGCTTTATGGTATTATTAGACCAGGGCCTAGCATGAGGAATATATTTCAGTTGAGACAGCAGAGCACTCCTGTATGTTGCCATGGATGGGCATCTGCTAACTACTGCAAATATAAATATCATACAAAACTTACTGAAATTTTAATTCCTGAGTGCTTGTGGTGTTTGCAGGTTTGAGGAGAAGGCTCAGACTGAACCACTGAGTGCCCTGCAGTACTTGCAGAATGATCTCTCTATGACTGTAGACCACTCTGACCCTGATGAGACTAAAGAAGTAAGGACAGATGCCTCAATATTGTTCCACTTTATTAGGAAACACCTCTGCTCCTGCTCATTCATGCATGCAGTTGTCCCTGCAATTATCCAATTAGCCAATCATGCGGCTACAGTGCCGTGCACGAAATCATGCAGCTAAAGCCAAAGAGCTGTAGTTAATGTTCATGTCAAAATAACAGAATGGGGGAAATGTGATCTCTGTGCAAAGTTGATGGTACCATGTGTGTTGCAATGAGTATTTCAGAAACTGCTGATCATCTGATTTTTCGTGTGCAACTCGAGTTTAGAAAGAATGGTGCCAAAAAAAAAAGCCATCGCATGAGTGGCAGTTCTGCAGGTGGAAACACCTTTTGACGAAAAAGACCAACAAAAGAAAGAGAAGAATGACCATTCCGATGTTCTCTCGGACATGAAGGCTACAGTAACTCAAATAACCGCTCTTTACCACTGTGGTGAGCAGAAAAGCATCTCAGAAATGGGCTACAAGAGCAAAAGACCACAACATCAGGGTCCACGTCTGTCAGCCATGATGGTACAGAACACACACTCACCTAAACTGGAGGTTGAAGACCAACTTCGACTGGTCTTTTTTCAATTAGCGTTGTGCTGCTGTTACATGATTGGCTGATTGGATAATTGCATGAATGAGCAGGTGTACAGGTGGATGGTGTGTGTAAACACTTTATCCCGGACACTGATTAGTAATGCTAAATGACTGGTGCTCTACAGTTTCAGCTCCTGCCCTCAGCACTCTTCAAGTCCAGTTCAGACTTCATCCCACTAGGTAAGTCACTCTTGGTCACGATACTTCTGAAGAATTTACTGAAGTGGATTTATCACTTGACCTGATTTGAATTTCAAATGTTGCTTGTGTTTTTACTCTGTCCATATTTCAGGCTTTTCGGATGTAGATCAGACGTACGCCCAGCGCACACAGCTCTTTGACACACTGGTAAATTTCTTCCCTGACAACATGACCCCGCCCAAGGGTAACCTCGTCGACCTCATTACCCTGTAGCCACGCCCACCGAGCGCTATCCCTTCACTCTTTATGCCTCTAAGACTCGTCCCTCTGAAAACAGAAGTTATTTTTCTACATCCACTTCAGAATCACCATGCCGACTGAATGTGGTTTCTTCACAAGCAGGAAGGGATTCTGAACTACCCTTGATGGTAATTTAACCAAAATAACAAAACTGGAATATATCTGCATACTATAACACTTCATTTATTCACCCAAATCTGCAATCATAAAGTCCGTGAAGTGTCTGCAGCACTTGTGTACATTTATCTTTCCTCTTAGGAGGTGTCCGAGGAAGGTGAAATCCACAAATCCAAAACTCACCTTGTTTTTTCCTCTTTTATTCCACTCAGACTCAGACTCCAGTTTCAGGTCCTGCTCAGCTTCCATCTTTATTTCAGTTTCTGAAGCTGTAATGCTCACTGTAGTAAAGGGTACCTTAGTGATGATGGCCGCGGCCGTTATCTGGCCCTCTACATCTCACACACTTTGGTGATGGAAGCAGTTGGTTTATTGAATGTGGGCTTTGATTTGCACCATTTCATTACGCTTGGTAACGTTTTGCCAAATGAAGAGGAGTGTGATTACACGGCAAGTGTGCACTCTTTATTTCTAAGCTTACAGGATGGAAATCGTGTGAATGTGTCTTTGTTTTTTCTGAAAAATAGATTTAAATAATGGCCTCATTCTGAACCTGCTGCTTTTAAAGCAATAGGGCAACTTGGTTGCACAGAAATACTTAGTATTGAACGAATTCTAGTGATACAATTTGATCAGCTTGCTTCAGATGAAATTCTCTCCTCACTAATAATAAGCGATTATTTCCTTTCGCATTTCCTTTCCCATTTGTGCCATAGCAGTATTGTGCGTCTTTATCTCTGACTGAAAGTAATTCATACAATTTATTTCTCGCCTAAGCTGTCTCAAGAACAATGTAGTAACCGTTCAAATTATTGGATTGGTGACGGCAAACTCCTGCAGTGTGAAATTGTCTACCTTTTCTGGTCCATCGCGAGTCGTGTGTGTTTTGAAGCTTGCACTTGTCCACCAGGTCTCGGGAATCAAGGTACTCGATACTGCGATGCCGTATGTGTGATGATTTTAGGGATCCTGTGGCGGCACTACTGAACACGCAAGAATATTACTAAGGTAGTCTTCCATATAATGTAGTGTGTAAATATAGCCATGTATAAATGTGTGTGTATATAAGATCTCCTATTTGAAGTATTACTTATGGCCTGATTTTGAAGCACCCCCCCCCCCCAACTTCTCCCGAAAGCATAATATATTGAGACATCTTGTTGGCTTAATTGGTGTGTTAATAATTAGTTCTATGTTCAAATCAACTGGCTCATTGTCTCCTTATTGGAGGTATATCATATTAGTAAAAGGTGTAAAATTGAAATACAAGTTTATCCCATGCAAAGCTGTTTGCACACATCAGATTAATCAAGAAACACACCTTTAATATATGAATAGTGTGTTCTTTGGGGCTCTTGCCTTAACCTGTTCTACCTAGCTGCCCATTTCTTCATTCCAGCACTCGCTTTTAGAGACCCCAGTGCAGAACAGCACATTTAAGCTTAATTACCATTGTCATGCTGTTTTTATAGTGTGTGTGTTGCATTTATTTTCCCATTCATAGCCTCCGTTTTCCCAATTAAATCCCCGATTGTGTGTTTCCTGGGCTTGAGTGCAGTTAGAGCTGCTGCATGAGTCATTTAGTAATTTTGGGTTTTGTGCCAGGAAGTAGGTAAAACATGGATTGTGAAAAATGTAAAAGAGGAAAAACACAATGGGAGAACCTTTTATAAAAAAATAAACCCCCCCAAAAAAACCCCCTTTTGGCTTTTTTTTATTATTTAATTTTATTTTTTATATCCCTTTTTTTTCTTTCCCCTCCTGGAAAACATCTCACTTTTCCTCCTCTCTCTCATCTTCTGAGTGAGGATATTGGGATATGTGAACACTACACTGTGCAGACATGAATGTGTAGAAAATACTTTAAAACAAAAGCATTGTATGTAATGTACATAATGAATAAAGATTGTATTTTGTTCAGGTTTTCTAAAAACGGTGTCTTTTTTTGTATTAAACACTTTGATGAAGGGGAATTTTTTGAAATAACTTTATTCTCTATGAACATTTTTTTTATTATTTAAAAATGAAATGGTAAAAAGACAATGCAACAGCAGTGACAGTTTTTTTTTTTTTTTTCCCAGTGTATCAGACTCCTGTTTTTTTGCCTTCCCTAAAAGGCAAAGCTTCTAGCACACAATGTAAAATACATACAAAACAATATAATGGAAATTAAAGACATAAATCACATTAGACAGTTGGAGACCGTATAAATATTTAAGTAGAAGTATGTGAGGGTGGAAAATAAAGGAATTGGAGTATTTATTTAAAACTGATGGGTGGGAGGATTTGACGTAACATTTACTACATGAATTAATTTGATGACATTAAATTAACGCCGACCTTCCAGTAAGTCAGCTTTATGTTGTGCTTATGAGACAGAAACTGAAGGGGGAACATTTCAAGTAAATAAACTGTACAACTATACATCTCTTGTCCTATTGAGTTGAATACTAAATCTAATATTTTGTGTTTAAGGAGGAAAAACTATTGCTAATCAGAAGTGCTTTGGTCATTATGACTTGCGTTCCTGTTTACACCTTCGTGTTGTGGCTTTTAAGCAAAACTCTGCCCTGAAGCACATTAAATATGTTCATACTGAAATGTAATTCTGAAAGGTGCTAATTTGTTGGTTGCTGCTATATTTTCATTATTCCCATGAGAAGTTAGTGCTCGTGTGCTGCTCGTGATCTATGTGATGACGATGTGATGCGATAACGCCAACGGCATTCGCATGAAAGTAGAAGCTGTGGAAGCTGATCTGTTTGTGCAGAGTGTACAGATGAAGAGGTGAGTGAGCTGCATAGACTGAAGGGCTAAAGCGCTGCTGCATCGCCCTCTTTAGATAGAGGTAAGTGGGCATTGTGGGTAATGTAGGAATCTGGTATCCCAAGTGAAAATTGCAGTCTAAAACCAGGATGAACATTTATCCATTAGTGTTTAATGATTGTAAAAATGAATACTCATAGTCAATAAAAACATGCTAACAACGTATTCAAAACAAAACACTATTTACCGGTGCAGCAGTGTATATTTCACTTAAGTATTATAAGTGAAAAATTATTTTATCTGTGGGGGAAAACAATATGTAGGAAAATCGCAAAACTAAAAGAGAAATCTTGTGGATTTAACACACTGTTTGAAATGACACCAAAAACAGCATTGTGGGCCATAAACAGCCCAGGTTTATCTTAGAACATCTCCCATTAAGTTTCCTTTAGAGTTTTCTTAAATATTTCTCACTGTAGCTTGTGCCCTTTTAGCAATAATGAGGGTTTAATAGAAAATAAAAGGGAACCCTGAAGTCCATTTGCTATTTGGGCATTTGTAATCTTTACAGTCTGTTATGCAGATAGTATGGGTTTTGTACGATACATGATTGGAGAGCTGATGGGCTTGCGCACTTTACAGGTGTGTGTCCTCCTCATCAGGTATGTCGTCTTTGGCGAGGTTGTCAAAGGGCACAATCCAGCTGTCGTTAAAATCTCCATTCAGTGCCAGCTTCTTCTCCTGCATCTCTGGCTGCACCTCCATCACCTCCAGCGTGGGGTTGTCGTGGTAGCCGTTCTCCACCGTGTGCATCTCTTCAGTCAGGTGTTGCTGTGGAGCAGTCATGGACATTGGTGATTAAAGGTGCAGTCAGTGATTTTTAGTAGAAGTTAAAGAGCTACTTTTGGAATTGTGTGTGTGTGTGTGTGTGTGTGTATATATATATATATATATATATATATATGTGTATATATATGTATGTGTGTGAGAGAAAGAGATGTAGATATGGATATAGATACATCTCTTCAATGGTCATCAAAAAAACACATGTAGACAAACATGGACATGATAAAGTGCTTGTACATTTTTCAGTCTCTGAGTTTTGAATTCATACTTAATGAATTCAGTAGTGGGGCAGTGGTGGTTTAGCGCTTAAGGCTCTGGGTTACTGATCAGAAGGTCAGCGGTTCAAGCCCCAGCTCTGCCAACCTGCCACTGTTGGGCCCTTGAGCAAGTCCCTTAACTCTCTCTGCTCCAGGGTCGCTGACCCTGTGCTCTGACCCCAGCTTCCTGACATGCTGGGGTATGTGAAGAAAATAATTTCATTGTGCTGAAATGTATATGTGACTAATAAAGACTCATGGTCTTGTTAAAACGTAGAACACATGGTTCATGGTAGTATGTATGTTTTATACTTTTTAATTTTTTAAATTTAAAGCGTTTCATTTTGTCTTTGTTATGCTCTATAGTGGTAAGTTTCTACAGTTACATCCACTTTGAAAATAAATGAAGCCCTAACCAGTCAACTTTTTAAAGTTGAGATGTTCTTATATCCACTCTGAAGCCAAATTCGGACAGTTCTTCTCTCTGTGTTAGTGTGTTACCTGGTTCTTCCTGTAGGATAATCGATGGTAGCTGCAATACGCTGCAAACGCAACAAGGATGAGTGCCAGCGCACCACACGAAGCCAGAATGGCTATCAGTATCCTTTGGTTATCTTCAGACTACAGAGGAAAAAACAAACAGTGCTTTCAAACAAGAACTTGTTTCCCACTGATATTTACTCTTAATCTTGTGTCTTACCATGAAATCCATTGAACCATTAGTTTCCAATGATGGATCAACAACTAAACAGAAATTATGATACAGTATGTGAGGAATTGCACATTAGAGAAGGTGAATTTGGTATAAATGAGAAACTTGCAAGAAGTCGTCATATCCTCACCGTTTATAACGACAGACTCGTACTTATAACCACCAGCTGTCTCATGTCCAGCCATGTTGCACTTAATCGTTGCATTGAATATCTCCATGAGCTTTGAACAAATTCTCTCATGGTAGTTCTGTGAATGTAATAAGTATATACAGGCAGCTCTAGAATTAATGGCACTCTTCAAGGGAATGGTCATACCTGGCTGATCTTTCATAATGACTCCGTACATTCTTCCCAAATTATAAATTACAGTGAGCCAATCAGTGAACTCTGTGGTTGAATCCAGAGCTCAGAGAAAAATAGACGTGTCCCGAGGATTTCATTCCAATCCAGCAGCAATCCAACGTCTGCTTAGTTGGAATGAAAACCTGCACCCACATCGGCGCTTTCAGGATAACACTGGACACCTCTGACTTAGGCTATAGGTTCTTGGCATTAAAATAAAACCAAACAGTGCCAGAACCAAACTCAAAAAATATTACTCATTGAATATACCATACATGTGCGTTTGCTGTATTTGCTGACTAATTGTGTTGTGGATGTAGCTTGATGGAAAGATTAAAAGGTGAGTTTACCCCAGTGCTGTTGGCAACTACAGTCTTCTGCAGGAAAGAAAATTAATTTCACAATCAGTATGAAGCAGTGAGAATCAAACCATTTTCAACAATGAATAGATTTCAAAATAAAAACAAAATACCTTACCTTGAATGTCTTTGGTGTTGTTGCTGTTGTTGGTTTTGATGGTGTTGCTATTGTTGATTTTGGTGTTGTTGCTTGTGGTGTTGCTGTTGGTGGTTTTGGTGGTGGTGGTGTTGTTGGTTTTAATGATTTTGCCGGTGGTGTTGCTGCTGTTGGTTTTATTGGTGTTGCCGGTGGTGTTGCTGGTTTTGATGGTGTTTCTGGTGTTGTTGCTGGTTTTGATGATGTTTCTGGTGTTGTTGCTGGTTTTGATGGTGTTTCTGGTGTTGTTGCTGGTTTTGATGGTGTTTCTGGTGTTGTTGCTGATGTTGGTTTTGATGGTGTTTCTGATGTTGTTGCTGATGTTGGTTTTGATGGTGTTTCTGATGTTGTTGCTGGTTTTGATGGTGTTTCTGATGTTGTTGCTATTGTTAGGTTTGATGGTGTTTCTGATGTTGTTGCTGGTTTTGATGGTGTTTCTGATGTTGTTGCTATTGTTAGGTTTGATGGTGTTTCTGATGTTGTTGCTGGTTTTGATGGTGTTTCTGATGTTGTTGCTATTGTTAGGTTTGATGGTGTTTCTGGTGTTGCTGTTTGTGTTGGTGGTGGTGTTGATGTTGGTATTGTTACTTGAACTGGTGCTGAAGTTTGGGGTGTTCCTGAATTATGGGGCTGGGAGGATCCTTCTCCATTTACAGTAGGTGTAGCTAAAACAAGATAATTTAATAGACATACATTTTAGTCCACACTTAATAAACACCATTCACGAACAGTATTACCTTAAATCTTATTCAGAATTGAACTTAACTTTTTAAAAATATTTACTAGTGCAGTGAGATTCAAGATTACAGCACAAAGATCCAATGTTTTAGATTACACACACACACACACACATTTATTTTTGCTTTGTTTTTAAAAGGTCCTCCTTCCACACAACAATTATTATTTCAAGAAATTGATAACAACAAAACATTCACCTGCATAGATTTGTGAATAAAAAAAGTCACCTAAAGCCTACTCTAAAACTACTCAAGATATGAAGAACATCCTATTACAAAGTCTGGCCTTAAGACCTTTCATGATGTGGCTGTTCCTCTTTCTATGTTCAATAAATATAACATTCGTAACCAAGCGAATCCCATAAAACATATTATAGCAAGAAGCATTATGTAATCTGTGGTAACATCCATACAGAAGATTGTTTTAAAAACAATTTTTTAAACTATATATAATCATGAAGAGCTTTAGAAATGATTATTGAGCTGCTACCTGAAAAAACAAACATGCGAGAAAATGTGTGTAATTAATGCAGTTGGAATACATCATAAAAATATTTATATCTATAACTGTCAATTTCTTTGTAGATATTATGTAAGTGTGAAAATTATACATCTGAAAATTTTGATAGCGCGACGACTAGCTTGCTAGCTCACAATGATTTGTACATTCCTGTTAAAGGTGCTTCTGTTGACACTGGCGTCCCTTCTTCTTTTTTTCATCTTCATCTGACTAGCTTTCATATTTTAAGTCAAAAGTTGTATTCAGGAAAAATTTGGCATGTCCGCTGAAGTATTTTAGTAACTATTTCGAACTAGGAAGTGTAATTTTACGTGGCGAACACCGAACACAGGAGAGATACACACAGTGGAATGCCCCCAGTGTGGTTATACTAAACATAAGCACTCCTGAAAGGCCACACGACCAATCAAATTAGTTGACTGGAATTAACTGTCGTATAAAACTGTATAAACTCTTTACCTGTTGTAGCGTTTGTAAAAAGTGTGTTAGGGGTTCCCTGAGATCCTGGAGCAGTGGTAATAGCGGTGCTCTGAGTTCCTGAAACAGGGGCATTGGTACTGGGAATGAGAGTAATGGTGGCAGAGTTAGTACTGTCTCTAGCAACCGTCTCCATTTGGCTTTTTTCAACAGTACTTGTAATTGCTGTAGTCAATGGTGTGGTGATGCTGGTCACACTCGGCTGTGTGATGGGTTGGGAGGATGATTGTTGACTAGTGGTTGGTCCTGTAATGATTCTAACAGAATCTGTTTGGGATGTTGGTGTTTCAGATAGTGTAGATGATGATGGAATCTCTGATGGGTTCGTTACTGTTGGGCTGGTACTGTTGGTGGATTCAGCATATGCACCTTGGAGGAGAGAACCTATGGAAAACAAAGTATCATTAGTGCACACGTTAACATGTACAATAATATGATCTTAATATGAAAGACTCTCCTCAGATTGACTCTTGAGTTGAATTGCATGTAGTATGTCAAATCTTTTTGCCAAAAATCATGGCATACCATGAAACATTGGGTTGTACAAATTACTGAAACCTCAAAATAAGAAAACAAGGTGAAAGCTCTGTCAGTGTATGTCGGTGATGCAAGTTTACTAATTATTGCTTCTTAATCCTCTTTAACTTGACCCTGGATCTTCGCTAATAATGTTAATATTTCTTATTAAGTGTGATGCTTGGCATGATTAGCATTTCTGTAAGGAGTCTCCAGTGTTGGCGCTTTGTAGCTGTCAGGGATAATGCGGTAATTTCCCGGAATGCTTCGTGGTTTCAGTAAGATGACGAGCTGTATTCTTTGGTGATGGAACGACTGTTTATAGCTACTATAATGTAAGTGTTAAGATGAACAAACCCTTTTTTTTCAGGTTCCACAACATTAAATGATGCAACTATAAATGGATAAAACATAAAATGTCATTCTTTAATAAATATAAAAAAAAATTACGTTGCCAAATTACAATGGGAGAATAAAAGAAAGAATGAAACACTCTAGTATGTTCCGTTACTGGAAAATAATCAACTTTGGGGTGGAAATGACTGCATCATTGCTGCCTGTATTTGATTATTTATCTATAACAGCACACTTGTCATTTTTGATTCCCTACTTAATTTCTTATAGCTGAACTTGGCTTGAGGGGAATCTAAAGTTGGCTAAAGTTATGCTACGTGACTCGAATATTTTGGGTTTAGTGATATACACTTAATGTCATTTTATGTAGCTGTAGTTGTAATTATATTATAATTAGTAAACAGCGTATAGAATTTTAGTCAATTGTAATCACACTTTATTTACATGGCAATTATATCATGCTTTCCAGAGCTGATTGAAATTAGATGCCAGTATGTTTGATATTTTGTAAGAATGCCAGTAGCTTTTAAGATATATATAGGTGCTTGGGGTCATAGTAATTAAAATGTGAGTTTTCTTTTTTCCATACTTACACGCTGTCTTTATACACATGAAACTTCCTGTTTTGTTTTTTATTTTTTGTTTTCCACTATTGCACCTATTTTTTTAAATATAAAAAAAAATACACAGTATGTAGGTCAGAATGTGCTGTACTCTCCACCCATTAGGTTTGTGAATAAAATAATTATCAACAACAGCTTCACATCATCCGGGCCTTTTTTGTATCAGAAGAAGCATTGTTGGTGTATCGTTAGCTTTGGGACTTCAATGGTGTTTATAATCCTTGACCCATAATGTCTTTTCTATTTTGTTTAGCAGCTGTGCTTTATTGGGAGTCGTCTCTATTTATAGTTCACAGGGCAGTGTGTGTGAAACAATAAGCTAGGAAGTAACACACCTACTCTTACTGGAGAGGACTGAACAATGGTGTGCAGCCTCAAGAGACTGAGAAGAATGCCATTTCCTTATCTTATACACACATAACATGACTCTTTAATGCTGCACGTACATGCATCTACTAGGCTTTGTGTGAATAGTACACAGCACAGGAAATGATTTAGCAATTTTTTTTAAAAACTGTTTTATTTTTATTTTATTAAAAACCATTATTCCAAGTTTAATGAGTTTCCAGGGACCGAACCTTTTTGAGGCCTGGCATTACTATTGTTTTGCAGTGATGTCAGGGCTGCCATCAACTGTGGGTTTGTGTATATATGGAGAAAGGCTTGTGTCAGGCTTGTAAAACAAATTATGTTGCGATATGTGCAGCTGGAACACTAAGTTGGATTTCTTCTTCACTGTGGAAATCATATCTCATTGTGGATTTAGACCTGTCATGATTAAGACGTTTTGGCTGATGTCAGTTCTGCTTACCAGTTTCATGATCCTTTCGTTTGACTTTCTGCCATTTTCATCATAAAAGCATGACCATATATGGGATAAAAGACACTAGGATGTGTTATAGGAAAAAAATAATCAATAACAAAGCCTGGTGACATGAAGTGGAGGACCATCACTACCCCATCCATCCATCTTCTACCGCTTACTCCTTTTCAGGGTCACGGGGAACCTGGAGCCTATCCCAGGGAGCATCGGGCACAAGGCGGGGTACACCCTGGACAGGGTGCCAGTCCGTCGCAGGGCACAATCACATACACACTCACACACCCATTCATACACTACAGACACTTTGAACATGCCAATCAGCCTACCATGCATGTCTTTGGACTGGGGGAGGAAACCGGAGTACCTGGAGGAAACACCCGTAGCACGGGGAGAACATGCAAACTCCGCGCACACACAGGGCCACGGGAATCGAACCCACAACCCTGGCGGTCATCACTACCCCAAAGTTGATTATTTTCCAATTATAGCATGTCGCCAAGTGTTTTGTTCCTCTTATACCACAGCAGTTTTCCAATTTGTATTTATTAAACATTGACATATATAAAACCCTGAAAAGGAGTAAGCGGTTGAAGATGGATGGATATATTTATTTATTTATTTATAATTAGGTTTAATGTTCTGGAATGTTGTGCACTTCTGCAAATCACGGGTTTATTATTAATACACTATCATTTCAGCTCATTCACAGGAACTGGTATGGCATATTCGCTACATGATATAACTAATAATAAAGGCGTTAAAGACGTTTTTTGTTATTTAACCAAAAAAAAACAACAAACAAACAAACCATAATAATCATTGATATAATCTGATAAAAATATAAAATACAATGTGTCATTCTTCAATTATAAAAAAAAAACCCTGTAATTGTAAATAGTAATTTCCTGTGGTATAAGAAGAGTAAAACACTTCAGGTTGTGTTGTTATAGGAAAATGAATAACATTGGGGTGGTAACAGTAACTCCCGTGGCTGACTATTTCTGATAACAGCATGTCCTGTCATGGTTAACAAGCAGCAAAATAAACTCAAGACATATTAGGACTGTTTTCTTCCTCACCAATGTTGCATCAACACAACCTGATTTAACTTCCTATAAAGTGTTTCATGGGTTCTTTGGATGGTAACTGGCTGTAGATTTAGAGGGAAATCCTCATTTATAGTGTTCTACATACAGTAGAACCTAGTTGTATTTATTTAATCATTGCTTACATTTGCAACTAATAAGTGCATGTCATTACTGTATATACTATATCCTATATATACACACTATAGGAATATTGCTACTCTTAAAAATGTCCTTTTTTGTCCTCTGTGTTTTAAACTTTATACATGAAGTTTATATACATCCAGTCAACTGTATATTTATTTATTTATTTATATGGTTTGAGAGATCTGTAATGGTACTGTGTACCTGTGGTATTCTCCCACACCTCCTACATCCCAAGTTAAAGAGAAACCAGTGTCTTTTGAAGAGTAATATTAATAAAAATGTAAATGCTTGTTTATTTGAAGCTTTTAATACGTTCATACAAAGACTGAACACTTCCCCAAGACAGGATATTTAACACACTACAAATGACTCCACTCAGCGGTCCTGACTACTGGATTGGGGTTAAGTGTGACAGCTTGTCTTTACTCTCATGTCTCTCGCACATCTCTCGTTGGTTTCTGTTCATGTCTTCATCGTTAACCCTGATTAACCTTACTATCATTAGCTACAAGCCTGCTGATTATGTGCCTATCAGCAGAAACACCGTGTAGAGAACACTTCCAGAGTCTTCCTGTCCCATAATAATCCCACCTGAGCCTCCTCAGTGACACTTTTTTATTTCCACCTGCGCGCGCGTTCTCTCTCTCTCTCTCTCTCTCTCTCTCTCTGCTACACTTGCAGGTCATCTTTCTCACTGATAGCTGGTGCTCAGTCCTCTGGAACAGCCCCACCCCAGTGACTGAAAGCTGCAGATATGAAAGACAGGAAACAGATGCACTGACCTTCCTTTTATTTTTACTCTTAAGTGCTTTGCCACATTTCCTGAATCTACAGACTTCCACACAGCCAATAGTGGAAAGACTCTCTTTAACTGCTATCCACAACTAGGACTGAGAAATATAACAATATAATATTTACATTTTTTATGTTTAACAGTTTTTATTTTGACATTATAAAAAATATAATTCCCTTTTTGGTGTTAATTAATTTTTTTTTTGGTAGACACCCTCCTTTTCGGTCTTAAATCATTTATTTTGTAGATATTAAATAAAATATTAAATATTAGAAATATTTTTCATGTTTTTTTTTCTTCTTTTAGCTTTAGCAGATATTTTAATATCTTCTTAGATATTCAAATTTGAATACATTTTTTTGTAGATATAAATAACGTTTAGATATTTAACATGTAAACTAGTTTTGAAGACGGGTTTTCAGTGTTAAATTGTTATATTACCATATATATTATTGTAGATATTACCATTTTTAGATATTATAGATATTACAAATCTTCTTTTTTGCTCTTAAATAATTTACTTTTGTAGATATTAAATAAAAGTGTCATCAAACATTTTAAATGCAACTGCTGTTTTATTGGCAGGTTTATATATATATATATATATATATATATATATATATATATATATATATATATATATATATATATATATATATATATATAATATTATATAAAGCAAAGCTTCATATTGTAGAACATCTTTCCTGTGATACAATATTTTTGTTACATTTTCCACCTTAGCCACAAAGGATGTGCATTTGGGCAGAATGTCATAGTTAACTGAACGAGTTGTAACCTTTCTACGGAGCCCCTGAAATGACCTGTGCAAAAAAATGTAAAAATTCACAGAGACTTTGTCTGTGAGAACCTCTGATTTTTTCTCTCAGGGTCTTCCTGCCTGCTGTTGACCTCTGATGAAACTGGATGTGTATTTCCTGCCTTTAGTTAACCCATCATCTGTCAAAGCCTTATTACTATTATCTCATTATATTATTCGAAGTATTCATGTGGCATGATGGTGCAGTGTGTATAGTGTTGCTTCCTCACAGCTCCAGGGTCCCTGATTTGATCCTGAGCTTGGGTTACTGTCTGGGTTAATTATTTCTTAGTTAATTATCTTAAGATAAGAATGGAATATTTGATAGATTAAGTGCATGTGCTACAAAATGGCCACACATCCGGATAAAGAGTCATGTAGTTAAGTTCAGTTTGAATGCTCTTGTGTTAAACGTACAGGGCTTTGTTAAAACCGTTCAAAAGATAACGGCAGTCGGATGTAGGGTGGAGACCCGCTGAATAGTTCATGTTCCTGTTGCTGGTACGGTTGTAAAAACAACAAAGCCATAACACACACACACCCACATACATGGACACAGATAATAGGGTTTCATTTCAAGGTAACACGACATGATTATTTATCAGTTATACGATACATTATGATGTATTTTTTACTATAGAAACGCTTACTGCTTTTCACACTCCTGAACATTGTTATTTTCTGTGTGAATGTGTGACTTTTAATATTCCTAAATTTACTCAGTCCAAACACGTTTTCGAAGTCTTTTGCCTACATCATCCTTGTGTTTTCTTAATACAGGAGAAGGACTTGCCTTGTGGTTCTGTCCGTTTTTATGTAAAGCCAAGGGAGCACAATTGGCCGTGCTGTCTGAGTGGGAGGGATGGTATACTCTCTCTCCCCTGTCAATCACAGTGACACTAACCAGTTGTGGGAGTCTGTGAGCTTGTGCAGTATAATGGCAATGATGCTATTTTACCCCCAAGAGCTTCATGGCATCATGCATCAAGCTCCTTTTAGTAAGCTGGAGAAAGGCATCAGATTGTATGATTTGTCATACATAAACTGCTATGAAGGTAAGAAAATACCTATTAATAGAAGCGTACACAGACGAGACGAGATTCGTGTTCTTTCACAATGGGAATACAGTGCCCTCTACTAATATTGGCACCCTTGGTAAATATGAGCAAACAAGGTTGTGAAAATTTGTCTTTATTGTTTATCCTTTTGATATTTTGGTTAAAAAAATTCACAAAAATACTCTGCTCTCATGGATATCAAACAATTGCAAACACAATACAGGTTTATATATATAAACTGTTAAATATAGGTGTACAACAATTATTGGCACTCCTATGAATTCATATGAAGGAAAAATATATTTATAATTTTTTTAAGAACACCAGGGTAAATTAGGAACAGGAAGTTGTCCAACCCCGACTTCCTGTTTCACAGGGATATAAATATGAGGTAACACAGGCCAAATTCCCTTAATCATTCATAACAATGGGTAAGACAAAGAAATATAGCTGTGATGTGTGGCAAAAGGTTGTTGAGCTTCACAAAATGGTAAGTGTCTATAAGAAAATAGCACAAGCATTGAAAATGCCCATTTCCACCATCAGGGCAATAATTAAGAAGCTCCAGTCAACTGGAAATGTTATGAATCAACCTGGAATTGGACGTGTGTCTATATTGTCTCAATGCACTGTGAAGAGGATGGTTCGAGTGGCCAAATAATCTCCAAGGATCACAGCTGGAGAATTGCAGAAGTTATTTGTGTCTTGGGGTCAGAAAGTCTCCAAAACTACAATCTGAAGTCACCTACATCACAAGTTGTTTGGAAGGGTTTCAAGAAAAAAGCCTCTACTCTCATCCAAAAACAAACTCAAGCGTCTTCAGTTTGCCAGACACTACTGGAACTTCAGATGGGATCGGGTTCTATGGTCAGATGAAACCAAAATAGAGCTTTTTGGCAATAAACACCAGAGGGGGTTTTGGTGCACACAAAGAGGTAGCCATATGGAAAAGTACCTCATGCTCACAGTTAAATACGGTGGTGGCTCTTTAATGTTTTGGGGCTGTTTTTCTGCCAGAGGACCTGGACATTTTATGATACATGGCATCATGGACTCTTTTTCAAATATCAACAGATATTAAATGAAAACCTGACTGCCTCTGCCAGAAAGCTTAAAATAGGCCGTGGTTGGATCTTCCAGCAGGACAATGATCCAAAACATACATCAAAATCACCACAGAAACACACAGCACATCCTAGTATTTAGCCTTTAGGCATCTTTTCATAGTGTCTGTGTATGTACCTGTCAGTGTGTACGTGCCTTATCGATTGTGAACAACCGCTACAGGCATCAATGTCAGCCACAACATGCGCCTTCACCCTACACACCTTACAGCTTGTAACTTGCACTAGTGCACTCAAAAGTCTTATCTCCAGATTACACTATTTTCCTTGTGTTGTCTCACTCTAGCCTCCCTGCTGTGATCTGGGGTCCTCATTCGCCCATCCACCTCCCGAACAGCCCTCCCTTCCCCATCCTTCTTCCAGCAATGGTGTCCTATTCAAGCTAATTGAAGAGGCCTGTAGGGAGGGAGCTCCTTTATGAGGCTGAGTCACAGCTCAGCTCTTTCACTGAAGGGAGGAGGAACAGGAGAAGACGCTCGTGAATGTATAGATGTTTGGCAGGAATAATGGGTAGGAAGGAGGGTGCAAAGAAGGTTAGAGCGAGGCTGGACGGGGTCACCGGGTGTTTGTATGCTTTTCTTGGAACACATTCCTCATCACACACACACAAACACATCCCTAATGCTAAGCCCCATCATTAAAGAATGTTAATGGAAATTTAGAGGGAGACACTTTATTATCAGAAATTCAACAGCAATCGTTTTTTCAACCAGGTTTGTTGTTATTTAATCAGAGGTGTTAAAGGAATACGGCTTCAATTCTCTCTTTCTCTCTTTCTTTCAATATTTCTTTCTTTCTTTCAATATTTCTCCAGCTATTTATGAGTCTTTTTTATTGTACCTCTAGTTGCAGGAGTTGGGAATTAGGGGAATAGGAAGCTGTTGGTAGTGCCAGTCTCGGGAGTGATTAATAATAAGTATGTACGAGGAGGAGAAGAGAGGATGACACTGGCTTCACCGCAGGAATTTCACGAAAGATAAATGATTTCAGCACCCCACGTACATACTCCCTCGTCTTTCTTTTACTCTACATGCTCCGTGATGTAGTCAGTAGTAGAAAACACATCTTAAACACTACAGCGTGTCCTGAAGTGTTTTATTCCTCTTATACAACAGCAATTTGCCGATTAAAATTGTTCATTTATTAATAAACAACACACAATACTTGTTATAGTTACATTTAACATTGTGGAAGGTCCACAAGACAAGTTAGTTCCTGTTATCAGTTACCATCTATGTTATAAACATTCATTCCATCACCACCCTCTCTTTATTTCTCTTCAGCGAAACTAAGACCTATTACTGAGAAACAGGAAAGCACAAAGATTTTTGGTTACGGAAAACTTACTGATATAAAACCCTGACACTGGAGACTCCTTCCGTAAGCAACCTCTTTTCTTTTGTCTCAGTGAGAGAGACGTGACCTTCAGCTCAATGCCTGCATCACTGATGCTGGACTATTCAAACCAGACACAGAAGTAGGAAAGCAGAATATAGCATGATGCCACACCTTCAGTGAAAAAGGGGATGTTGATAGACAGCTTTCCCATCTATTGTTCTATATTTTCACGTGGTTTTGTGCCAGACGGTCCTGCCAAGGGGCTTCCATAACAAACCTTTGTCACTAGAACTGTTTTATTTTATTTAACCCCGTGAGAACATTGAGATATAGAGCCCTAGTTTCCAGTTAGCTCGTGTATATCCTTTTAGCATATTTCCTGGACTGATTCTGATTTTCCAATTCTCCCAAAGTCCAAGAAAGATTACCAATAAATCTGTCTTGCTTGTGTTAAGTCCACTCTGATCTAGAAATGTATGATGCCACACAGTTCTAACCCTGCCTCAGGTGTGTTTTACACTGAAATAGATCAAATCAGTCCATTAGTAAGTGATCGTGACTGTACTCTAATCCCTGAGAAGGCTAACCCATGTGACCTTTATATAGTGTTCAATTTTGTAGGTGCCAGAAATGAACTCTCATTCAGACATGAACTCTTTTTCATTAATATACGCAGTATTCTGCTGCTGTTACCACTTCTAACACTTAAGTAAGGAATAAAATACTTTGCAGAATGGGGGTTATAGGAAAATAATCAATGACTGGGTTGTGTGATTCAATTATTACATACTTTTATTAATTAAAGAATGAAACGTCATACTTTTTAAACATTTATAGTTACATTTAATGTCGCTGAACATCTGCATGACAAGTTACTTCAACACTTACATTACAGAAGCTATAAACAGTCAGTCGTTCCCTCACTGGTAAATAAGACATATAAAATACACAGCACAAACTCTTCTGTCTTGAAGACATTCCCATGATTAAAAAAAACCTTACACTGACACTGGAGACTCCTTCCATACACTTCCATTAAATAAACAGCTCCTTACAGACATCACCATCTCAACGGTTAGATATTTTTCTTTGTTCAATAGCAACACACTTTGAATCTGTTGACTTACTTAAATCTTGACTTCCTTTAAGTCTTCTCTTAAAACTTATTTTTATTCTTTGTCTTATGATGTGAGATTATATGATGTTTTATTTTTTTTTAACAGCGTTTTGGATCAACTACTGTTGTCTTTAAACATGCTTTATAAATAAAATTTGACTTGACTTCCTGATGTGGAGTGTCGGGCATGCAGGTAAAAACACAGCCAAGAATCTCAGAAGTGTAGGAAAATTTGTAGGAGAATTTTTTTTTTCTGTATATTTGTATACATGTCTCATTTTCTCTTAAGCACGTTCATTTATAGTGTGATGCAGATTACAGTATAAACGAGGTTACGGCTCTTCCAAATAGACATCGCACTGACAAAGGTGAGATTTGAACGCAGAACTGCCACTACGTATTGGCTCACACATATTTAATTTGAACAAGACCCACAATGCCAAGCAAACATAAACACCTGGCCTCAACTTTTTTGATGACTTTATGAAGTGGCAGGTGCAGCTCATGTAATTAAGAATAACAGCACTCCTCTGTCATCTCTTCACATTCAGCTCTAAGACTGTTATCTTCTGTTTGGGCAAACAATGTGCCCCCCCCCCAAAAAAAATCCGATAATGTTTTGCAGATGTTGCACTTCCCAGATTGCCTTATATGCAGGTTCTATAAATGCTCCTATCGCAATTTCAAGGCTTTACACAATTATTTTTGAGCCAAATCAAACATCTCACTAGTGGAACGTCATCCTTTACTTGCCTGACTAGTTAAATAACTATCTTTAATTAAATCATTTTATGTTTCTTTAAATAAATAAAAAAAAAAACAAGATGTAATTTTCCTGCTTTTTATTACACCTGTCTTATTTGGATACACATATCTATGTATATAATTGTGTTAGTCTGCCATTTAAAAAAAAGTGAGTAGTAAAGTAAATGACCATCTGTTTTAAATCATCTGCTAAGCCAACATTACTGAAAACTCAAACAAACCAGAAAGAAATAGCCAAATAACCACTGTTAAGCTTAAAAAAATGAGAATCCATGAGAAAACATTTACATTTTGCAGACTATTTTTAAAGCATATAGGCTATGCATCTGATTAAAACACAGTAATGACTCTAAAGTGGATCAGGAAGGTGCATTTGTAGCTCACAAGCTTTATTTCTGATTATGTTAGACACATTTCTTGAAAGTTCTCTGTTCATCTCCCTCTATTTCAGTATTCAGTATTGCGTTATCAGGTATTTATTCAGGAATTAAAAAACTGACTCACCTAACACAAGGATAGTCCACAGGATCTGCATCTTGGTGCACATGTTGCTTCTGTTGTGGTGTTTGTTGATGATCAGAGAGGTTGTGTGTTAAAAAAAAAGAAAAGTTGATGATGAGGCTGGAGGTGACACCCCCGCCTTGGTGCGCCTTTTTCTGCACTTCACAATTTCTGAGAGTTGAGCCCAAAGCCAGAGCTCTTTTGTTTGTGGCTGCTTCTGTGTGTGTGTGTGTGTGTGTGAGTGTGTGCGCGCGAGTCCCTCCTGAGCAGGGGGATTTGAGTCCGGAGTGTTTGTGGGTTTCCTTGGCTGCGCGCTGGCTGATGGTGCGATTCAGAGCGCGTGAGCAGTTCTCAGAGCTACAGAGAAACTTTCCCTCTGTGTATGTTCTGCAGTCTGGACTATCCTTACGTATGCAGGGGGGACGGACACACACATACACACACGGCACTGCCCACGTCCGAAAGCTGTCACCAGCACACTTATTACTATGCAGAACTCCGGACAGACAGAATAGCTTTTCAGTAGACTCCACTAGTCAGACTGAGGGCACTGAATGATATGCACACTGAATCAGTGAACTCCGCACTCTGTGCATCACAACTAACTAACTAACTAACTAACTAATTGCATACAGTGGGCTCCAAAAGTCTGAGACCACACTGAAAATCTGGGATTTTATTAATTTTTTCCATTTAAAACTGAAATAAACTGGAGGTTTTATCATTTTGAAATATTTACAAAAAGTAAATGTTCAATATCTTGTATATTTAATATTCAAGATTCTGCACTATTTCTAGGTCCCTAATTAAAATGTAAGCAAATTAGTGATATTGAGCATGTGAACGGCTTTGTAGAAAAGCTCAGACTCTCCTCACGCCTAATCTCTTCTATTGAAGCATGTGTTCAGGTGACCCTCTGAAGGATTTGAGCTAAAATGGATCATAAGGTTTTGCACAAACTTGTGGAGTTCATGGCAGCTCGAGTGCACACTGTCATTGCAGCAAAAACAGAACATGGCAAATACTAAAAAACACTGAAATTCAGGTCAATATTTCAAAGATTCTACTTTTCACTCAAACTGTTCTCAATAATAAAAAATTGTTGTATTAAATTAGAAAAGAATTCAAAATAGAAGCGTTTTCACTAGTTCCCTCAGATTTTTGGACATCTATCCATCTATCTGTCTGTCTCTCTGTCTATCTATCTGTTTGTCCGTCTGTCTGTCATTTAATTTGTACCACCGTGCTGTTGAAGTCGCAAATGATTGGAAGAATCTGACTGGCATCACATGAGTGTTTCTTAAACGAGTGCTTTTAAAGCAGACAGCAGTGAGCTGCACAGCTGTTGCCCTGTTTGCGTTTCAGACAGTTTTGGACTGCATGGGGAAAAAAATCCGTGTGTTTCCGGTCACCTGTTGTTATGGCAACACCTGTTTGCAGCTCAACGTTGAAAGCAGTTGACTTTTAAAGATGACCAGGAAATAAAATGGCTACAGATTCAGAGTGCGAATGTTTCTAGTTTTTGCTTTCTTTGACATGAAATATATCAGTTTACTATTCAACACAGATCATGTATAACAGGTTATATTTACACATTCAGGGTAAATCTGATTAAAACTTTTTGTTTAGTGTTTCTAGTAACTAAAATGTGTTTACCGGGCTACCATCTCATACCATGTGAGGATGTTTGTCCCGAAGGTTTTGCACATCAATCATCAGGTCTGTCTTAACTCCCCAGGTAACTCCCCAGATGATTTATCTGGTCAGCTCAAGGAAAAGCTGCATCTGTAGTGCTGACGCTTTCCATCCTGGATGTAATGTGATTCAAATCCTTATCATTTGGCAAATGCATCTTCCTACATACACAAACATCAAACAACCAGCTCTAAATAGGACTTTCTGATGAATACCTGAGTTTTTGCACATTCACGAACACTTCTTTTCTCTACACTTACGTATAAAGAAGTCTCTCCGGTTATAATTAGTGCAATTACAATATCCGTCAGTCAGCGCTGTTGAATTCTTGATCCTGATTGGTCAAAAGGCGTCGATTAATTTTTAATAACAGTAGCTCAGACTGTAGTTCTGGTGTAAGGCAAATCACAGGTTTGTATTAATGCACTTGTTCTAATATTATTTCTATAGTAACAACTTACACAGGGATTTGCATGGCTTTTGGATGGTATTCTGTATTTGTATAGATTTTGTATTGTTCCACATGATCTAAGACTAATCGTTAATGGATTAAAAACCGTGTTGTTATTTAACAAATATAATTGTTTACTTATTGATATGGTGAAGTTGTCAGTAGGGAGACTTTTATTTAACACATATGGAAGGAGTCTTGGTGTCAGTGCTGTGCAACAGTCAAAGATAAAGCTGTTGCGTTATGATATTTGGATATGCCACATTAAATGCTATACAGTAACCTGAGAGAACATACAATGTGTTGTTGTTTAATTAAAAATATAAATAGTGTTGCCAATTTGCTGCTGTATAAACACTTTGGGAAATGCCATTATTGGAAAATAGAAAACGTCAAGGTTGTGTGATGTGACCCACTACAGAAACAGAGCTATTGATTAATTTCCTATAACAGCTCACCGTATTGTGTTTTCTTTCAGACATGTCTTGTGTATATATTGTGATTGTGTGTTGCACCAAATCTAATAGTGCCTAATAACATTTATTCTGATCCTGATGACAGTTGTAATTCATAAACATTGGTATGTAACCGCAACATATCATCCTTTTCCAAATATATTTCAATAGTTTTTGTAAACCCTTGTGATACTTTACGTCTTTAAGGCAAAAGCTTAGCAGCCTCCCTCTGTGTCTGACAGGAAATTGTTATCTCCATTAGCCATTCCATTTCTGTTAGGTAACACCCAATGGTGACCACATTTCTCTCTAAATTCACTCAAGTGCTCTGAAGCAGACAGAGGTGACCTCACTGATGTGTACTCCTTTGTGATGTATAGGCTACGACTCATTCATATGATATGCTGTTCCTATGCTGGGACTGTGTGAATTATTTGGGGGTGGCAGACTGGAAATGGCCTCTGCTAGGCCCACGCCTATGCATGCCATTTCCTCCTATAGAAAGGAGGGAATCGCCCTGCTCCTGTTCCTGGGGAAGCTCCTGTTGCCTGCTTCCTGTGTCCCTCCCACAGTGTGCATAAACAGAACATTTCTGTGATGTGGTAACTACTATTTAAAAGTCCTCCACCTCTCCAAAAAAGGATTTTCCTTTGTTTCTTAACCATCCCTTCCATTTCTCCTTACTGTGGTTGTCTTTTCACTGTCTGTATAAGACCACACTAACAGGAACATGTTAAACAAACAATGTGGCGTGTCGTATCCTCCGTCCGACATCATTCATCGGGCTCCATCCATTTGTCCAGTCATTTCAGGGTGAAAGCCTGTAAAGGACATTTCTTTCAAGAGATGTGCAGTAAGTACACCGCCCCTGTCTAGGGTGACTGGATGACTGGTGTGGATCTCCTGTCCTTGCTGTATCGGTCACAGTAGGGGTCTTTACAGTAGAGTGAGTTTATAAATCCACATGGCTCCGCACTATCAGGCAAAAGATAGATTTCCAATCTAAAGAAAGTCTGTGAGTCAAATGTCATCGTTAAGCTTGTCTGTATGGGCTGGAGCCACTTGACGAGAATACCATTGGAATGTTCAATTGTTGTTTCTAAATGCAAAAAATAGGGCTGCCTGTGAAATCCTTGTTAAAACACAAACAGACACAGTAAATGTGCACCAGAGCATTCTGACAGTGGTCAATTTGAGCAGTAAATCATTGCCTTTCAAGTGTTTTAACTCTGTGAAATGCTTTTTCATGATGTTGGAACACTGCACTGGAGCAGTTGCATGACTCACTTTGATGTAATTTATGAAATATCAAATATTTATTTTCTTGACTTGAAATGGTATCACACCCTGTGCCCTCAACCATTTCTGTTTTGACTTGGATAGGTTATAATTCAAGGTTGTTATCTTGTCGAAAAATGCATCCATGGCCATGACTTAATCTTCTGACCACTAGGTTTTGTTCTGTCAATTCATGATGCAATCAATTTTCACTAGAGCCAATGGGCGCTAGTCAAATCAACAAAGCATTAGTGATCCACTGCCATAGTTTGCATCAAAGTTTGTGACATTTCCTTGCATACAGTCCCCCTTATATTTTGTATAACGCTGTCTACAACATTCATTCATTCATTCATTTTTCTTCCATTTTGCCTGTTAAGGGTCGCAGTGGCAACAGGTTGAGAAGGTCTGCCCAGGGGATCCCTAGGTGTTTCCAAGCCAGCTGTCTAATGAAGCCAGAAAAGTGAAATGCAGCCATCTTTTCACCTCACTTGATGAAGGATGGAGATCAGGCGCAATACCAGTGAAGTAGCAGGACTGTCATGGACAGTCTTAGATGGGCTAGACCCAATGAAAACTAACCACAGCACATGCTAGAATTTTACTTTCACCATTTAGGCAGTCAGTTCTCCCAAAGGTGCACTAAAATAAGCTCACCAGGCTGCTAAACTGCTAAATATCTTTCAGAGGTTCTTGGCTGACCTGCTCTATCTTTATGTCATAAAGAAACTCATATTGGTTGTTCATTTATAAACAAGTTTGTTGGAAGACAATCATCTTCAATGACTTATTGAGTGAATATTGTGTGACATAGCTTGTAGCATGACTCACACATGCTATGTATAAAGGTTTCTACCATGTTGAAATGCTAGAGAAAGTTAAAAGAATAAACATGTCAGAAACATCTTTGATCAAATACCTGCATGGGGTTACTTAAGCACTTGCGTACACATAGAGGTTTCCTCCCCCAGGCATCGGCTCCACTTGGTACCGGGCCTCTGATAAGGAGGTGCATAGTGTTCTGTGTCCTGTCAACTCCAACAACTCACCCTCTCCATACTTCATTCCTGGACAAGCTCATATGCTCCTGCACAGATAATACAAATCTATCTCATAATCAGAGCCAGTCTTCAAACTTTGGAATCTTCAGACCCCAAAATTTCCAATCTCTGCATGCACTTGCGAAAGATTATAACACTGAACACAAAGTGGTACAAAGTTTTAGTAAGGAAGTAGGCAGTTGAGGATGTTTTCACACATAAGTGTGATAGCAACCGTTGTCTTTCAATCTAATTCTGTACTATTTACAACATTAACCTGGGACAATAACTATATAGCGTTGGAGGAAACTGGTAAGGAAGGCATACAATGCATATAAAATGAAAAGATGCTTGCATTACATTATGGCTTAAGAATTTGCTTTCTAGGTGCTCTCTGCTCCCGACAGTTCATTGTGATCTGTCATTGTCCAGGGAGGAAAGCTAGCCTCTTTTTTTTTTTTTTTTTTTTACACCACTTCACTTAGTTCCAAGTATACATTAACATCAAAAATGCATGTCACTGTGCCCTGCTTGGAAAATTTTTTGGGCGTAATGGGTGAAAGAGCTTGACACTACTGGCTCATCAGAGGGAGGACTCGACCACAAATATGCGCCACTGATGCTTGGCACAACATCATTGAAGATGAACTTGTCTGAAAAGGAGCAGAAATCCTCATGCACGTGCACATGTACGCTCACATTCCTGGAATACTCCCACATTTGAGGGCCTCCAGTGAGCAATGAGTGAAACAAGGTCCTTCAGAGCCCCTTGATCAAGCTAATGGGGAAAGAATTCCAAAAGTTGAATGCCAAAGCAGGGCATTGCAAGGATTGCAGAATAAACGGCGAGCTCCAAATCTTTTAGCATTCACTCCATTGCTCATTGGCATTGCAACAGGACGTCACTGCCATCGCGTTGGCCCAAATGGAGTCTCGGAGACACAATGAAAGCCTCAACACACACACAATGCAATTCAGTTCAATACACATGCAAATAGACTCCTCGGTCTTTGTACAACCACCCGTAGTAAGGTGTTGCAGCTCTCATTACACATTCTCAAGCAGTCTGCTCAAGAATTACCTCAGAATGGGCAAAAACCTTTGTGTAACAAGAACAAGGCTATAATTAAAATTTTCCACCCAAATAAGAGCCATAAGAGTTTCTTTTTCAGTTTTCTCTCATAAATGTATTGAAACTACTGAGACCACGTTAGGTCTTTTTTTTTTTTTTTTTTTTTTTTTTTTTTTACAAAACAAGAATATTATACAAAGATACACCCCCATTCCCACTGTAAAATATGGTGATGAATAATTTTGTGATCCAGGAGTACTTGGAAGACTAATAGCATCAAGCAATAAAACCTTGTTCTTTTATCAAGATGTTAACTTGGCTATAGATAATGACTCCTATCATACACAAATCAACACAGGCTACGCCAAATATTAATTTGCAAGTACAGACCATGCCTTCAAGTAAATTATATAAAAAGTGATTGTGGAACTTATCATATAGAGACAGAGAAGAACTCTGAGAACTTGTCCTCCTTGTCTTCCACTAAAGACTCTTGGATAGAGAGTTGCTATTTACAACCCCAATACAGAAAAAGTTGGGACAGTATGGAAAATGCAAAAAACAAACAAACAAAAAGAGTCATTTGAAAATTCAATTCACCCGGTACTATATTGAAAACATTATTAACTCATTGTTTGATGTTTTACTTTGTGTATTTAATTTATTTGTGAAAATATACACCCATTTCAAATCTAATCACTGCAACACACTTAAAAAAGTTGGGACAGTCGACTGTTTACCACTGTGTAATGTCACCTTTTCTTTTAATAACACTTATTAAATGTTTGGACGCTGAGTGAAGACAGCAGTTGGTTAAGTGAAGTTTTAACACAATTATGCGCTTGTAATCTGGGCAGAATGTATTTTGACGTTGTCCTGCTCTGGATAGCAGCACATGCTGCTCCAAAATGTGTACATATCTTTCTGCATTAATGGTGTCCTCACAGATGTGCAAGTTACCCATGCCATGGGCACTGACACACCCCCATATCATGAGAGATGCTAGTTTTTGGACCTGATGCTGATAACAGCGTGAATGGTCCTGTTCCTCTTTGGCCTGGAGAACACGACGGCTGTTTTGTCCAAAAACTATTTGAAATGTTGACTCGTTGGACCACAAAACACGATTCCACCGTGCTACTGTCCATCTCAGATGAGACCGAGCCCAGAGAAGTCGGCGGTGTTTCTGGAGAGTGTTGATGTATGGCTTCTGCTTTGCATAGTAAAGCCTTAACTTGCATCTGCGGATGCAGCGGCGAATGGCATTGACTGACAAAGGTTTGCCAAAGTATTCCTGAGCACATGTCAGGATCTCCATTACAGACTCACGACAGTTTTTAAGACAGTGACGTCTGAGGGAGCGGAGATCATGTGCATTCAGAAGTGGTTTTCGGCATTGCGCTTTACGCACCAAGATTTTAACAGATTCCTTGAATATTTTAATTATATTCTGCACTGTAGAAGGTGAAATGCCCAAAATCCTACCGATTTGTCTTTGGGGAAGGTTGTTCTCAAAGTGTTGGATTACTCGCTGATTGGCATCTGTTGGCAGATTGGCGAGCCTCGACCCATTCTTGCTCTTGAAGGACTAGGACTTATTTGGAGGCCCCTTATATACTATGATTAGACAACTGTCTCACCTGTTTCACATCACCTTCTTATTTCAACTCGCCACATCACTATTAGTCCTAAACTGCCCCTGTCCCAACTTTTTTGGAACATGTTGTATGCATCAATGTCAAAATAAACGTTTATCTTCAAAAAACTATGCAGTTGATTAGGTAAAACATCAAATACCTTGTCTTTATACATTTTTTTGTTTAAATACCAGTCAAAGTACATTTACTCTTGTTTTTTTTTAGCATTGTCCATACTGTGTCAACTTTTTCGGAATTGGGGTTGTACAAGCTGTCTGAAAAGTCAGGAACCATTCGGAATATTTTGAGAAGATTGGAATATTTTTTAATCATATATGTTGAGCAAAATCCATGAAAGCATGATACCATAACTGAGATCAAAATGCATAGATCATAAGGGTGAACATGCAGAGAATATGTTGTGAATAATAAATACAAGATTAAGCATATGTAGTTTTACAGTCATTGGTTCCTGTCTTTTTGGACACTCTGTAATAATGAGGCGATGAAGAGGTGGTGGGTGTGGAGAAAGATGGGAATTAATAGAAAGTTAACTAGGAAGATGGTGGAGCTTCAGGAGTGGTCTTTTCCCAATCTTCAACTGTTTCTTAATTGCATTTTGCTGAGGTGCCAATAATTTTGAAACCATTTTGAATTAAGGTTATGTTCAAATAAATGTTACCAGCACCTCAATATTTTTATGCTCAAATATACTGCATGTTCTTCCTACATAAAAATCATTATATCAATTATACTGATCCTTCACTGTGAAGCCAAATGAGTCAGGAAAAAAAACCTACCCTTAATAAGGTACACTAATCACTGTTGGAGGGCAATACTAGATAAAATCTGTGAGAACGCTGTGAATTTGTAGTCTCCGGTGAATAAATAAACACCCACTTCCTGTACCAGACTGCTGGAATAACGGACTAAATCGTCAGTTCTGATAGACACATTGTTCCAAATTGAATGACAAGGATTAAGCTAAGTCTAAATACCTCAATTACAACCATTTTATTACTTTGGTAATCACCATTTGCTGATCCTCATCAACCTCAATCATTTATCTATGGACACCAAAAAACAAAACTGACAAGCTAAAATACTGTATCCTCCCACAAATATTTTAGACAATTCAAGACTAATGTCATGTAAACAAAGCACTTTTTTTATATATAAAATGACAATGCAAGTAATTCCAAACTCAGATAAGTCAAGGTTTTTTGCACATAGCCTAATAGCTGTATAGACCACGGCTTCATTATGTTAAATGTGCACAGTTAAATTCAGATACTGTGAAGGTTTTACACAAACATGGCCTGCTAGTGCTTATTTTTGTCCACAGCAAGCCATCAGGAAGACAGGCCCACCACACCCATGTGTTTAATCTACCAGGCAAACTAACATTTCCCCTCTGACGCTAACAAGCAGCACATTAGCCTAGCCTCTTATGACTGTGTCACACCTCAAATTGCCTCAAATATGTCTGTAGGGAAGAGAATAAACAGACCCTAAATATAAACTCATTTTAAAGCATGTTATCTGGTGCTATACTTTTAGTTACAGTTAATTATCAGAAAGCTGATAGTGATTAAAAGGTAAATGTTTGTTTGCTTAAATAGTTTGTCTCCCCCTATCATGTGAATGATAATTGACAGGTGATCAATTAGGAAGTTAATGCATTTCCATGTCGTTCAGCTCTTTACATATGTGGCAGTGAATCAGCATCCATCTGTATTCATCTTTGGCCTTTGGTAGCTTTGTTAGTATGTTTTAGTACTATTATTTATACATCTTCAATAGTATTTGATTATTTTTTGGTCTTTCATAATTATACATATAATTGTGTATGCCAGCTTAAATCTCTCATTAGATTGCATGGGAGCTATAGTATGCTCTTTGTATTCATTATTGAACTTAACTGCTGAACTTTTTAATTTAATTTAAAGTCATCAACAGTTAAAAGCAGTCTCATTAAGAGTTCAATCTTTTGTTGGTAGTTGTAGTGACAAATGACCATCTTGTGACTTAGAGTTGTTGTAGGGTGGTTTCTGATGCATGAGATCAGAACAACCCATGCTAGTCTAGTACTAGTCCAGTCTAGTACTGCTTTTATCCACTTAATTTATCACAAAGCTCATAGATA
This sequence comes from Ictalurus furcatus, assembly GCF_023375685.1. Taxonomy (NCBI): domain Eukaryota; kingdom Metazoa; phylum Chordata; class Actinopteri; order Siluriformes; family Ictaluridae; genus Ictalurus; species Ictalurus furcatus. The sequence goes on from NC_071273.1 coordinate 18,541,689, forward strand.
TCATATTAAAATAAAAGTTCAAACGCATGGTAATCCTACCAGCTTACTTCCACCTGCACATGTCCTGACACCGGCAAAAATTGTTGCGCTTACCTCCATTTCACACCTGCCTTCTCTTACTCTCTGGCTACATGTATACTAATTAGACCCACACTCCGCCCAGTGTTAAACAATGGTGTTACATCAGACAATCGATACAACAGTATCGATTACAGTAGTTTATAAAAACATTTGTGAGAAACATATTTCATGTACATATTGTAAATGGAAATTCATGTTGTTTATTTATTTATTTTAGGGGTGGCTGTGGCTCAGGTGGTAGAGTGGGTTGTCCACTAATCGTAGGGTTGGCGGTTTGATTCCCGGCCCACATGACTCCACGTACTGAAGTGTCCTTGGGCAAGACACTGAACCCCAAGTTGCTCTCGATGGCAAGTTAGTGCCTTGCATAGCAGCTCTGCTACCACTGGTGTGTGTGAATGGGTGAATGAGACACAGTGTAAAGTGCTTTGGATAAAAGCGCTATATAAGTGCAGACCATTTATTGTTTTTACTTTCATTTAATAGATTTACCATTTCCTGATTAAACTTTGGAAAGAGACAATCTGTGTCTTTCAAGACTTGATGAGGGGGAGTTTAGTGTGCTGTCAAAATCTACCAAGGATGTATATAGAGGACAGTACAGTAAAACGACTGCTCTGTCAGGCAGGACATCACAGTTCATACTGATTCTACACAGTGTCAAATCATGTTGAAGAAAAGCTCACTAACATGGAAGACCACATTCAAGAAGCTCAACATTCAAGCAGCTCATCAACTTGCTCTGCTGCTCTAGCATGAGCAAAAGCAGAGGCTACAAAGGCATGCTTGTCATTTGCTGAGAAAGAAATGAAAATAGAAAAGGCTCGTTTAGAAGCCTCTATGGATTTGTTAAAACAAGAGACAGAAACATCTGCAGCTGTAGCAATCGCTGACGCACTGGAAGCTGCTGTAGATCATCACAGCATGAAAGAATAAGTTGTGGACTCTTACAAAATCACACTCCAGTAGACTCAGCACAGACAATAGACAAATAGAACAAACAGCCCATCTCTCACAATGCCTGGTGTAGAGCCATTTTCTGATGATCAAATAAGCACTTCATCTAGAGGACAACATATCTTCAGGCCTCTCATCTACCTTGCCGTGAACTTGTCACTACAGGATTAATGAAATTCAGTCAGAGAGTTACAGAGCCTGGAGATGTTCAAAGATTTAGACTTGACCTTCAGCGAAGAGATTGACCTCCTTGTCAAGTGACTGGGAAAAGAGTCTGCAGAATATGTCACATGGATTTGAACAGTGAAGGTAAATAATCCTGAGAGAGGGCTGAGAATGATTTGAGCCAGACTTGAGGAATGTTATGGTTCATCCAAGGTGATGGAGAATGAACTATTCAAACACCTTGAGAGTTTTCCCAAACTATCAAATAAAGATTATGCAAAACTAATAGAGTTAAGTGACTGGCTCATGGAGCTACAGTCAGCCAGGGTTGATAAAGACTTACCAGGACTTGCAGTACTTGAAAATGTTTGTGGTGTAAATCCTAGAGTTGAAAAAGTTCCTTTCAGACTTCAAGAAAGATGGGTATCTATAGACTCTGACTATAAACTGGCACAATGTCCCATTTCCTCCCGTTGACTTGTTTGTTGAGTTTATTAGTTGTCAGGAATGACCCGAGTTTTAGTTTACATATTGTGCTGATGCCCTTCCTAAACTAGCTTCTTGGAGACAGTATAAACAGAAGGATTTCCATTCCAAGGCACTAACTTGCCGTCAGGAGCAACTTGGGGTTCAGTGTCTTGCCCAAGGACACTTTGGTATGTGGAGTCATGTGGGCTGGGAATCGAACCACCAACCCTACAATTTGTGGACGACCCATTCTACCACCTGAGCCACAGCCACCCATAATCTGCTATCATAATAATTATCTGATATGTCATCACAATGCACTTACAGTATGGCCTTAGACGATCAGTCCAACCGGAAGTGTACTGCACTGGTAGCCATGAGTGGCTGAAGATCCGGGGTTTATATACGCTGCTGATTGATGAGCTGATGAGAAACAGATGAGTCCAATGATGCAATCAGTCAAGAAGAGCAAGAAGTGGAGCACCATGCCCAGGGACACATCCACATAGACAGAATCAAGAGGGAGAGAAAACACTGGAAACATGGGGAAGGGGAAAAACAAGGAAACACAGGGAAACACACTAGTGTCCTGGCCATGACAATGAGAACTAATCCTGGAGAACACTGACTAAGACTCCCCGCTACCACAGGACATGGAAGAGTCATGGGTCATGTGGTGAGATTCTCTGCAAGAGCTAAGGAATCTTCAAAATCCCTCTACCAAAGCTATAACTGCAATTGCTCATCTTAAGCTTGTTTACATCCAAGGTAACAGCCAACTAATCTTTGTTATCAGTAAAGAGAAACTTGCTCCACTTCCGGAACATACCATCCCAAGGTTGGAGCTATGTGCTGCAATCTTGGCAGTGGAATTGGCTGACCTCATTTCATCTGAGATGGACGTGAATCTTGATACCATCGCCTTCGACACTGACAGCACAGTGGTTTTGGGATGCATGCATACATACACCAGACCAGATGCTTCAATGTGTAAGTAAACCCCCGAGTCTTAAGAATAAGAAGATCTAGTCAGCCAAGGCTGTATACATCAAAATCCAGCAAAGATATAGCCACAAGGTCCATTTCTGATTTCCACCAATCCATTAGTTGACAAGCAAGGCCTTCTAAAAGTCGGTGGTCACATTACAGCAGCAAAACTGGATCAGGTCGAAAAGAACCCTCTGATCATTCCCAACAGGCACCATCTTTACTATTAAGGCATTGTCATCTACAGACCCAGCATCAAGGATGCCTGCTCACTGAAGGAGCTAGAGCGCCCTCCACTAATATTGGCACCCTTGGTAAATATGAGCAAAGAAGGCTGTGAAAAACTGTCTTTATTGTTTAACATTTTGATATTTTGTTTAAAAAAAAAATCACAAAAATACTCTGCTCTCATGGATATCTGTGCATGTCAGACAAGAGGAGGTCTGGCACATGACAACTGATGGGCAGTGATTTTCACATATCTGAGTGTTAGGGCAGTCCACATCAAAGTGATTGAGTCACTAGACACCTCAAGCTTTATCAATGCAATTAGGTGCTTCTTTATTCTCAGAGGCCAAGCCAAACAAATTTGTTCAGATTGTGGGACAAATGTCACTGGTGCCTGCAAAGTGCTCCAGATCCCACTGAACACTGATAAGATGATAAGAATGTTCAAAAATACCTGACAGAACATGGTTGCTCCTGTACATTCAAAACCCCATTCTTCCCACATGGGTAGTGCTTGGGATGAAATGATAGGGATAGCAAGGAGAATCCTAGACTCTATGTTCCTCCAGCTGGGTCATTCAAAACTAACTCATGAAGTGCTCACTACCTTTATGGCAGAAGTAACAGCCATCATCAATGCTAGATCCCTAGTGCCAGTGTCTACTGATCCATTCCTCCTCACACCTTCCACTCTCCTCACTCAGAAAGTGTGCACCCCTGTTGCTCCTGCTGGTTACTTTGGAACTAGTGTCAATGGCGGCAGGTCCAACATTTGGCTGGGACAGATGGAGGAATCAGTATCTGTGTTTACTACAGACATGTCAGAAGTGGCAATCTGCCCAATCCAAAGTTGAGCAAGACAGCATTGTGCTCCTCAAAGACATGAAAGGTCAATGGGAATAATTACTCGGGTCTTTCCAAGTAAAGATGGAAGTCACAAGGGAGAAATAAGGGTTTCCAAACAAGATAGGACAAAGCTCTTTCTTAGGCCAGTAACAGACGCTGTCCTCCTCCTTCCTTCTAAATCCAAGTAAAAAAGTATGTGTGTTCTAAAAGAGTCATCTAGTGGTGGCGCTCAGTCGTGCCAAGTTGGGAATGTTTAGTTACAGTTAATTGTCAGAATGTTGATGGTGATTAAAAGGTAATTGTTCCATCCATCCATTCATTTTCTGTACCGCTTATCCTTACTGGGTTGCGGGGAACCTGGAGCCTATCCCAGGGGGAATGGGGCACAAGGCATGCCAATCCATCGCATGGCACAATAACACACACATGCACATACCCATTCATAAAACTATTTACACTTTTGGACATGCAATCAGCCTACAATGCATGTCTTTGGACTGGTGGAGTACCCGGAGGAAACCCCCGAAGCACGGGGAGAACATGCAAACTCCGGACACACAGGGCTGCGCCGAACCCTCAACCCTGGAGGTGTGAGGCGAACGTGCTAACTACTAAGCTACTGTACCCCCAGGTAAATGTTTGGTTGCATAAATAGTTTGTCTCCCCCTACTGGCTGTTTGGAGAATCATCCCTTGTACTGTACAGGGTATCGTGTGACTGATCAGGAACAAGGAAGTTGGTGTGTGTCCATGTCATTCAGCTTTTTACATATGGGGTAGTGAATCAGTATTCTGTATCATCTTTGGTCTTTGGTAGCTTCATCATCATCATCATCATCATCATCATCATAATGATTCTTCTTCTTCTTCTTCTTCTTCTTCTTCTTATTATTATTATTATTACTATTACTACTACTACTACTACTACTACTACTATTATTAAAATTTTAGTATTTTGTCATTTATACAGTTAATTGTGTATGTCAGCTGAATTCCTCTATTAGATTGTATGGGAGCTATAGTACACTCTTTGTATTTCCTAAGTCATCAAGTTAAAAGTAGTCTCATTAAGAGTTAAATCCTCTGTTGGTAGTTTATAAAAACATTTTTGAGAAACATTTATTTCTTGTACATATTGCAAATGGAAATTCATATTGTTTATTGTTTTTCTTTTCATTTGATAGTTTTACCCTCTCCTCAGTAAACTTTGGAAAGAGACATTCCTTGTCTTTGAAGTTTTGATGAGGGGGAGTTTAGCTTGTCAAAATATACAAATATAAAATATCCAAATATTTTAAGCCAATAGGTTATTTCCATAGATGGAAATGAATGAACTACATTAAAGTACTTGAGTACAGGATTTGTAGTAATGGTACTTTTTGAAATATAAACACCTGACTGATGTGACATCTTAGCAAACTTGTATGAACAAAAGCAACAAAACCGTCGATGTTAGTAAAATCAAATACACTTTGAGCTACTCTTCTACTGAGGAAAAGGAAACAGGATAGCTTGTTGGGAGAAAAGTTTATGGAACCTGAGTGCAATGGGCAGAAAAGATCCCCAAAATCGATTTTTTGAGCATGTTAGTGGAATGAGCTGATGGCTAAAAGTCCTCCTAGATGTCACAACATGAAAGGGCAAAATGGTTCTCCAAATGCATTTTTTTGTCTGTCGCTTTGGCTCATTCTGCCTATTTTAGCTGGTTAGCAAATTACAAGGTGCACAGCATTTCTTTTCTAGCTAGCTTAAATATGTAGCTGAAGTTTGGACACCCCTACCATTAATTCTGATAAATTGTTGCGACTTTTATGATGTAACTAATTTTATTAGATAACTCAAAACATGCTAGTTCACCTTATTTAGATTCCAAATCCATGCAATAGTAGTTTAACTGGTGCAACTTGTCTAGCAAGGACTGATCCTGAGTGTACAAAAATCTTTAAAGCCTTCAAAGCATTCTAAATTTTATGAGTTTTTTTCTGAGACCTAGCTGCACGAATTTATCACTTGAAATTTTGCACAATAACAACAAGCTGCTCTGAAGAGAAAATGCAGCCATGCCATTTTTTAAATAGTGTTTGTACCCAATAAGGAGTAGTTCGGTGGTAAGAATCTGGTAAGAGTGACATCTAGTTTCACAGTATAACTGGTATGAAGACTAGAGAAACAGACGAGGTCAAAGCAAAACAGTTGTGGAGTTGTGGTGAGGAAAGTTGCCAGCCCTTCATTCCCTCACATGAGCATCTTCTGCCTGGGTTCTTGTGCTTTTTGCCAGCCTCCCCATCCTCCCCTCAGCCATGCTGCTTATCCTGCACATTCCATTAACCTCTCCCCCAAGCACACTTTCAACCATTATGCTTGTTCAGATCAAATTGGGAACTCTGTGCATCCCACAGAGGAATAACATCTAACAGCAGTATTTAGAGGCTTCATATAAATCAGAAATATAGAAAAATTTAGGAATTTGGTTTACTGAGAAAAATCTTGCAAATAAAATTTGAAGTGGCTAATTTATTCCACGTTTATATTAGAAAGGGGCAAAGGAACCCTGATTAAAGAAGTAAAGGGACACATTTTCTTTGTTTACAATGTTGGTTGAATGTTTTTCCAGGCATTTTAATCAAAATCTTTCACCGCCGGTGACCCTGGAGCTGTGAGCTAACACAACTGCTTGCTACACCACAGTGCTGCCAAGACATATTTAAACTGAGTAGTAATAAGTAGACTGACCTGCAATGTGTTTTTGTGTACTATTTCATTAGACTTATTTTTTATTATCCTTGGCATTTTATCAGGCCATGATAAAAGAACTCGAGTGATGGTAGCACATGGATCAAATAAAAGCAATTTTAAGGTCACAGCTTATGAGCTGTGATACCATTTCTAGTAATGTATATATTGGTAACTGAAAAAAACAACAACCCGTAATTGACAATACAATACAGAAATCTTTCGATCACTTGAAATCGTCTTTAATCATCAAGCTGAAAAGTAGATGCTGGCTGTTGATGACTGAAAAGGTTTACATTATTTTCTAACCAACTAATTCAGCTCAATGGTATCTGATTAGTTTCATACAAATTATGGTACTATTAGGTGAACCAGTGGAATATGGGGACAGATAACACCTGCAGATATCTTTTAAGTAATTTGTCTTTACTACATTAAATTTGTTGTATGGTTTTCTCTATTTCTTGAAAGTATTTCAAGTTTCCAAAATAGCATTTTACTTACAACAAAGAGTAAATAGTGCCAGCTATATTAAAGGGTGGCAGCTACCATCCTTGAAAAAGAGCTCGCCACCCCAAATCTGACTTCAAATCGCATCTCTGAGATATCTAATGAATCAACTCAAGAATAAACCCTCCCCTGATTCTGAATCAGCAAATCTTCAGAAAATCTTCATTGTAGTGTGGGGGATTTATCACCCTCGGCCAGAACTATGGAAACTGTAGGTCTGGCCCCTGAGGGGCACCAGCTCATAGATTCTGGTCTCACAACTGAGGTTGTAGAGACCATGTTAAATGCTAGAGCACCATCCACAAGGAAATTGTATGCACTCAAGGGGCAGCTTTTTGTCTTGTGGTGTGAGGAATGTCAGCTAGACCCAGTAAACTGAGCAATAGCTACAGTCCTGGAGTTCTTACAAGAATGTTTCTCAGTGGGGTTGGCTCCTTCTACAATCAGGGTTTACGTGGCCGCCATTTCGGCCAGCCATGCCCCTGTTGATGGAGCCTCTGTAGAGCAACATCCTCTAACTTCGAGGTTCATGCGTGGTGTCAGGCAGCTGAGGCCGATCTGCAGGCTGCGCGTACCTTCCTGGGACCTTTCTGTGGTCCTGGAAGGTCTGTCAGGGTCCCCATTTGAACCCTTAGAGTCAGCCTCTGAGAAGCTTCTGACTCTGAAGGTAGCTCTTCTGCTGGCCCTGACATCTCTCAAGCGAGTAGGAGATCTACATGCTCTCTCTGTTGCCCCTTCCTGCCTTGACTTTGCCCCTGGATTGGCCAAGGCCTTCCTGTATCCTATGCCGGATTATATTCCTAAGGTGCCTATATCGGCTGCCCAGCCTGTGATGTTGCCTGTGATGATGCTTTCTGCCCTCCTCCATTCCCCACACCGGAACAAGAGAGAATGCACCTGCAGTGTCCAGTAAGGGCTCTCTGAACTTACTGTCCACCGCTCCGGCCAGTGGCGTAAGTTGGAGCAGCCGCTGGTCTGCTTTGGCAGCGACAGTAGAGGTGATGCTGTGTCAAAGTAGCGCATCTCTAATTGGATAGTGGAAGCAATCTCTACTGCTTATGAGGTGCACGGTCTTGCTACGCCTCTGGGCATAAGGGCTCATTATACTAGGGCGGATGTGTGTGCTGCTGCAGGGTGGTTTACGCCACACACATTCATTCATTATTACAGCCTGGATATTCATTCCACCCTGGGCTAGAGTGTCTTCAGTAACCCTCGGGCTTGGGTCTTTTTGAACAGGCCGTACCCTCGGTATGACGGAGTGGGTATTCTCGTTCTCATAGTGTTATGCTAAACGCAAGGACGAAGTTCCCTTTGAAAGGGAACGTCTGGGTTACGCATGTAACCCTGTTCCCTGAGAAGGGAACGAGACGTTGCATAGCTTTGTCATACCAGGGCAGGCCTGTGAATTGCATCTTCGCTTCAGATAGTAGAGGGTGATGGCGCGGTTCACAGGTGCCATATTTATATCACGCGACGCGCTTAATTGCCACGTCCCCTGATCATGGCAGGCCTATAAATAGGCATAATTTTACACAAGCTTCAAATGTCGGTCACGCGTGAGAGGCGCTCCCATAGTGTTATGCTAAAAGCAATGTCTCGTTCCCTTCTCAGGGAACAGGGTTACATGCATAACCCAGACATTTTCCATGTGAACTGATCTTAAGATTAAACACATTTGTTTAATTGTGAAACGGCACTTGGGGTGTTTTTTGTTGGTGTTTTTTTTTTCTTCTGTATGTCACATAGTCACAGACATACAGTATTCAGTTTGCATAATGAATGTATTTCGTTGAGAACCAAACTTAGACTGGGGCATAACAATATGCAAAAAAAAATCAGTCATAAGTCATTTTAATGCTCACTGTGGAGCAGACCCTCTGAGAACAGAGAGAAGACAGCTGCAGGTAAGACGCTGCGAATTCAAGGGCACAGCGTGTAATTACTGAATAAAATCTATCTACAGAATATGGACCTTGCAACTGCACACTTAATTACTGCTTTTGTTAATATTACTGCTACTAATACTATTATTAATATTCATACTAATGACATATATGTGTTACTGACTGTTTTTCTCTAAAGTGTGTTATCTCAGGTTGGCATGTCTGTATCAGCAGCCTATCCTTTCCCCCCTCTTCTTCTTGCGCTGTCACTCCTTTCTGACTATTGTTCATCAGCAGATTTTCCTTCTTTATCTGCTCACAACCTGTCATCTCACCACACACACACACACACACACACACACACACACACACACACAGAGCCTGAGGAATGTTATGACAAATTCGTACACAGTATGTACTGACTACCTAGTTTTCCCTATTTGTGCCTTCTTGTTTTTTTTATTATGTAATATGCATTGAAAATGTTCAGAATAAGATATTATCCTTAGAATTTTGTAAACTCCATGCACAAAAAAGCCTTTACATGTTTGTTGACAGAAGTGATATGACAGCACATTATTTTGTGCACCAAATTGACAAAAAAAGAAATATAAATAAATAATTTGTGGGCAACATTTTCATTGGACATGATAAGAAAATGATAAACATATATATATATATATATATATATATATATATATATATATATATATATATATATATATATAAAATTCAATCACCTATTCAATCACGTATGAATGTATGTACTTTCTGGTTTTGTCACCTTTATCAGTTGTTGATTTTAAAGATTAAAGAAAGCTAATAAGAGAAAACATGTACACAATTTGCAATATATATGAAATCCAGATGGAAGTATCGCTCTTTTTTCCCCACCGATAATACTCTTATAAAACCTGTGAACGTAGAATGTTTTCCTCTTGTAATCTAAATATATATTGATCTCTCATTAACCTTAAGTTCTTTGTTTAATAATTGATGCAACTGTTTCCAATTTGTTACCTACCTATATAGTGTATGTGTTATAAATTTGTTACCAAGTAAGGATATGTAACACGCTTACTTCTAACTCTACATCAAGTTCATATTCACTGTAAAGTCATGGCCAACTGCATTAATTCATATTGGCGGAGGAAAATATGGACAGAGGTTCAATGCTTGACAAGACCAAAATTTGATCTTTGGACCTACAAATGTCTTTTTCGTCCCATAAACGTGTACTCGTTAGGTGACAGCTACTGTAGTCTTGTGAAATTAGCATTTTCTTAATTGCACCTTGCCTATAACTATCAATCTTTCTCTGAAAGACATGTCTCGGGTGTCTGTTCGTATCCGTGATGAATGGCTGGCGATCCCGTGTCCGGATCGGTCTCAGTGTATACGCTGGTTGGGTGTGGAGGCTCTGCGGCGCTACGCTAAGGCTCACCCCAGTGACACTGGAAATGGCCAGGAAAGCTTTGTGCTCAGGAGGTGTCTGGACAAAGCTTTACTAGATTTGGATGACTCCATCAACTGCGTTCTTGACAACAACGACTTTATTGAGCTGAGTGGGTCAAAGAACGTTGTAAATATTCTACATTTAGTTATATAGTCTGTATTTTGTGTGTGAATTTCTATATTCTTTCGTATGTTTTGCAGGTATTAATGAAGACACTTGGGAAGAATCTAATGTGTTATTGCCTGGCAATATGTATCCTTTACTTGTTCTTCCATCACAGTCTGAAATCTAATTGGTCAAAATGTGTTGATAAATTTTCTATATCTATTCAAATTTCTACACTAACAGCTAATACAATCTCAGGGACTTGTATGGTGGATGCTTTACATAATCTAAACCTAATAATAGTAAACAGATTAGAAAAGGTGTAGGAATTAAAAACATAACCAAACAACAGCAAACAACTTTACAGTCTGAAAGTGAGAGTCTTCTGACACGTCCTGGTATCTCTATTATACGAGAAATCTGTGTTTATGAAATTTGCTATGTTTTTTTTGTTCTTCAACGTAGAGGAAAAAAAGAGAGACCGGTGAGGGAAGACTGTTTATAGCTGCTATAATGTTAGTGATAACAGGATCTAACTTATTTCATAGAAGAGCCACAACATTAAATGTAGCTATGAATGAAAAATGATACACACACACACATACTTGGTAATGTCCTCAAGGTCATGAAGGTCATTGATTATTTTTTAATATAAAAACTCACCCTGTTGTATTTTATTCCTTACATATAGTACTGTGCAAAAGTCTTACAGTAGGTGCATTCAAAAAGATGCCTTCAAAAATAAAGAAATGAAACTTTTCAACATAAAAATCCACTATTAAAAGACGTAAACTGTATTAACCTAAACAAAATCCATATTAAGTGTAACAACCCCTTGCTGTTTAACAATACATCAGTCATCTCAGGTACACTTTGTACAGTTTTTTTTTTAGGAACTTAGTTGGTAAGTTTTACTGAGCAGCTTGGAGAATCTACAACAGTTGTTCTGGAGACTTGGACTGTCACACCTGTTTCTGTTTTTGCAGATAAAACTGGACAGAATTCATTATGATTTTGGTCTTTAAACTGGTGTATTATGTAATATGTTGCTTTCATTACTGCCATACAAACATTTTCCTGTACATAAAATTTTTTGTTGGAAAAGTAAAGTTTGGAATTTATACATTTTTAAAAATTTACTCAATAATGCAGAAGTCATTAAATTTGTATTTAAAGGTTTGTATTTAGGGTGCCTAAGACTTTTGCACAGCACTGTATTCAATATAATCTTGTTTATTGCTACTGACTATTGTGATGCGAATTGAGGTATTGAAGCTAAGAGATTTAACTGCACAACTGAAACACTGGAGAGTTCACTCGTATTAATTGGACATTTATATTGTTTTATTGTTTGCTATATCTTTGCACTTTTATACTTTCATTAACAAAGAGTTAGTAGAAAAATCCAGTTAAAACAGCAAGAGAAGGTAGGTCCTTTAAAAGTTTAATATAGTCATGATTACTGTCAGATTGAGTTATTATTATTATTATTATTATTATTATTATTATTATTATTATTATGATTTCTGTGTCTGTTAAGTTTGTTGTTCATATGATCTTTTTTTGTAGTATATCTCTATAGATGGGAAAAGCCTCACAACTGCAGACCTGGTCAGTTTAGGAAAAGGCATCTGTAAGATTAAGGTATAAAGATTACTGCACTACATTACAGTTTCTCTGAGAACATTTTAGACACAGAAACATGGAGTGTTGTACTATGACACATATTATTAAATGCCCCCCCCCCCCCCCATTTTTAAAGGGTTTTTTTTTTTTTTTTTTTTTTAAGTTTAAGATGTCCCAAGGGGTTATATAAGAAAATTTTCAGTCTGTCTGTTTCAAAACATAACTTGTGAGAACATGTCAAATACAAGAAAAGTTTCTAAGATTTCTCATCTAGAGAAAATAGTAATTAATAATATTTTTAAACCTATTATTAGACATTTACAAATCTCAAGTCTGAAATTTCTTATTTCATTCAGATTATTTTGCTACTTCAAAGCATTAATTTGTTTTACACATTACTTAAAGTGTGCTTAAAAGTAGCACAATAATCTGCTGAATTAAATAAGAAATTTTAAACAGGTCTAAAAATGTCTACTGAACTTATATACTGATAAAATATACAAATGAAAAAATATGAGATAATTTCACCTACATTCAGGATGTATGTCACTTGCTCTGATGTCATGATCATATTTATAGAAATCAGACTCATAAACATCAATAAGCATTAAAAAGAGCATCCCAGTATCAATCTGTGGAGTTTGATTTGAGTTATTTCTGTTTCTTAGCTCAGTGCTGAGGCAGAGAAACACGTCATTGGAGGCAGAGATCTCATCGAGAAGATCATATCTGAAAATAAAGGTACTGTGCGTCGACTCGAATCTATGAAACACTTCAGAGTGGAAAATTGTTGATGAAAAGAGGCATAGATGTGAATTCATATGAAGTTAACTAGGAAGAATGAGAAGCTTTATTTGTGGTCGTTTTCCCCCACACATAGTAGTTGTTAAAGATCTAGGTCACATAGGTCTCAGTATGTGTTATTGCAACAATTTCAAGTTGTAATATAATATATATTATAGACTATATAGAGTAACATATCAAGTTAAAATACAGAGTGTCTGAAAAGTCAGGAACCAATGACAGTAAAACTACATATACTTCATTTTGTGTTTATTATTTACAACATTTTCTCTCAACATGTTCACTACGCATTTTCTCAGCCACTGTATCGTATGTTTTATGGATTTTGTTTGAGGTATTCTGATTGGTTCCTGACTTTTCAGACACTCTGTAACATCATATACCACATGCTTTTAGACGTGCATCTCCGTGATTTCCCCGCTGCTTTCAGGTTGTCCTGCAACTCTTTTCGAATGACTGCCGTCCTTATCATGTGAGCACGTTGTGAAATCTTTGAGCGGTGCACCTGTCAACAGATGATTAGTAGTGATTCCATGAATCTGCATATTATTGAATCACTTGTACTGACAGGGATGTTTGAGGTCGCTGCTATGGCTTTGTATCTGTAGCTGTTTCTACTCAAGTGCTGTTTCACAATATTGCCACTCAGAACTTTCGGAATCTGCTTCACCACCATGATTGCTGCTTGTTGCATGAAATCTTCCCAACCAGTGCTTTTATAATGACACCAGGTGCAATTTACTCAAGAACAGCTTTTGCAGCATTACATAGTGTCTTTTGAGTTTGATCTTAATAAATATGAGCGTGTAAAAAAAAAAAAGTATGTGTGTAAATTTGAAGTGCATGTATGTAGTAAAAGTATGTTAAATGACTAAAGCAAAATGTGTATTTCACCCATTATTTGATTTCATGCTTGCTTTTATTCCAGTTGTTTATGGTGTTAACACAGGATTTGGGAAATTTGCACAGACAGTCGTGGGGAAAGATCAACTCAAGTAGGTTAGATATTAACTCTGTATGAGGAATATGACATCTGTCTGTCTAATATCTAATATCTTTGTGTGTGTGTGTGTGTGTGTGTGTGTGTGTGTGTGTGGTTTTCAGGGAGCTGCAGGAAAATCTGATCCGCTCACACAGTGCTGGCAAGTGTTACTACATTTGGTGTAAAGTGAGATCAGTGTTTTACTTTCATAAGGGAAATTGTCTGCTGTTTCACTGATAATGTATCACCAATGAACCCCATTATGCAGCTTCTTTATGCATTCAATCATTCATCTTCAGTACCCGCTTCATCCTGACCCGTGGGGAAGCCGGAACCTATGCCGGGAACATTGGGCGTGATGTGGGATTAGACCTTTGATGGGACACCAGTCCATTGCAGCGCACCATGCACTCACTCATTCACACACCCATTCACATCAAGAGGCAATTAAGAGTTACTAATTCACATTCCAGCATGCTTTTGGGAGGTGGGAGGAAACCAGAGAATGCGGAGGAAACCTGTGAATTCATGGGGAGAACTTGTAAAACACTCCACTCCTGCTTTATTAGTGTATGTAAAACACATGTACGGTGCATTTAAGCTTGGGAGTGTGTGCGTCTGTTTGCAGGGGTCGGAGCCCCACTGAGTCCAGAGAGGACCCGGATGCTTCTTGCTCTCAGGATTAATGTCTTAGCTAAAGGTCATAGCGGTGTTTCCTTGGAGACTCTTCAGAAAATGGTGGCAGCCTTTAATGGTAGACATTATTCAAATTTCCTCTTTCATTTCTTCTCATACTTACCGATATTTCTGAATCATCAATGGAACTCTAATGGTTACATTAATAAATAGATGTTTGTTCTTCTTTTTGTTTGTGTGCGTGTGTGTGTGTGTGTGTGTGTGTGTGTGTGTGTGTGTGTGTGTGTGTGTGTGTGTGTGTGAAGCCTCCTGTCTCTCCTGGGTTCCTGAGCAAGGGACAGTAGGGGCGAGTGGAGACCTGGCCCCTCTAGCTCACCTGGCTCTGGGGTTGATGGGAGAAGGACGCATGTGGTCACCACAGACCGGCTGGACTGACGCCACAGCTGTGAGACTCTGTTTCCCACAATGCACTTCCTCATGCAGAAAAATCTCATAAAATATATCAAGGAACAGTACTTTTAATTTTCATCTTTTTTAAATGTTCATCTTCATCTTTTCAAAAGGTTCTAGAAGGACACGGTCTGACCCCAATATCACTGAAACCCAAAGAGGTATTGATATCTTTCATTATTAGGAAATGCTTTTTTGTTTACTCCTTTTATTTAGCTGAGTAGTGAAAGTGACAGCATGTAACTACATTTCAGGGACTTTCTCTGATTAATGGGACTCAGATGATATCATCACTGGGTGCTGAGGCAGTAGAGAGAGCAGAAGCGATCACCCGGCAGGCTGATGTCATCGCTGCTCTCACTCTAGAGACACTGAAGGGAACCAACAAAGCTTTCGACATTGGTGAGAGTGAATAAAGTGTTGTTTTCCTGAACTGAAACAGGTTTCTCTTTTGCATGTGTCTCAACCGGAAGTAAAGTTATAACTTTTAAAAAAATCTATCCAGCCCTGATGTCATGTGTATATTATCTCATTTGGAATTACGTAACCTGATTTAATATTATCCTGCGCTGACAAAACAAACACCCCACCTATTTGTAACCTCATTTGTTTATTAATTATAAGTTTACGACTGGAGGTGTATAATTACGTTAACTTTCAGCACTATTCACTTCAGTCTCTGTTTCATCATCTGAGGTAAAAGTCACTCGCAACATTAAAACATTGTCATCTCTTCACTTGATTGACCTCTTTTCATGCTATCATGAGTGGGGAAATATTTGCTGATTCATTCGCTCCCTTCTGTTCAGCTGATTACATTTTATATAACTTTATCAGGTTATTGAAACATTTTAAAACTTGTCCCCTGTCATCTGAGACAAGGTGTTCAAGCACTGTGTCTCCTCTGTTTTGATGATGTGAGGTTTTAAAATACCGCTCATGGTGCATTTGAATACATTATTATTGACATAACCTGGGGTCATTGGGTGTTTCGGGTCTTTCAGTATCAAGCACCGTTGCCCAGGTGACCAAGCTGGGGCTGACTAAAGCTGTGACAAGCCCCACTGGCCCCATTAATGCATCCTAACCAGCACAAATCCCAGCCATCATGAGTCCAAGGATCATTCCTTTTGATCCACAGCCATCTCAAAGGCCTTCTCTGCTGCCTCTATGGTGGTTCTGACGGCCTTACTCTTGTGCTGCCCAGGAGGCTGTAGGACTTACAGGGACTGAGCTACAAAAATTCAACACCGTGCTCTCCACCCCTGGCACTCTTCCACCAAGTAAATGGTCTGCACTTATATAGCGCTTTTATCCAAAGCACTTTACACTGTGTCTCATTCACCCATTCACACACACACACACACACACTCACAAACCAGTGGTAGCAGAGCTGCCATGCAAGGTGCTAACTTGCCATCGGGAGCAACTTGGGGTTCAGTCTCTTGCCCAAGGACATGTGGAGTCAACCCTACAATTAGTGGCCACCCCAAGTCTGCATACTTGGATCACTTTCTTTTGTTGGCCTCCTCTGTCCTCTCCTCCCAGGGCATTGTAAGCTCTAGCATGACCACCTGCTTTGATGTTTCCATAACCAGCCCTACATCTGGTCTCAAGGTGGTCTCTGCCATGTTCTCTGGGAATCAGAGTCGAGTCAGAGCTTCACCCTTATTTGCCAGTCATGTGCTGTTCCCAAGAGCCCTGATGCTACTGGAATCCAACCACAGCCACATATAACAGCGTTTCCCTAGATCACCACATAATCAATATACTAATATCATCTTAGCTCAAAACTGACTATTTTTGCATATTCAGACATTATTTGAAAAGACATTATGTATGATATTAGAGAAAGGAAATAACGGAGGACTTCCTGTCTAAAGAAGGTGAAGGGTCTCTCTTGTTAATGTGTATTTACCTGTGTATTAAATTAACCTGTGTATTTTGTCCTGTATCAGATGTCCATGCAGTGCGGCCTCACTCAGGTCAGATTTTAGTTGCCGGGAGATTTCGCTCCCTGCTTCATTCTGACTTCTTTCCCTCAGAAATCACAGGTACAAACAGTGAAACACAATCCTTTTCATTTCTATTGGTAGAACACACATCTATGTACTGTAATATGTTGTATGTATGGATTTGTGTATTTTACACTCCAGATAGCTCTTGAAGACCTGATAATGAGTTAAATTACGTGACGTGTTATTTGTAGACTTTTCCTGCTCTTAGTCCACCCTGACACAACTCATCACCAAAACAAATCCAGCATTATTCTATTACACTCTTAAAAAAAAGGATTTCTTAAAGATTATTTGGATCATTTGAAGTTAGTGTACCTTAAGACAAAAGGTTGTTCTAAAACATTTAAAGGTTGTTTAGCCTCCAATGCTGTTCCCATTGATCTGACTTTTGGCTTTCTGGTAGCTACACATCCACCACTCTTTTATTTGGAAAAGATTTTGTTTTCATCTTTCACCTTGTATCTTTACAGTTCCATGATATTGCTCTTGTCTTTGTTGACTTCCTGTGTTGTTGCTCTTGTTGCCCACTTGACTAGACTAAGTAGCATTTTTTAAAACATGGTTGTATTTACAGACATTAAGTGAAAAACACAACGCATCATTGTAACTGCAAGGCACTGGCTGCATTTCTAGGAATATTAATGTGTTGCTTGCTTACTGTACTATTTATTAATTTTGCTTTCATGCCTCTGTAGATGAGAATTCCTACAATAGTGTTCAGGATGCCTACACACTGCGATGCTGCCCTCAGGTAACCACTCAAATGCTGAATCCTTATAAAAAAAATAAATAAAGAATGAAGACGTATTTGTATAGAAACTGGTGTTTTTTTTTTTTTTATAGGTGCATGGAGTAGCCAATGACACAGTTGCATTTGTGAAGAACATTCTCAACACTGAATTAAACAGTGCCACCGATAATCCTGTATCCTCTTTCACCTGCTTACATATTCAAGTACTCATAGCTGAGGGCTGACGGTTTGAAGGATAATCTGACCAAGCACACATCTGCTACTATTCCCGTTCACTTTAAGTGTTGTTCATAGTTTCATCCATTAGTCCTTGAGACTAAGACCATGACA
Organism: Ictalurus furcatus; assembly: GCF_023375685.1. NCBI lineage: Eukaryota > Metazoa > Chordata > Actinopteri > Siluriformes > Ictaluridae > Ictalurus > Ictalurus furcatus. The sequence continues at coordinate 18,559,707 of NC_071273.1, forward strand.
TATTGGCTTGAAATGGCTTTTCACACTATTCCATAGTGTATGTACAGCGCAAAACATAACTTTTATCAAGAAATATTGTCAATCAAACTGTCAAACAGTGGCGCTGGAATGAATACTGCTCTGAATGAAGTTCAGAATGGTGTAAGAGTGAGAGACACCTCTGTTTTACTTAAGCTCCACCCCAAAAGCGAAACTTTCACACAACTTGGTACACGTGCTTAACTCAACCCTTAATATTGACTATATGACACTTTCAAGAAAGTGCCTTGTGTTTCTACACTTCTTTAAGTACACATCTTAAACACGGACAAGTGTAGAAACACAAGGCGCTTTCTTGAAACTAGACGATAAATGTAATTTACAATCAAAAATGCCGTACTTCCTGTAGTCATATCTACTTAACCTTTTTATCATTAGTTGGTATTTTCAGAAAGAGGAATCACTATTTCAGGAGGAAACTTCCACGGTGAATATCCTGCTAAGGTACAAATTAAGGCAATGGCTTGTATAATATTTTAAAGCTAATTGTCTTACTAAATAAATCCAAGAAGGGAAAAAAAATTAAAAGCTTTTCTATGCAGTGTGGAAAATGTACTGAAACTACATCCTGCTTCACTTTCAAAGGCTCTGGACTTCCTGGCTATAGGAGTGCATGAGCTGGCGAGTATTAGTGAGCGGCGTATTGAGAGGCTGTGCAATCCCTTACTCAGTAACCTCCCTGCCTTCCTGGTGAAAGAAGGAGGATTAAATTCAGGCTTTATGGTGGCCCATTGCACTGCTGCTGCCCTTGGTGATAATGAAATTCCATTCATGCATGTTTGCATATTATTTGCTGTGCTGTTAACAGTATAAATGAACATAAATATGATGTATCTCTGTAGTGTCGGAGAATAAGGTGCTGTGCCACCCGGCTTCTGTGGACTCTCTGTCCACCAGTGCAGCTACAGAAGACCATGTGTCTATGGGGGGCTGGGCAGCCAGAAAGGCCCTGATGGTGGTCGAGCATGTGGAGCAGGGTACAGCCCCAGCGCTGCCAACCAAAAAAATTATGGATTTAAGGATAAAGTTCTCTTTCATTTACTTTTATTTCTGTCTGCAGTCCTTGCCATAGAGTTACTCGCTGCCTGTCAGGCCCTGGAGTTCCACCGGCCCTTAAAGACCACAGCACCTCTGGAGAAGGTCTACGAGCTCCTGCGCTCTGTAGTCAGGTGATCACCAAAACTAAGCCTAATATGCCTAATATGTCCAGTATGCCAAATAAGGGGCATAGAATTTAGATACCTGCTCAGTTTTTTAGTCTTTGGTTGTCTGTTCATCATCAAACCAGGAAAGTGCTCAGATTTGTGTTCACATTTGGACTTCCTGGTACAGAGATATGGTCAAAAAGGACAAATGTGCTGCTTCCTGTTGGTGTGTTGTTTTTAGCTTGTGATGTCACTCTAAGCTTGTATATATTGTGAATTTCCCATTAGGCCTTGGGACAAAGACCGTGCCATGAGCTGTGATATTGAAGCAGCTCACCAACTCCTTCTAGAGGAAAAGGTGCGTCATTTCCAGTCAAAACTGTGTTAGCTGTTTCCTTGACTACAGTCTCGTCACTCTCTTTCTAAAGATGTTCACCAGTATTTTTTCAATGCAACTCAATACACGTATAATTCAGTTGCCAATTTGTGCTGCATTTGTGGACAGTGATAATGATAACAACGATGATGTGTGTTTAGGTGTGGAAGGCAGTCCTACCATACATGGTCCAGTACAAGGAGAGGGACCACCAGCATCTCTCTTCTGTTAGCTGAATTGGACGCTTTCGCACTCGCTCCTCTTGCTCACGTTCATATTTAAAAAGCTCTTTTCTCATATATAGAAAGTTCATTCAGAACTCTCACGAATATTAAGGAAATATCAGTCACTCAGACATAATTTGGATGTCATCTGAGGTGTCAACCTGTAAAAAAAAAAAAAATCAGCACATTTTTCAGTGTCTGTGCTACCACCACCATGCCTCTTTACAGCATTTTCTAATATGACACGCATGTGACTATGATTGGTTACCCAATTGTCTTGAATAACAGTGAACACAATAGTGCTCAATATGTGATGCAAATTTTAAGTCAAACATTCAGCGGACATTTCAGCAGCTGTCTGAGGAACACAGGTGTTAGATTATCAGGTTATGCTATGACAGTTTTCAAATTATATATATTCAGTGCCCTCCACTAATATTGGCACCCTTGGTAAATATGAGCAAAGAAGGCTATCTTTGCACAAAAATACTCTGCTCTCATGGATATCAAACAACTGCAAACAAAACACAGGTTTATTAAAATAAAATCTTTGTTAAATATAGGTGTGGCACAATTATTGGCACCTGTTTATTCAATACTTTGTGCTACCTCCCTTTGCCAAGATATCAGCTCTGAATGTTCTCCTATAATGCCTGATGAGGTTGGAGAATACATGGCAAGGGATCTAAGACCATTCCTCCATATAGAATCTCTCCAGATCATTCAAATTTCGAGGTCCACCCTGGTGGACTCTCCTCTTCATTTCACCAGTTCACCCCTCAGGTTTTCTATGGGTTTTGAGTCAGGGGACTGGGATGGCCATGCCAGGACCTTTATTTTGTGGTCAGTAAACCATTTTTGTGTTGATTTTGATGTATGTTTTGGATCATTGTCCTGCTGGAAGATCCAACCACGGCCCATTTTAAGATATTTGAGAGTCCATGATGCCATGTATCCTAACAAAATGTCCATGTCCTCTGGCAATAACCTGTCATGACACCAAGAATTTTGAAGTGTATGAAATGGTAACATGATACTTTTATATCTTCTATAGTCTTTTATATATACTTTATACTTATAAAGCCTAGCAAGTGAGATCAGGCATAATATGTCTTTGATATATGTGTCATTACTCAGATGTTAACTAAAGTGTTAAAAAAAACAACAACCCTAAATCATGAACTAATCATAACAGTGGACAGAGGGAGGTGATAAACTGAGATGATGGATTTAATTATTATAATAATTAAAATTATAATATTAATGAAGATTTTGTAATTGTATTTTGTCTCAGGAAATTTGCTAGTAGATAGCTCTGTTGCAAAGCATCTCTTCTCATTTGAGACTTAATGGTAATAGGCACTGGAGGAAAAAATATATATGAATATATATATATAAACATACAAATATATAATAAAGTAACAAACTAAATGTATAACAATTATTATTGAAAATGATTCAGTATTTCACAAAATTAAAACTTTAATGCTGCAAAGTTTTTATCTCTGTTTATTTATTTGTTTGTTTATTTATTTATTTACACATTTAATTCTTCATAGAGTTTCTTTGAGGTTCACCGCTAATATGGGATTTCACACATCTACCATATGATTGTTCCTTGGTACTAATTTAAAATCTGAATCCAGATGTCACAGCAGAAATAAGGGCTGTATTTACTGAGATTAGGAACTGGAAACACCATCACCACGACCAGTATGGCTTTAAAAATGTACCATGTCCGTCTACTAGAAGGTGCCAGATACATTGTGGCTTCATTTTTAACCTGTTTTATGGGCTGTGTTTAAAATTGCATACTTGTAGTGTATACTTCACTATTCCTCTGAGTAGCATGCAATAAGCTATACATAGGCAGTTTTCCAAGAACTGGATATACTACACAATCATGTGATTACCTGTCAACAGAAATGTCGTCGAACTCCTTTATTTTTGAAAAGTGAGTAGTTTCAAGTCAAGTGGGGTTTTATTGTCATTCCTCTACATAACCTGTATACACTGGACCGAAATGTCATTTCTCCAGGACCATGGTGCAACACATAACAGTACACAACACTACATAAAGGGCAAATACACAACAGTGTAAGACGTGTGCAGGACAATAAATACACAGAACATGGGCTGTAAACTGTAAACTATTTGTGGGATAGTAGCAATATGTTTAGTGTTCCATTAAGTGTCTGATGCAGCTTTGTAAAGTGCGGTGTGCAGTGGTATTTAGTCATTATTTGGTGGAAGCTGTGTGCTCCTGCACTGCCATCATGCTGAGGTGTTTTTCACAGTTACTGTGACCCAATATATGTTCATGTTTAGTTATTAAGGAGAGACATCATGACTTTAAGGCAGAGGGGGGAAAAAGCTCTATAGAGCTAAATTTGGATTAAGAGTACAATGTAAATACAATGGCTCTTGCAGTATACAGTGCCCTCCGCTAATATTGACACCCTTAGTAAATATGAACAAAGAATGCTGTGAAAAATTGTCTTTATTGTTTAACCTTTTGATCTTTTGTTAAAAAAATTCACTAAAATACTCTGCTCTCATGGATATCAAACAATTGCAAATAAAACACGGGTTTATAAAAAAAAAAAAAGATATATACATTTTGTTAAATATAGGTGTGCAACAAGTATTGGCACCCCATGAGTTCATATGAGAAAAATATATTTGAAGTATATTGATTTTTATGTAAATCAATGGGAAGATGTAATCCAGATTTTTTTTAGATCTTTTTTTTACTAAATATACTTGTTATCTGATTACTTTTTCTTTTTTGATGTAACTGTAACGGATTACAGTTACCAGTTTTTTTTTGTTGTGTTTTTTTTTTTGTATCCTGCTTACGTAACGCCGTTACATGTATTCTGATACTCCCCAAGCCTGGTTTTAACAATCAGAGGTAAAGCTGTAGCAGGTTCTAGCTTGTTTTGTAAACTAAATCAAATGCAACTAGAAATGGTTAAAAATTCTGACGTCTTTCATTAATGTTTAAAAAAAATCATCATCATTGGTAAACTGCATATAGTATAAGAAAAAGAAAACACTTTGGGACATGTGGTTATAGTAAAATAATCAGCTTTGGGTGGAAACAGTAACTGCATTGTCAGACTGCATCACCACATCACATTGATTATTTTCCTATAACAGCATGTCCCCCCCTATGTTTTATTCCTTACTTACTGTACATTAAACTCCCAGACTTACATTCCTCACCCTGTAATTACATCCCTTTCATATGAGTGCTACTGTAGTTACTGAGTAATGTACAGTAGTTACTGAGTAATGTACAGTAGTTACTGAGTAATGTACAGTAGTTACTGAGTAATGTACAGTAGTTACTGAGTAATGTACAGTAGTTACTGAGTAATGTACAGTAGTTACTGTATCATATGAATGTAAAATGAATGATTGAGTTATAAGTGAAGGGAAAGTCCCCAAGCACCACTAGCAGGGTAATATTTCACACAATGCAGCTTACTCAGATCAGCAACAATACTGCATGTCCAGTTTATTTAGCAAAAATTTTAACAAAAAATAATTTAAATAAAAGAGTTGCAAACACATTGCAGATATAAAATCACATTGTACCTGAAAAAAAAAAAAGAATAGCGTTTATAACAGGTGTATGTGATAATGCACAGCAAGCATTACACAACAGACTCAATCAAGGCACAAAGATACTGCTCATGGACATACACTCCCAAGAAAAATCTGCAGGGTTGCACTGTTACTCAAGTTGAGGAGTCCCTTAGTAGAAATTCAGAGTCAGAGGTTGGAAACTACAATTACAACCTTTAGTCAAATGCAGGATGCTTTATAATTTTTGTACCTTTTCTTATTTTTTTTCCAGGTCATTACAGCACTCCACAAAGTCCTTTTGAATCAGACTATTTGAATACAAGTGATTAATTCTTTGTTGTGAATCAGGTTTAGAAATCTGCCCCCGCCCAGCTGTTTTATAAGCACTCACTCAAGCTGAACTGAGGACACTTGGTGGACAGTGAGTGGACGTGGAGGCTCTGCAGTGCGAATCATTTTCAGTTTGTTGCATAACAACTTATCGGTGATATGTAAGTATAAGAAGATTTTCCTGTATTGTTGATAATAGGGCTGGGTATTGTGACAAATTTGGTGATTTGATTAGATTCTTATTTATATGATTTCAATTCAATTTCGATTTTAATTCGATATCGATTAGTTATCAATGTTTCACTTAAAATGTTAGTTTTGCAGACATGGCATCCATGTTTTAATATACGTGCTGATAACTGAAACCCTCCTACTTAGCTATATTATTGAAATACACATTTACTTAAACACTAGGTCCTACACAATTATGTTTAATTACTTTTGTAACAATAAATCATAAATATGTGCATCAATGCATACAAGGTAAGAACAAACTGCACAATGCATACTACTGTAAAAAAAATAAAATAAATAAAAACGCTTAGTGGTTAGCACGTTCGCCTCACACCGCCAGAGTCGGAGTTCGATTCCCGCGGCTCTGTGTGTGCGGCGTTTGCGTGTTCTCCCCGTGCTGCGGGGGTTTCCTCCGGGTGCTCCGGTTTCCTCCCCCAGTCCAAAGACATGCATGGTAGGCTGATTGGCGTGTCTAAAGTGTCCGTAGTGTATGAATGGGTGTGTGATTGTGTGCCCTGCGATGGACTGGCACCCTGTCCAGGGTGTACCCCGCCTTGTGCCCGATGCTCCCTGGGATAGGCTCCAGGTTCCCCCGCGACCCTGAAAAGGAGTAAGCGGTTGAAGATGGATGGATGGATGTGCAACAGTGAAATTCATTAACAACTTGAAAGATGTTTAAGAAATAAAACCGTTTTCAAATTCCAAACATGAAAAATGGCGACATCTTCAGGACGAGAGGCGAACTACAGAAAATATCCATGTCCTCTCAAGTAAAGCACGTGATATCGTTTCGTTAAAATTGATGATCGATTAAAATCGGAGAATCGATTTTTTTTTACCCAGCCCTAGTTGACAATTCTTGTATACATGTCTATGCGTCTATATCACCCTCCTTTGTCAATATATTTTAGGGACACTTACAGAGATTTGTATCCTTTGTCTGCTCATATTTATCCATCTGATTGTGCACTGGAGTTCAAGTAGTTGTTCATGTAGTATTATTGATCTAATTCTAATTCAATGCATCATTTTATTCTTAACTAACACTTAGTAGAAAAATCCAGTCAAAGAAGCAACATGAGGTAGGACTTCCTTGTAGTTTTACATAGACACTACTGTTTTTTGTTTGTTTTTTTCTTCAGATCTAAGTTTGTTATTCATATGATCTTTTCCTGTAGTATATCTCTTTAGATGGGAACAGCCTCACAACTGCTGATTTGGTCAGTTTGGGAAAAGTCCTTTATAAGATTAAGGTACAAAATTTACTATAATTCATTTATACTCCAGTTCTTGGGATAATAAAAAAGTCTTTGTATGAATCTGTGGAGATATTTCTGTTTTTTAGTTGAGTGCTGAGGCAGAGGAGCATGTGAGCAGAGCTAGAGATGTTATCGAGAAGATCATATCTGAAAAACAAAGTACTGTATTTAAATTCATTCATTAAGCATTTGCTAGTAACAAACTTAAAAGCTATTCAGAGAATACTAATTATTTACCACTTACTAGTTTTCTTTTCCTTTTCTAGATGAAGTCATTTGTTGATTCTGTTTGTGCTTCAAAATACATTGTCAAACCCATATTGATGTCCACTTTAATAGTATACCTAGTTAATAGTAATTGAACACCTGCACATTCAGGCAGTTATCTAGTCGGCCAATCAAGTGGCAAAAAATCCTGCAGATACAGGTACAGAGCTTCAGTTAATGTTCACATCAAACACCAGAATGAAGAAAAAGTGTCATCTCTGTGACTTTGACCATGGCATGGATGTTGGTACCAGGTGGGTTGCTTTGAGTATTTCAGAAACGGCTGATTTCCTGGGAATTTCACACACGACAGACTCTAGATTCTCACAGATTGGAGCAAACCCCCCCCCCCCCCCCCACAAAAAACAAAACAAACGAACAAAAAAAAAAAATCTCTGGGCTCTTAATGTATCATGTTATCTTCTTGAGCATCAGTGAATGAAGCACCTTATGTTATAATTGTGGACAAGTTCCTAATTTGTCCTCAGTATGAAAAGGTAGATCTCGACATCATATAGTCACTGTCAAGGGTATGTAAATTCTTATGATCCCTCTTATTTTGTTAACAGTATGAGTATTTAGCAGATTCTCCAAGGGGTATGCAAATATTTGTGCACAACTGTGTATACATTAGTAACACACTGACAGGGATCATTTTACTGCACAGGTTTGTTTCCTTTTGATACTTTAAGTACATTTTGCTGATAATAGATACATTTAGTTAAGTACATTTTTGTATTAGCACTTTTACTTGAGTAAAGGATCTGAATACTTCTTCCTGGCACGAACCACCATGCCATGGTTAAAGTCACACAGAGCACACTTTTTCTTCATTCTGATGTTTAATGTGAACAATAATTATACGTCCAAAAAGTACTTATACAATATATCCGAAAAGGTTGGGGTGGGGCAACAAAAAGCTGGAAAAGTAAGTGTTACTAAAAAGAAACAGCTGGAGGAGCATTTTGTAATTAATTAGTTTAATTGGCAACAGGTCAGTAACATTGGGTATAAAAAGAGTATCTTAGAGAGGCAGAGTCTCTCAGAAGTAAAGACGGGATGGAAGCGCATGTTGCTCTAAAACCTGTATTTACCGTTCAGCATTGATGGTGCCTTTCCAGATGTGCAAGCTACCCATTCCATAGGCACTAATACACTTCCACACCATCAGAGATGCAGACCTTTGAATTTTTATATGTCCTTGTTTGTACAGTTGTTTATGGAGTTAATACAGGCTTTGGGAAATTTGCACAGACTGTTGTGGGAAAAGATCAACTCAAGTAAGTTGTATATTAATTTTTGATATACGACAGACTGTACACTTCTGAAAAGTCTGCTAATAGTCTACCCCTGTGTGTGTGCGTGTGTGTGTGTGTGTGTGTGTGTGTGTGTGTGTGCGCATGTGTATGTGTGTATCTGTGTATCTGTGTGTGTGTGTGTCTGCACATGATTTTTAGGGAGCTGCAGGAAAATCTTGTCCGCGCCACAAGTGCTGGTAAAATCTTTAAAATTGAAAAGCTGCTATTGTTTTATTATCACACACATTCATTTATTCGATTCCTTATCGGTTGCTTATTTTTTGGAAGGTCAATGATGGAACCGATTATGGTGTAATGTGTGCACAATGGTGGGTTGGTAGCATGGATGGCTGATGTAAGGTCCCTTTCAAGAACCTTCAAACTAACTGTCCCTCAGTGGTGGAATGAACTTCCAACCTCAATCCAGACCGCAGAATCTCTCACCATCTTCAAAAACAGCTAAAGACCCACCTCTTCTTCTGTGAACACCTATCTAACTGCTAAAAAAAACAAACAAACAAAAAAAAACAACTTACTCTGGCTCTTACACCTCTACTCTGCGCACTTTGCTTCTTCTGGAACTCAATTAATGGATCTTGTATGGTAGCACTACTTGTATTGTTCTCTGCTTGATATATCGCTTTGTTTGTATTTCCTCATTTGTAAGTCGCTTTGGATAAAAGCGTAGGCTAAATGAATAAATGTCATGTAAATGTGCATGTAAATGTAAATGGGGTAACAGGTTTAAACCCCGCTGTTATTTAAAGATAAAAAGGCAATATAAAATTTCATTTTTGGCATCCCGATCAGATTATTAATGTTTCAATATTTTAAGTGACATATGCACATATTCTGTGTTCCTAATCGATTACAGGGACATTCCTCAAATTTTATCCTTCAAATAAAGTAAGTAAAGCTTGCTGGAAAAATGTTTAGCGAAGCAAACAGTGACAAACATGAACATGTCTTCGATTTTTATCTGACTTTTCTGACTGCCACATTTACTGACGAACCATACCAGACTCCAGCAAAGCTGCTCTACATGTAACATGGTAAATGTAGTGAGCAGGCTACAGCATGTTACACTAACTACAGATAAATATTCACCTCACACCTCCAGGGTCGGGGGTTCGATTCCTGTCGCTGCTTTGTGTGTGCGGAGTTTTCATGTTCTCCGCGTGCTGAGGGGGTTTCCACCGGGTACTCTGGTTTCCTCCCCCAGTCCAAAGACATGCTGATTGGCCAAAGTGTCCGTAGTGTATGAATGGGTGTGTGAGTGTGTATGTGATTGTGCCCTGTGATGGATTGGCACCCTGTCCAGGGTGTACCCCGCCTTGTGCCCGATGCTCCCTGGGATAGGCTCCAGGCTCCCCATGACCCAGAAGGATAAGCGATATAGAAGATGGATGGATGGATGAAAGGGTTGCAAATTTTCTGTTTACCCTCTTTGGTTTTCAGAGAAAACATGACATGAGCCCAGCACTTGAAAAAACATCACCATTTCATAAATTATATTGTCTATCTGGGGTCATCGGGTGTTTCGGGTCTTTCAGTATCAAGCACCGTTGCCCAGGTGACCAAGCTAGGGCTGACTAAAGCTGTGACAAGCCCCACTGGCCCCACTAATGCATTCTAACCAGCACAAATCCCAGCCATCATGAGTCCAAGGATCATTCCTTTTGATCCATAAATTATATTGTCTATCTGTCTTTAAGTGTGTGTGTGTAATTGTTTCCATCAGTGAGACACTGTGATATAATGCATTGTTCAACTGCAAGAGTTTATTTGTCAACCTAGTGATTAGATCTCTAAAACTTATATCCTGAGAATCCTTGGCAGAATTTGCATATGGATTTGTGTGTGTGTGTCTGTCTGTGTCTGTGTGTGTGTGTGTGTGTGTGTGTGTGTGTTTGCAGGGGTCGGAACCCCACTGAGTCCAGAGAGGACCCGGATGCTTCTTGCTCTCAGGATTAATGTCTTAGCTAAAGGTCATAGCGGTGTTTCCTTGGAGACTCTTCAGAAAATGGTGGCAGCCTTTAATGGTAGACATTATTCAAATTTCCTCTTTCATTTCTTCTCATACTTACTGATATTTCTGAATCATCAATGGAACTCTAATGGTTACATTAATAAATAGATGTTTGTTCTTCTTTTTGTTTGTGTGTGTGTGTGTGTGTGTGTGTGTGTGTGTGTGTGTGTGTGTGTGAAGCCTCCTGTCTCTCCTGGGTCCCTGAGCAAGGGACAGTAGGGGCGAGTGGAGACCTGGCCCCTCTAGCTCACCTGGCTCTGGGGCTGATGGGAGAAGGACGCATGTGGTCACCAAAGACCGGCTGGGCTGACGCCACAGCTGTGAGACTCTGTTTCCCACAATGCACTTCCTCATGCAGAAAAATCTCATAAAATATATTCAGGAACAGTACTTTTAATTTTCATCTTTTTTAAATGTTCATCTTCATCTTTTCAAAAGGTTCTAGAAGGACACGGTCTGACCCCAATATCACTGAAACCCAAAGAGGTATTGATATCTTTCATTATTAGGAAATGCTTTTTTGTTTACTCCTTTTATTTAGCTGAGTAGTGAAAGTGACAGCATGTAACTACATTTCAGGGACTTTCTCTGATTAATGGGACTCAGATGATATCATCACTGGGTGCTGAGGCAGTAGAGAGAGCAGAAGCGATCACCCGGCAGGCTGATGTCATCGCTGCTCTCACTCTAGAGACACTGAAGGGAACCAACAAAGCTTTCGACATTGGTGAGATATTGGTATTCTCCACTTCTGTTATAATAGTAATTGCTTCAGTCCTTTTTTTTTTTTTTTTTTAAATATCTGAACTTTTCTTTCTCGTAATACTTTTGACTTCTATGCATTACATTTTAAATGACAAATCTCTATTTTCTACTCATAATACTTTGAAACAGGTCAGTTACTCTAACATACATATGTTTAATGGTTCACATACTTGTTTCTAATGGATTCGTTTGCAAATTTGTACATTTTATGTTTGATAGACTGTATGTACACATGCATGCAAGTACAAAACTCGGACTGCAACTAACGATTATTTTCATAATTGATTAATCGGCCTATTATTTTTTCTATTAATCTATTAATATTAGTGATGAACCGAAAGGAAAATTCAGGATACAGTGGCCTAAAACAGAAACCGAAAATGATTTAAAAAAAAAAAAAAAACGCAAAAAAATCCCCATTTTAAAATCATTTAATTTTTTTTTTTTTTTAGAATTGTGTTAATATTAGATGTTTTTATTCATTTCATGAATTTAATGAATCTGAATTGAAAAACTACAAATCAATAAAATGATCACAAGTTTATTGAAATGAACACACCAAAACAAAAACAATATTAAATATATTATTCTTCATTCAGTTTGGTAACAATCAAATTTAACAGATTTTTAAAAATCCAATTATCCAACTAATGTAACGTTTACTATTACAATATGCAAAACAGCAGTCAAGTAATGAACTTAGCAGCTCTAGGCTTAAAATTATACCAAAAGTTTAAACATGCTACACAATCATTTCAATTCAATTCAATTCAATTCGATTTATTTTTATTTTATTTGTATAGCGCTTTTTACAGCGGATATTGTCTCAAAGCAGCTTTACAGAAACATATAAACACAGGATACAGATTTTAAATATGTGGATTTATCTCTATTGAGCAAGCTGGTGGTGACGGTGGTAAGGAAAAACTACTTAAGATGTTAAGAGGAAGAAACCTTGAGAGGAACCAGACTCAGAAGGGAACCCATCCTCATCTGAGTAACAACGGATAGTTTGAAAGTAAAAGGAAGTTCATTATGGCTTTAACTTGAAGTCTGATTGTTGAACTAATCCACTGTTCAAAGGAGACCCGAGTCAATAACCACTCCAAGGTCTCATGTGTAATCAGAAAGTTTTATTCTAGCTGCACGTGGTCCTAGTACAAGTACTTTTGTCTGATCAGAATTAAGTAAAAGGAAGTTAATAAGTATCCAGTGTCTAATGTCCTTTACACATTCCTCAACTTTATTAAGCTGCTGTGTGTTGTCTGGCTTTGCTGAAACATACAACTGTGTATCATCAACATAACAGTGGAAGCTAATACCATGTTTATGAATAATTTGTCCTAGAGGTAGCATATATAAAGTAAAAAGCAGTGGGCCTAAAACAGTATCTTGTGGAACACCAAATTTAACCTCAGTATGCATGGAGAAATCGCCATTTATATCTACAAACTGATAACGATCGGTCAAATAAGACCTGAGCCAGGAGAGGACTGTTCCCTTAATGCCAATAACATTTTCTAGTCTATCAAGGACAATAGTATGATCTATAGTATCAAAAGCTGCACTAAGGTCGAGTAACACAAGCAACGAGACAGAACCCTGATCAGAGGCCAGTAGCAGGTCGTTTACTACTTTAACTTACACTGTCTCTGTGCTATGATGAGGCCTAAATCCTGACTGATACATTTCATGAATGTTATTCCTATGTAAGTATGAGCACAGCTGCTGTGCTACAAACCTTTTCTAATATCTTGGAGATAAAGGGCAGATTTGATATTGTTCTATAGCTGTACAATTGACAGGGGTCAAGGTCAGGTTTTTTAAATTAGGGGTTTGATAACCGCTAGTTTAAATGATTTAGGTACATAGCCAGTGCTAAGGGAAGAATTTAGTATTTTTAGAAGGAGTTTGATTACTCCTGGAATAATCTGTTTAAAGAAACATGTACTTAAGGGATCTAGTATACAAGTTGATGATTTTCCTGAAGAGATTAATGAAATTAGTTCAGTCTCTCTAAGGGGAGTGAAACATTCTAATTGTTGATCAAACCTGTTGTGGAAAAGTGCTTTGGCAACGTACCCCCTGCGGAACAAACACTGCAGATGGCAAATTTGATGTCCTTATCAGAAACGGTGACATATTTCCAAACCGCTGACATGATCACCCTTTGCCGAGTAGCAATGTGATAACAGTCGGCTAGATCGAGAGTGAAATCTGAGTACTGAGCACTGAGGGGCGGGCCGGGCATGGTTTTTTGGCTCATTTTTGGCTCATGTTTTTGGCCTTTTTTGGCCAAAAATTTTCAGTTCATTCTTACATACATACATACATACATACATACATACATACACACACACACATACATATATATATATATATATATATATATATATATATATATATATATATATATATATATATATATATATAATTAAGTAATTTGTTGATTGTGTTTGTGCTTTAAAATACATTGTCAAACCCATATTGATGTCCACTTTAATAGTATACCTAGTTAATAGTAATTGAACACCTGCACATTCAGGCAGTTATCTAGTTGGCGAATCAAGTGGCAAAAAATCCTGCAGATACAGGTATATATATATATAATGTAAGTATTTCTGCATTATTTTGTATGGATGCACAAAAAAAGCACTGATAATTAAGCTACAGTCCTAAATATTAATAATAAAATTTCACTTTTCTTTTCTGTTACTCACTGCTTTTAGGCGTATTGTTTTAATTGTTTACTTTGATTGGACTGATTAATTAGACATTAGAGATCTTACTAAGGCTCCCATTGTTTATCACCGTGTCTACAATGCACGTGAGGAGCAACACGGCCTCGTAACTAATACATCACTCCCGTTATAATAAACGACTGACTTTACACTTCAATCGCGCAAATACAGCGTATACTGACAATAAACTGGAGTTAAACTAAACCTTTTAAGCAACTCACACACACTGGAGCATTTTGGATTTAAACATTTTTTATGTACTAAAACATCTAGAGTAACTGTAAGAGGCCATTTCTGAAATGTAAATTGGCAAATCTGTGCTAATGTCAAGGGCATAACCATGGTATGGACATTGGGGGGGTCCGCTTAGTTGTCCTTAGCCCAAATGTAGTGTAAAGGAACGAAATGCTGTGCAACTTTCCTCACTTTCACTCACATTTATAACAGTCTGTCACAACGTGAGGGTTCACAACGAACTCGGCGAGAGGGTATGCAAGTGAATGTAACGTTAATGGTCAAAAACTGGAACTGACGTTAGCCTAACCTACTTCGTGGGTGTGCAAATATCAAAAGTTAACTGACGTTCTTAAGAACAAACCAAGCCATGGTATGATGCCTTCTATGCTAAGCTAAGGTTACCTACTCTTTAGGTATCTAGTTACTTACTGTCTGTAAAAAAGCTTGTATGCTCTGCTGCACTTTTCTTTGCTTGGCTGCTGTCTCCATTTCTTACAGACTGAGCTGCTAAAATATATGAACGAACTTGCATTGAGTATGGGCGCAACCAAGTGTACAATTGGGGGGTGTCACACACCTATTTTCCTTAACAAATGGAAATATATTAAAAAAGAATAGACATAAATAAATAGAACAGATGAAGAAAAGACACATCTGTTGGCAGGGTTCATTAAAGTGGGATATAGAAAATATTTTATACTGTATATTGGGGGGACAGATTGGTATTTCCTCAACATTGGGGGGACACGACCCCCCCAAAAGAATGCGTGGTTACACCCATGTCTAATGTGATGGACTTCTCTTTCCATTTTTGGATAATCAGCATGTTGATGAACTAATATTGTGTATGCATGTATTTAGCCCTTTGTAAGGAGCAAATATCCCCATAATAAAAGTAATAATAAAGTGTAACAATAATACCAGTGTTATGTAGCGAGACTATAACAGGAAGCAAGTGCAGGTCAAAGTCTTTATTTACAAATAGTCAACGTACAAGAAACGGGAAACGAGGTCTAAACTTAAACTAGAACCGAAGCAAGAAACATGGAACTTAAACAGGGCATGGAAACATTACCGCGTGGCACAATGACACCTTTATAGATCTATATCTTTATACAATTGAGACACACCCTCGAATATCCACCAATAACTAAACAAGGAGGAGACAAAACAGAAACAAACGCACATGTCCGTTGTAAACAAAGTCTCCATAGTTAATACGTAACTTGTGAGCATGTGCTTGCTCTGGTTCGTGCACGTGCGCGCCCTCCAGCTCTCCGTGCACATCGCCGCCGCAGCGCCATCTGCTGGCGAGATCGTGACAACCTGAAAGTTTTTGAGAATATTATGAGGGCATTTGGCTGGTCATGATGAAGTAAATCACTCTTTTACCATTTGAAATAAATGAATTAATAAAATGAATTCTACTGTGTATTTTGTCCTGCATCAGATGTCCATGCAGTGCGGCCTCACCCGGGTCAGATTTTAGTCGCCCAGAGATTTCGCTCCCTGCTTCATTCTGACTTCTTTCCCTCAGAAATCACAGGTACAACCAGTAAAACACAATCCTGTTTTGTTTTCATAGTATACTGTAACACACCATATTTACTGTCACTGATACTGGATAATACAATTATCCACAATTATAATGTGTTTTTCTGATAATATTAGCTTATGTAAATCTGTTGATTAGCGGATGAGATCAAATTTTGGGTTCACTATCACGACGTGCTGAGTTAAAAATTTCCCTGCTTTTAAAACCATATCCAGCTCTTGAGCTGACAATCAAACCGCTATACACTGTGTCATGTGCATTTGGGAGCATGGGAACACCTGAAACTTTGCCTGCAGTGGACCTTCGGGCACAGGAGTGAAGAAAACCCTGAGTCATACCCCCTTTGTAAATGAATAACTGCTGATTAATCATATTTATACAAATAATAACTGAAGGGCAACTGAAGTACAGATCTGGCATGTGACAACACATCAAAAAAAGCTTTCTATATACAACGAGACATTTATATTAGTACCTTCTTATCAGAGGTACTAAGGTTAGAATGAATAAATAAATAAATGAATAAATGAACAAAGAAAAAAAAAATGGTACTTGGGTTTCATTATTTAATGTTCAGTATTTGGCCCCATACTATATTTCCTAAAAGCAAAGCTGCTTTGGCCGATTCTCAATTTCTTTGCCTCACCAAAACATCATCTGAAATGTTTTCTTATATCTTAAGACGAGAAGTCCTATGAAGGTGTTCAGGATGCCTACAGTCTACGATGCTGCCCTCAGGTATGCATGCAAATATTTACAGTCACGCCATATCTGGATATTTTCAATAAAAATGACACGTTTCTTTTCCCATCATTCCATAGGTGCATGGAGTAACCAATGACACGATTGCTTTTGTGAAAAACATTCTCAACACTGAGCTAAACAGTGCTACGGATAATCCTGTATCCTCTATCTTCAAGTACCATACACACTCTTAGCTAAGCAAAGTTACACATTGTGCTTGTTTTATTGCTCTTCTTTTGAGTAAGTCATGTTTATTTGCTGAAAAGCAAGACTTTGAAATGGACACATGGTGGAGTGCTTTGGATCAGCCTGCAGGCAGTTTCTAGAAATTATATGGTGTATTTCAAATCCTACAATACCAGATTAGTTCTTAACCTCTTGTCCATCAGCTGGTTTTCCCAGAGCGAGGAATCACTATATCAGCAGGAAACTTCCACGGAGAGTATCCTGCTAAGGTATATTAAGTATTCAGTATTTTTAATGGATCAATTCATTTGTTTGAGTTTGGTTTTAGGCTCTCGAGGAGTTTCAGCACTTTGACTATTATTAGTGCTCATAGGGCACCTAATTAACATGAAAATTAAATCATACACAGAGATAAAGTAGGGCATTTATTTGAATGCATTATAGTAAATAGGCTAGCACCTTGCATGACAGCTCTGCCTTCATTGGGGTGTGTGTGTGTGTGTGTGTGTGTGTGTGTGAATGGGTGAATGAGAAACAGTGTAAAGTGCTTTGAACCACTAAGGTAAAAATGTGCTATATAAGTGCAGACCATTTAACATTTAAAAGCATTGGATATTACATATTATGGTTACATGCTCTTTCTCCTACTGAAGTTAAGTTCCCTGTAAACTGTAGTATCTATATTAGAGTACTTTTAATCGTGGAACCATAAAAAAATCTGGCTTTAAGTAAAGTTTTACTAAATAAAATGGATATCCAATGGCTTCCAAAGGAATGAGGAAACTTTGAGCGGAAAAATCCAATGGGTACTACAATGGACCAAACCCTAAACTTTACCCACTTCCTCGCGTAGGCTCTGGACTTCCTGGCTATAGGAGTGCATGAGCTGGCGAGTATTAGTGAGCGGCGTATTGAGAGGCTGTGTAATCCCTCACTCAGCAACCTCCCTGCCTTCCTGGTGAAAGAAGGAGGATTAAATTCAGGCTTTATGGTGGTCCACTGCACTGCTGCTGCCCTTGGTGATACCACACTTCATACATACAGCATACTTGTTCTCACATAAAAATGATTTGCAGTATTAATACATTGTATTTTCTTTGATTTAAAAAACAAAACAAAACTTTGTAGTGTCGGAGAATAAGGTGCTGTGCCACCCGGCCTCTGTGGACTCTCTGTCCACCAGTGCAGCTACAGAAGACCACGTGTCTATGGGGGGCTGGGCAGCCAGAAAGGCCCTGAAGGTGGTCGAGCATGTGGAGCAGGGTACGGCCCCAGCGCTGCCAACCAAAAATAATTGGATAGGGGCATTTAAGGATAAAGTTCTCTTTCATTTACTTTTATTTCTGTCTGCAGTCCTTGCCATAGAGTTACTCGCTGCCTGCCAGGCTCTGGAGTTCCACCGGCCCTTAAAGACCACAGCACCTCTGGAGAAGGTCTACGAGCTCCTGCGCTCTGTAGTCAGGTGATCACCAAAACTAAGACACACACTCGAGACTCAAGCAATGAATATTTATAGACTTGTATATAATATGTGCTATACCTTTTACTTCAGTATCAGAGATACAGTAGAAAACCTTGTCGTTTTTGTCTTGACGTGTCTAAGCAAATTGTGCATTTCCCATCAGGCCCTGGGACAAAGATCGTATTATGAGCTCTGATATTGAAGCAGCTCACCAGCTCCTCCTAAAGGAAAAGGTGTGTCATCTCCATTTTATACAGTGACTCTGTATAATTCAAGACTTAGAAATATCATTTAGTTGTCAGTTTCTGCAGTATTTGTGGATGATGGTGGTGATGATGATGATGATGATGTGTCTTCAGGTGTGGAAGGCAGTGCTACCATATATGGACCAGTACAAGAAGAGTGACCACCAACATCTCTCTTCCTCTAATAGCTCATCTGAATTGCTTTTCATCTGAAAAGCCTTTATTAATAATAATAATAATAATAATAATAATAAGTTGCACAGTGATCAAAAATAGACCCATAGAGATACTTTGAACCCCAGAATTTCAGGAAAACGAGCAAAAGTGACTATAGAATAAATAACACAGGCAATGAGTAGTATTTTTGAGTAGTATTTTTGTAATAACCAACCCAATGTTGTGAGATTTTAAAATGAGTATTCTGTCAAATCTTACTGTGGAAATGCAGAAGTTTTTAATTTTCTAGCAATGAATATTGCACTTATCATTATACTAAACTGGTACATCATTTTTAGTGAACACATCTATTTAAAATCTACAGCTATTTGGCTTGTATCTATTTCATTTCCCAGAAAACACAAATAAAATATATTATGAATATTATACAGCAGACAATTTCTGGGATCGGATATCATTTATTGGACAAAAAACAAAAAACAAAACAGTAATTCTGAGATGATATTCGATAATGGCCTTTGTTTTAATTCACGTAAAACTTTGTGTTACAGTTAGAGGTGTTTTATGTAAAAAAAAAAAAAAAAAGGTCACTGTTTATGAATCATAAAAAAACTAGACTAAAAGACAAGGTCAACCATACACACACACACACAAACTGGATCATCATCCAGTCCATTTCAGTTCACGAAATCATTACTATTCACCAAGTTGCTGCCAGTCCACAGTCTCCAAGTGTACAGCAGATTCTGAGTGTCCAATGCTCACTGGCAGAACAAATCCTGAGCTTTAAAGAGCGTCTACGTTTTTTTTTTTTTTTTTCAACTATCTTGGAGCAGGTCATACGAGCCTCCATCAACAACCTGGTGCTTGTCATCCTTCTACAAGTGGTAGTACAGTCAGGAATTAGTACCATGTATAAGACCCTACTTCTTACCAAACATGTTTGCGGTTAATACAATAAGCTGCTGTTGTGTTATGTGTAACTATAGTTATTATAGAGTGTCATACTGTGTCATATTTTCTTTTACTTACATCTTCTATAGGGAGGTCTGGGGCACTAGGGGCAGCTGCAGTCTCATACATGGGGTTACTGATATATGGTGTATATTCAGGTGAGCTTGATTCTTCCTTCTCATCCTCCTGAAATGAAATGCATATAGAAGTGAGCGTAGAGGCCAAAACCAGAAAATCAACCATGACTTGAATTCTGGTGAAATTCTATTTCACCATGAAAAATTAAATGTGATGGTTTAGACAACCAAAAATATAGGAGAAAATCAACAATAAAATAGTTTAAAATAAAAATGTTGCCATGAACCCATAGCCGCAGGACCTCAAGGGGGTATTCAAGTCACTTATGAAGGCAAAAGATAAAAGGGCATACTAGTAACAAAAGTATATTTAGAATAGCAGATGTAAAAATGAATATAACTTAGTCTAGAGCCAATATAATGTCATCTCTTTCCAAATTAATATTTTTACACTGTTTGAACATTTTTTGATACTTGACCAAATGAAAGACCATCTATGAAACCAAATCCACTAAAAGTCTTGTTTGTATAAATTAAGTAAACACTAAAACATGACAGGCGTACTGTTATAGAGGAGTTACTGTTACCACCCCAAAGTGGATTATGTTCCTATAACAGCATGTCCCAATGTGTATACTCCAGCATTATTCCAATGCTTACATGATTTTTTTTTATTAATTAAAGAAGGACACTCATACTTGTCCATAAATCAAGTTTGTTCCTGTTATCACTTAGGTTAGAGCAGCTATCAACAGTTGTACCCTCACCAGCCGAGGGACGAGGGTGGAGGTGGAGGAGCTTATATATATATATATATATATATATATATATATATATATATGTATATATATATATATATATGTATATATATATATATATATATGTATATATATATATATATATATACAGTACATTATTTCAATCTGAATAATATCTGTTCAGTCTGGTCTTTGTTCACTGGTTACTTATAGTTTTACTATTATTATTATTATTAATATTATTATTATTATTTTGTATACCTGTATAAATATGCATACACACACACACACACACACACACACACACACACACACACACACACATACACATACCCTAAAGTAGTGGAACTCGAATGGCTTGGTTTGGCGGTTGTAGAAGTTATAAGCCACAAACGCTGCAGCGACAATAAGAATTATTAACAATATGACACCGATCCCCATTCCTGCTGTATGTGCCTGAGGAAGGGACGAGGGTGGAGGTGGAGGAGCTTTCAGTGGTCCCTGCAGCACATGGATGATCCCATTTGATGCAAGAATGTCCGATTCGATGATGTAACGGTTCGATGATGCGATGATGTAACGGTCCGATTCGATGATGTAACAGTTATTTCGAGTGGACAGCAAATTTACACTGTTATACAAGCTGTACACTCACTACTTTACATTGTAGCAAAGTGTCATTTCTTCAGTGTTGTCACATTAAAAGTTATAATCAAATATTTACAAAAATGTGAGGGGTGTACTCACTTTTGTGAGATACTGTATGTATATATGTGTGTGTATATATATATATATATATACAGTACATTATTTCAATCTGAATAATATCTGTTCAGTCTGGTCTTTGTTCACTGGTTACTTATAGTTTTACTATTATTATTATTATTAATATTATTATTATTATTTTGTATACCTGTATAAATATGCATACACACACAAACACACACACACACACACACACACACACACATACACATACCCTAAAGTAGTGGAACTCGAATGGCTTGGTTTGGCGGTTGTAGAAGTTATAAGCCACAAACGCTGCAGCGACAATAAGAATTATTAACAATATGACACCGATCCCCATTCCTGCTGTATGTGCCTGAGGAAGGGACGAGGGTGGAGGTGGAGGAGCTTTCAGTGGTCCCTGCAGCACATGGATGATCCCATTTGATGCAAGAATGTCCGATTCGATGATGTAACGGTCACTGACATATCCAGAAGAAGCCTGAAGAGAGGAAGGGTTTTTAAAGATAATTATCATTGGACTCTCATTATGACATTATAACTCTCACATGCTAATTTTAAGTGTATTCTTTAATACATCTAGTAAGCATAATACTATTTAGGTCAGGCCCACTTTTACCTCTGTTTGGGGGTTTTGGAGACTAGGAACCCTTTTCACATTCAGGGTGTGTCCCAGATATGATTTAACATGACTGATGTTAATGAGATCCTGCAGCAGTAGAGCTCTCCCATATATCAGGTGGTGCTCTAAATCTCTGTAGGATAGTGTCTTATTCAGCAGAGAGAGAGTGAAAGTGAGAGTGTGTTAATGTATTTTTGTATTATAGACAAAAGTATATGCCTGCGTGGTACAGAGACAGACTAATTACCTGGTTCTCATAGAGGCCATTGTTATCAGGCACAAATAGAGTGGACAGTGTAGTTATATTGCTGAGGCGCTTCATAAACTCTTGCCCTTTTGGTGCAGCTCTGGAATAATTGAAGATTTGCTGGAGAAGAAACAAATTTATGAAATACAAAGCAGAGATTTCATCAAAGATTTCATGTTTATCTACTGTTGGTAACATTCTGAACCCACTGACTGGCAGAACGTTGAATTTAGTGTTCTTTTGTGTTGTGAAAACTCATACAGTATTTTTTCTCATTCCCACTGGTCAGTTAAATGGAGAAAATGTTCTTTGAAGAACAAGTTGCAGTGTTACTGAATGGTATTTAAGTTCCATGACTCTTATTTCAACAGAAACTGCCTGGGATAGTTTTTCATAACCTCGTGCATGTACCTCATAAACAAAAGCTAAACTTTGTGTTTAGTATTCAAGCAGCAGTAGACCAATGAGCCTTTATTGGGAGTTGAGTACGTGTGCAGAGTTTTGGAGAGCTATTGTACTCACTGAAAGAAAGTTGGAAAAGTTGGGCTGGGTGGTGAGAACCTGTAGGATGTTGCCAATGCAAGTGTATCCATCACCCATGTAGCCGATCTTACACTCACACTTTACGTCTAAAACACACAAACAAGTGCAGTTAGGTGCAAAAGGGGACATAAATTATCTAGAAACCTCATCCCGAAGGTCTAACTTCAGAAACCCTATAACCAAGACCAATTCCAGAAAACCCGATGACCAACGCCTTAACCCAAAAGCCTCATCTCCAAGGCCTAATTCCAGAAGGTTTATTCCTAGAAACCCAATGAATAAGACTTAGGCTTGGAAAACTAAAGCTCAAGATTTACTCTTGGAAGCCTAAACCCAGAAGCCTAAGGCCAATCTCCATTGCCTTCATTAATTATTCATATCTATATGATACCTTACATTTGTGGCACATGCGTTGTCAGTTGAATTATCTTAAAGGTTTGATCAGGACAGGGTTTTTACTTTGTCCCATAATTCACCCTTATACCTTAATGATTTTCTGGCTCTAGTCCCAGCCTGGTATACTTCCTCCTGGAAGTCTTATCTGTTATTTTGACACTGGTTAAAGGGCTTCGATTGGAAACACAGTTCTGGTGAAGGTCTAATTGCTAATTTATTGCCACAGAGTAAAGCTGCTTTAGACAAAACACAAGGTTCTTCCAACTCAATTTACACAGGACATTCAGAGATACAGAGAAACACCTGCTGTGCAGTAAAACATATCCAAACATTAGTTGCACATATCGATTACACTTGGTCATTATATTCTATAAGCACCTGGCATTTTCAGCTGGCTAAAAACGCTTTGGTGGACATACGGCCTAATGCTCAAGTCATAATCCCAGATGTCCCATGTCTTGATACCAGAGCCTCAAGGCTTAATCCTAGAAGCTACATTCCTAGGACTTAATACCAGATGCCTCCATGTCCAAAATCTAAACCCAGAAGCCCCATCCCCACACCATAATCCTTAAAGTCCCATACCCAAGACATAATCCTGGAAACTCACTGAACATGGCCTAATCCTAGTCTTTAGTGTAGAGTCATGTAGCAAGTGTAGGTCTGAGCTGAGTCCCCATCTCTGGTATGGATTATTGAAGTTAATGCAAACCAAAAGCATAGTACACACTGGCGTAAAGTTGGTATGTATTGATGTTAGGGTGTAATGAGATATTAATTTGATGTCTATTAAAGCCACATGAACATACCTTTTACCCGGTAACAGAATGTGTCCCAGGTCTTACTTAGATCTGTCTGCGTGCCATAGTCCACTATGCCCACATGGCCAAATCCACAATTAGGGTTGGAGTAACTCATGGGATAAGCTACCCGGTTCTCTGCAAGCCACCCGGCTGAGCACATGGTATATCCAGCCTGCAGAACATACAAACGGGATCACACCCCTCAATTCATAGTAAATTTTATGCCATAACATGAATGTGTTTGCACGCATTTATACATACCTGCTGTGCATATGAGAGCTGTGTAAAGGTAGCAATGATGCCTCCTGCCTGCTTACAGGCCTCCTGAGCCTCTGTGTAGTTCAGCTTGTATGTTCCCAATGGAGAACGGTAATGGAAGACTCCAAGAGTTTTATCTGAAATAAAACAGCCAAAGACTAGCCTTTAGAAATATTCATCTGAGTATAAAAACTTTTGACAGAGTGGTGGAGAATAGTTGATTAGGATAGAACTAATTTATTTGATATTTCTGTGTTGACATATTCAGCTTTATGTGGATGTTTTTTTTTGTGACATTGCCATAATAAATAAATAGTGAAAACACCTACCCTCGTAGTGCAGGTCAGTGCACTGTGCGTCTAAATGACATTGGCCATTATCCAACATACAGCGGTTCACTGGAAGCACCTTCAGTTCACATGCCAGCCCATCTCCAACATAATTAGTTTTACACTCACACTTTCTTTTCCCCTGAAGTTAAAAAAAAATAAATCCATAGATAAAGCTACATTTCTTACACCCAGGAGAAAGTAGCATTGGTCACACAGTAAAGCTTTTTGCTCCTGTAGTGCACGTGTTACCTCTTCAGCAGTAGCAACTTGATCTTTGTATCTAGCCATGTTTGCTAGAAAGTGTTATATACATCATTATATCATGTAATTAAAACCATGCACTAGCAAACAGGTTAAACTTAGGTTATTGTATTGTGCAAACCATTAGCTGAAGCTGCTAGCAAACTATCTAACTTTAGGCTAACTATTATATTGTGTAAGCAAGTGGGAAAAGTTACAATCAAGCTAGCTAACTTTAAGTTATGTTGTGTAAATCAGTAACTAGCATGTGTCAGTAGCTAGCATGTGTTAGCCCTGATTGGTGATTTTTATCCCATGTAAAATATTCTATGAAATATATGTAACATGATCGCAGTCGGATATATAAACAGCACATTACAAGCCTAAAATAAGAGAAAAGTCTGCTCACAGGTCCAGTCATGGTGCAGAGTGCATGCTCATTGCAGCCTCCGTTGTCTTCTTTGACACAGGGGTCCACTGCTGAGCAGACATATCCATCCCCTGAGTAGCCTTTCAGACATGTGCAGTTCACTTTCTCTCCTTTCTGGGAACATTTGGCATTTTTTGAACAGCCACCATTCCAGAACTGGCACATATTCGTTACTGGAGGTGAGAGGAAATGGGTAGAAATGTGGGATGTGTTGATTAATAGTAATGTTTGGATAAAGATCAAGCTGTGCTCTTTGTTTCTAAATGTGTGGGGGGGTTTTTTCTTTTTTTTTTTTATAAGAGCGAGGAGGAGATCCAGACCAATGCAAAGTTTTCACCTGTACAGGTGATTCCATCTCCCTCGTAGAACGGCTTACACACACAGGTGTTGTTTTTGGTACACACCGCCTTCTTGTGGCATGCAGGTAAACAGATAGGGCCATCAGCTACAGCATTAGAAATAAAGTTAGCACTTGAGTATCAATATGGAAGTGTTTACATCCCATTCTGTATTTATATATAAAGAAAATAGAGTCAAAGGTTTTTCTCAGGCTGCCAAACATATACAATAGTTACATGCCTAATTTATGTTCACATTGTGGACCAGTCCAGCCCTCGTCACAGAAACAGGAGCCTGTTCCGTCTCGACCCTCACTACATGTTCCATGCTCTGTGCAGTTACAGGCTATGGGGAGAGAAAGAAAATGTAAAAAGAAAATTAAAATAACAAATTGCACAGCTGGAATACTTTCCTATCAGAATTATTCTACTTTGAGTGAATCCTCCTGAACATCTCTAAATGCAAAAGTCATGGTTTCTGAGGGAGTAATGCAAAATATAGCAAAATATGTCATTTATTTAAAAAATACTCATTTGACTAATGGAAATGAAGAGACATCTGTGAAACCAAACACATTTGAAGATACATCTGTGAAACTTATTTAAACAATCAAGACAAACACTGTCTTGATTTTATTACTAAAATGATTTGTTCATTTATTTATCTTCACTAAGGGCTTTCTCCTGGTCAGCGTCAATGTGGATCTGGAATCTATCCTGGGAACACTGGGCGCAAGGAATAAACCCTGTATGGGATACCAGGCGATAACAAGACACCACGCACAAACAAGTACACATGCATTCACACCTAGGGGCAGTTTAGAGGAGCCAGTCCACCTACCTGCATGTTTATGGGAGGTGACTGGAAACTGAAGAACCGAGAGGACACAGATATGTGGAGAACATGAAAAATTCGATACAGACAGGATTGAACAGTAGACCCTGGAGCTATGACCCAGCTGACAAAAAATGGTCCCCAGAACGTCCCCTAAATGGCCTCTACGAACGTCCCCCGAACGTCCATGTGTAGGGTCCCCTTGACGTCCTATGGACGTTCAAGGGGACATTCACAGGACGTCTAGTGGCCATTCGGGACGTTTAGGGGACTTTCGCTGAAATGAACTCATTCAGTAGTGTTATGATTTGATATCCGCCAACGTCCTCGGAATGTCTGCCAGTGACCGTTATAAACCGGACCAAATGCGGACCTAAGTGGATGTTCGTAACGTCCGGGGAACGTCCCCTGTTTGCTGAGGAAGTGGTGAGGGTTTTTTTGTTGTTGTTTTTTCCCCCCAGATTGACCTTACTATACAAATGTTTGCACTCAGCTATATCATTTACAAATGCTGCATGCAAGGAAAGGTCAGAAAAACACACCTTTGCAGTCAGGTCCAAAGTGGCCTTCACTGCACAGTTCACAGGCCACACCCTGAAACTCTGTATCACATGTGCAGGTGCCGTTTCCTAAATGACCATCATCGCACTGCCCATGGTTACTGCACGGAGATCCAGGCCCTCCAGGACAGGCTGGAGAAAAGGTTTTAAAATCTTATTCTACTACAAATGTTATAATGCGAAATGCCTTATAATAGCCTTTTTTATTTTTTGCATATGCCTGTGATGTGCAACTTACCGAGACAGTCCCTGCCATAGTAGCCTTTGCAGCACATGGGATTCCATATGACCAGGGAGCACACCGACTGGCATCCTGATTTTACAGACCAGAAGTGTCTTTGAAGGTCACACTTCTGCGTAGTCTGGATTGAAATCAGATTTTCATAAATGGCCAGTAAACTAATGCTAACCCGAGTGACTAGCATATAAGTACTAGTACTAGTCAAAAGTTTAGACGCTCATTCTAATAGTGTACATTTGAAATTCAATTCAGTTTCATTTGCAGAGTTCTTTGAACAATAGAATGAAAATACAAATTTAGATTTTGTTCCCTAATGAACAACCTAGAGATGACAGTGTCAAGGAAAAACTCCCTGAGACAACATGAGGAAGAAAACTTGAATGAAAAGGAACCCATCATCTTCTGGGTGACACTGGATAGTGAGGTTATAAATCATTACAGTATGAGCAGAATGTTATAGTATAAGAGTGCTTGGATGAGCTCAGGAATGTCTTTATGATTACAGCAGCAGTTCTCAAATGAACATGGCACAGGTAGCATCTATATTTTTGCTGCACCCTATCGCAGGATGTCAAGATGCTAAATGTGTATATGCGCCTTCCATCCCTGTGTAATTTGTACAGTACACCTATCAGGAAGTATATATCATTTAGATATTCATATATCTCTAAAAATCCTGTAGACTCCAATATGGATTGGTTGGTAGAAGCATTTATGAAGTGTTATTAATCTAATACTCACTCATATGCAGTGAGGGAAAAGTGATTATCGAAAACAGAACAAATCTTCATATTTGCAGACTGCACATTTAAGAGGGAGTGTAACTGTAATGGAATAACGGTGTCCACACAAGTTAACTAGACCAGTGGAATGAAATCGTACCTTTGGTTTGGTTACTGCAGGGCAATCATCACTGCACAGAAATTTGCAGGGCATCTGACAACAATAAAAAATGTAAAGAATTCAATTGTGGAACTATTGAAAACAGTTGTTATTCATAGCTTATAAGGAAGGCGTGACAAGTAATTGTACTCTGTAATGCAGATGTGTTCAAACCTTTTCACATGAGGCCCACTTTCTAGTTTTTGAGAACTTGTGTTAGAACTAAAGTAACGTCCATCCATCCATCCATCCATTTTCCATACCAGTTATCCTACTTAGGGTCGCAGGGGAGACTGGAGACTATCCCAGGGAACATGGGGCACAAGACTGGGGCACAAGACGCCCTAGACGGGGTGCCAACCCATTTCAGGACAATCGCACACTACCATTCACACACTACGGACAATTTAGAGACGCCAATCAGCCTACAACGCATGTCTTTGGACTGGGGGAGGAAACAGGAGTATCCGGAGGAAAACCATAAAGCACAGGGAGAACATGCAAACACTGCATATACAGGGAAGCGGTGGGATTCAAACCCCCAACCCCAGAGGGGCGAGGCAAACGTGCTAACCATTATCTATTTCAACTTATTTTAAGTCAAATCTTTCAACTTTTTCTCTTTAATAAATATTGCTAATAATAACTTCTTTATAACGTTACCTAATACATTTGAGACGTGTAGCTATCTGAGGTTAACTGTATACATGTGTGTAATGTTAGCAAAGTTGAGCACATTTTAATATTTATATTAAAATACTTTTTATTTCTAATTAAATTCAAAATTATGGCATTGAAATATTCTCTGTTAACTATGAAAGAAAACAAGGGCACTGCACCTTTCATGTGAGAAAGTCAAGAGATACTATGTGAGATGGGGAAAGGGGGCGGGGTTTCTGGAGGGCCAGTTAAAAAAAACTCCTGCATAACTGTCAATCATTCCAGATGCACATGTTGATTGCCTCATCTGCTGTTTTTATGAAGGGAAAGAAAAGCTGCTCTTTTCGCATATTTTTGCATTCCAGCCTACTCCGATATTAAAACACAGCACTGCTACACAAAATGAGTAAAAGCTCACCCCTCACCTGCACCCTTACTTACCCCTGTAGTTCCCCACAGTTTGAATACCTCTGCTGCAATATATTTTATTTTGTATACTCAACATTGCTGAACTGAACACCATATGAGTACCATACCATAGTTTAGTACCACAAGGCACTTACAGTAATTTCTACATTGTCCATCTTATCACAGCGTCCTCCAAGGCTGGGTGGTGTTAGAAAACAATCAATACCATAAACAAGGCCTTCGTTGAAATTCAGATTCGACTTTACAATTCGACAATTCTTGTCATTGATATACAGTGCCCCCTAGAGGAATGGGAGAAAATCAGAACATTATCCAGGGTAAACTCAGAAATCTTGCATTTAAAGTAACACAGCACAATTTTTATATATCTATACACTTTTCTTCCCAGCAACAGCTTTCTGGCATTTTTACAGAATATTCTGTATTTTTTTATTATTATAAATAATTAATGGTCAATATCCGTCGACTGAAAACACACCCACACATCAGTCAGTTTAACTATCAGTTAAATAAGAAATAAAACACTAGGTGGTGTGCTGTTATAGGAAATGAATCAACAATGGACTGGTGTGATGTGTGTGATGCATGACGTTGATTATTTTCCAATAACAGGATACCCTGGTGTGCTTTTTTCTTCTTCTACTACAGCAATTTAACAATGCTAACAATTCTTTATTCACTAATTTTTTAAAAAATCTGTTTATAGTTACATTTAATGTTGTGGAATGTCCATAAAACCAGGTAGTTCCTTTTTTTTCAATTAATTTTTTTTTAAAATTTGTATAGCACTTTTAACAATGGACATTGCCTCAACGCAGCTTTACAGAAACATATAAACACAGGATACAGATTTTAAATGTGTGAATTTATCCCAATTGAGCAAGCTATTGGCGATGGTGCCGAGGAAAAACTCCCTAAGATGATATTAGGAAGAAACCTTGAGAGGAACCAGACTCCGAAGGGAACCTGTCCTCATCTGGGTAACAACAGATAGTGTGAATAAGTTCATTATGGTTTTATATGAAGTCTGTTTGTAGAACTAATCTACTGTACAAAGGAGACCCGAGTGCAAACTGCAAGTTCCTTTTACCAGTTATATCATAACAGCTCTTAACATTTGTTCCTCACCACCCTCTTTTTTCTCTCTCTTAAAGTTCAAAACAAAAAAAAAAAACAAATCAAAAGAAAGCAAAAGAAACTGAAAAACCCCTATGACAACAATAAAAAGTGAGAACCAACAAAGACCCCCCTGTGTTAGAAAACATAAAAAGTTACAGCTTGATCTCTGACTGTTACAAAGCACTGACACTAGAGACTCCTTCCAAATATTCTAAATAAACATCTCCTCACAGAAAACTTCATCATGAAGGGTTTGTAAACTGTTTATGTAGCTTGACCCCCAAGACCCTATATAAGCTGTTATGTGTTGTAAATTCAGGGTTGTAAATTAGTATTGCTTTCTTGGTCACTTACTATGTGGTCTTCTCCAACGCAGCTCACAGAAATATCGGAGCCTTGAAGAGTCTTGAGTGAATCAAAATGCATCACCTCTGCAGAGTGCAACTAAACCAGACACATACAAAATGATTTTCTTTCTACCAAACACACTCCGTGTTTCTGTTTCTACAGCACAGTCGGATATGACTATTCTTCAGACATTTTGTGCACTGCTGCAATGCGCATCTAATCAGCGAATAATTCGAATAATTTGGACAATATAGAAATCACACTGTCTCACCTTTTTATCTCGAAGGATGTGGTACTTAAGATACTCCACCAGTTGAGCTCGGTTATGCAGGCCATACAGAAAGTCCTTTTGTGCTTGGGGTAAAGCTGCCATGGTGGAATCTATCGGCAGGAACAGAGTGACTGGCTGGTGCAGAGGATCCTGTATTTGTTTCATCACCTCTGTATCCTACAACAAGCCACAAACGTTTTGCTGAAGTGTTTTTGTTTATAGAAATCACTTTTATGATAGTGGTGATAGTAGTGGTAATTGTAATGAGATAAACGACAAAAGGAGAATTTTTTTTTTTTACACACTTCCAGCAGTTTGTAGAAAGTCTTGAACCCATGTTGATCTGCTATGTCTTTGAGGGAATACTGTCGGGAAAGGAAGATGACATAAAGCTAAGGTTATTTACTGACAAAATGAGTAAGTATAATTTTTTGAATATATAAGCATTTTAGTACTGTTATGGTAAATGGTCTGCACTTATATAGCGCTTTTATCCAAAGTGCTTTACACTGTGTCTCATTCACCCATTCACACACACACACTCTCACACCAATGGTAGCAGAGCTGCCATGCAAGGCGCTGACTTGCCATCGGGAGCAACTTGGGGTTCAGTGTCTTGCCCAAGGACACTTCGGCATGTGGAGTCACATGGGTCAGGAATCGAACCACCAACCCTACGATTAGTGGACAACCCGCTCTACCATCTGAGCCACAGCCACCCCATTACTAAATTAGGTAATTTTATCTATAAAGTATTACTCAAAACTACATTTTGGG
This sequence comes from Ictalurus furcatus, assembly GCF_023375685.1. Taxonomy (NCBI): domain Eukaryota; kingdom Metazoa; phylum Chordata; class Actinopteri; order Siluriformes; family Ictaluridae; genus Ictalurus; species Ictalurus furcatus. The sequence goes on from NC_071273.1 coordinate 18,591,481, forward strand.
ATGTAAATGGATATTATTCATCAACGTTGAGTAGAAGCAAGCACATATTTGAGCACACAGCATGGCATATGAATGAATTTGCATCTGATTCATGAAAGAGTCCTACATCAGCAAAACATACTGTTTGATTTGAGTGTAACTGATGAATCAGCTTCAGATTCACAACTAGTCCGTTTTACATGTTGTATGCATATGCTAAAGTTTAGCCACATATTCATCTAATTTACATGAACCACTACCTAATGCATGCAAGACTTTCAGCAGTGAGCCAAAAGAAAAAGAAAAAAACAACAACAACAGCTACGCTTCAGCAAGTTACAAGTTATCCAAGATCTTTAAAAATAAATAAATAAATAAGCAAGTAAATCATGCAGAATAAATTCAGTTCAGTAGAGTGGAAGTCTTAAAATTTTTTTAATTAAATAAAATCCACTTTGAACACAGTTTTAAGTGAGTGAACGGAGGAAAGGATAGTACAATCAATTCCTTGCTTCTGAAATGAATTCATATGGGTGAAATTAATGATATACATATCACTTGACTGTAATGAACACTTAAGTAAAATGCAAACACTTACATTTGCTTTATCCAGTTGTTCCAGCTGATAACTGGGTGGAAACAGAACAGTGTCAATCTCGTAGAAAATCCCGTTGCTACTTTCTTGATCGCTGTACACCACTTTGGCATTGTTATTGATCTGTATCATACCCTGAGGACAAAGATCAGGTTTAGATCTCAGGTTTGGACTTAAGTATTAATGCTGTTGTCAGACTGGTTACCTCTGAATACGAAATGGTGAGGATTTCACCAGTGAGCGTGGTGAGGTTGCGAGGTTGCTGCAGATCTTCTGGGAGGAGGCGCCGGCATGGCACTATGTGGTACTGCAGGATCGCAGCATTCTTCCGTTTATTTACTTTGTGTTCATTCTACAAAAGGGCAGATGGAGAAGACATATCAGAGTGAACAAAGAATGAAACAAAGCAGGAATAATGGAAAGCATAGAGAGGGTCAAGAGAGGTCAAGAAAGGGTGGGGGGGGGGGTCTATCTTCATTGGTTGGGGTGTTAGGGAGTAATATTTTGATATAGTTATTGGACATAGGGCAGTAATGCTTTAGGATTTATGGAAAGCTTGTGAAAAAAAACATATAAGGTTACATTGAAGGTTTTCTCTCAAGAGACTCTTTGCATGACAGAGAGAAGAGAAGAATCTTCAATTCAATGTTATTTGTATGTCACTTTTAACAATGGACATTATCACAAAGCAGCTCCACAGAAATATATTAATTCTGGATATCAATTAAAAATTTCCACAAATCCCTTTATGAGCAAGCCAGAGGTGACGTTGGCAATGGAAAACTCCCTGAGACGATACTAGGAAGAACCCTTGACAGGAACCAGACTCAAAAAGGAACCGATCTTCATCTGGATAGTGCGATTCCCCTTCTATAACTGTATACTGTACAGTAAAAAGTGCAATTGTATAACCAGGAACTTATGAGCTTATGAGTTACTTATGAGAATCAGAGGTATTTCTGAATTCATTGTAGTTTTAACATGAATTCAATTTTGTTAAAATTATCAACTGTTTAATGATGGAGACCTAAATACAAAACAGTTTGTAGCAATTTATGATTTCTAAATGGGACCATCCACAGTAATCTCACTGATCTATTGCTGTCCATATGGGGCCGTACTCAGCAACGAGTGGTTTTCATCTTCGGTAAACATTATGGGTGACAATTCAAAATTGCTGTTGTAATTTTTCATCCTCATGGTTTTTACATTTTAAATTGATATAATTTGATTACAGTTACTGATGTCAATAAGATTACATTACTTGCATTACAAATTTATTGTTAATAAAACAATATTAAGTAAAATGCATTTTTTAAATAAATCACGCTTACTGGGCATTGAGGGCTATAGCCCTGAAGATTTTTTCTTTATCCCCGAATAATTCTCCACTTGCAGCGGTTTGTGACTATGTAACTGAATGTCAGTAAAAGATGACGGCAGTGTTGTAATTTTATTTCTTCAGTGAACGGAGGCGAGAACAATCAGAAAGGGTTTACAGAAAAAGACGTGGAAACACTCGTCTTATTGACTGACAGTCTCAATTCTGCCAAACGTTAGCTCACAGTGTGAGGAAAAATGGATATACGCAGCATTTTAAAACATTTTAAACCAGTAAAGGGGTTGAAACTGAAACAGTAACATCCTCTGATGCTGAGCAGGAAAACGAGGTGTGTAAATGTCTAAAAGAGTTCCAGTTTACATGAACATGATATGAGCAGAGCATAAGGAAAGATAATGTACTCTGCATGGACTGTAGCAGCTAAACCCATACAATGATAGCTTAGCTGTGCCTCCCCTTGGCTAGCAACATCAAACTAGCCTAGTTACAAAGTTTTATATTTTATCGGTCTGGTAGTCCTACAAGCAGTGACAACACTCGAGGCAGGTTTTATGATAAATCCAACTTTTTCTGACCATGTCATACATTGACGTGCGCTAAAATTACTGAAAGGACTACGAGTTTCACTTTGTAGTGTATATTTGTAGACTTGATAGGTTTTGAAAGTAACTTGAAAGAAAAGTTAAATTAATAATTAATAATCTGAATACTTTTTACATGCAGTAATCAGTAATGTAATCAGATTGCAATTTTAAAGTAATAATTAGTCATTTGTAGTGGATGACTTTTTTGAGTATCTTACACAACAATGCTCATTAATTATATCATAATTTCGAGGTGCTAAGTCATAATTAAATAATAAGTAATAATTATGAGATACTAAGTCATAATTGAGAGACTAAGCTATAATTATGAGATAGAAAGTCATAAGCTATATCAGATACTAAGTCATAATTTCAAAATATTCAGTCATAATTATGAGATAAGTCATACTTTGGATTAAAAGCAATTTTGTAATTTTAATCTTAAAACCATATTAAGTTAGAACCATATCACAGTATCTCAAAATTATGACTTGTTATCATTATGACTTTTTATCTCATAATTACAGTATGATGCAGTACCTTGAAATTATGACTCGTTATTAATTATTAATGAACTATTTCATCCACTTTTTTTAAGTGGATGAAATAGGCTTCTATAGTAAATGAATATGAAAAAAGATTAATCAAACAACTGCACTTACCTCCAGTTTGTGAAAAGCATTATTATTAGGAGCAAACACAGTGTATGGACCACGGTATTGAAGATAATAGACGGCAGCTCTCTGGAAATAACAAAAAATAGAGAAATGTGTAAAAATGGCAGCTCATTAACAATCATGAATATATGTTACAGCCCAACAACGATCATCTTAATCTTTGGTTTCTATAATAAGTCAATTGCTGTAATATCTAATAGGTCATGGTAGTTATTTTTTGTTTTGTAGATCAACTGCAAAGTTTAGGTAGTGCAAACTTTTGCACTCAACCACAGATATTGTGCATTAAGGAATAATATATACTGAAAGGAACAACAACACAACACTACATTAAAGGTGTCATTTGTACACTTTTACTATTGCTATTGCTTTGATATACAGTCCTGTGGAAAAGTATTAGGCACCCTGTTTTTTTCTTCTTCTTTTATTTAAGAACAAATGTTGTTATAGATTATTGTTGTTATTTTGTATTGTTGTTATTTCATGACTTCTGCATTATTGAGTCAGTATAAAAACATTTTATGTCCAAACAGTACTTTTCCAACAAAAATTTTATTGTTTTGTAAATAAATAAATTATATATATATATATATATATATATATATATATATATATATATATATATATATATATATATATATATATATAAATGTTGTCAACATTACTTAACAGACAAAACTTTTCAGGCAAAAAACTTAATGAGGGCTGCTGAGGTTCACCTGCAAACAAGATGCTCTGTAAAACCTACAAGCTAGTTTCCTTATAAAACTGTACAAATTCTACTACTATTTTGCAGTCACATTAAATATTGGCTTAGTTTATTACTGTTTACTGCACTTTCTAGTATTTTTTATGTAGAACTGTTTACTTTCATTGTTTCTCAAGGCATAGTTGGTTTACAGTGTTTCTTTGCATTTCTCTAAGACTTTTGCACAGTACTGTAAAAATACGCTGACTTACTTGCAAACTGTAGTAGAAGTCAGTCAGACCTCTTATTCGTAGCTCCTGAAGTCAAAATGTGACACAGTTAAACAACAAAACATACCACTGTGATAACTTTATCTTGCTTATACATTTCCTTGGCCATGTTAATGGGCTGACTTACAATATATGTACACAGTGCAGATATGTAATAATAATTTCTTGGTTTATCTTTTGGATAGCTACTGCTATTTTTAATCAGCCTTTCTTCCCTTTCCATTGATGTAATAGATATGACAAAAAATGTGATACTGTGAGTACCTGTGTACCTATAATAATACAATGGCCAATAACTGTGAGTAAAATCTAGCTGTCCATAATAAAGTGGCCTATAAGTGTTTTGGACAGTATGGGAGAAATTCGAAAGTTCAAGTGTTCTAACCCTCATGAGGTTGGCTTTGCACTTTATCCCATCTCCAATGTAATCCAATGTGCAAGTGCAGTTCCTCTCTCCTGGGCCTGTCATCGTACACCTGGCAAATTGGTGGCATCCTCCATTTTTCTGACAAGTATCAGATGAACACACTCAGTCACGTTACAAAAAAGAATCCACCAGAACTTCCCAGAACTTCCCATCCACTTCCCAGAATGGCCTACAAACATGGCCACCACAGACTACAATCCCCAGCACCCTAACTCCACTGGCACATTCACCTGACTACTAATCACGCACATCTGATTCCAATTACACACACTGCCTATATAAACGGACTCTGAGCACTGCCTCATTGCGAACTAAGGCTCAGTGTACACCTACCTGAACTTACCAAGCTTTTTGAATCTGTGTATGATATTCTGGTTTTTGATCTTGTCTTGTTTTCTGGTTATTGGATTTTGGATTTTGCTGATCGCCTGACCTCTTGCCTGTTCCTGTTTATGACTGTGCTTCATGTTTTGGATTTGTTTGCCAGTTTTTAATTAATTCTAACCTGCACTTGCATCCGTCTCCGACTCTGACACGACATTTATAAAGCCTGGCATTCACCCATAAAAATGCTCCTAAGGAGTTTTAATTACATTCATATAACTTTATAAGGCATTAGCAAACGGCAGGTTACATGATGCATTATAACATCTGTTCATAACAATGTTGTATTTTCTGTGATGATAAATGTACTGCAGATTATAATGCAATAAACTATATACCTTTCTCAGTTTCTCAAATTGTACTCAAATCCAGTGTTTACTAGACGTTATGTAGTGTTATGGATGGTTATGCATGGTTATTACATGTTCTATGAAGCAAGCTTTTTAAATAGCTTTTAAATGTGAATAAATGTGAATGAAATCTCATGCATGATAACTTGTGTCACACATATTATACCCAAACCTGTGTTACAATGCATAACAACAACAGTGTCAACACTATCGTTATAAATAGATTATAATGCATTATATCATATGACTAATGCATGGCATTATAAAATATTATGCACAGTATACAAATAAGTTACTGAAGACAAATAAACCAATAATATATCAAGTTAATCAACATTTACAATGTGTTATAATGCATTATAACAATAGCATCAATAATAATAATAATAATAATAACAACAATAATAATAATCACAATAATAATAATAATAATAATAATAATAATAATAATAATAATAATAGTGTCTACAATATCTTTATGAATAGATTATAATGCATCAGAACATGTTATTATGGAGTTATACATTTTTATATTTTTTGTACAGTGCTATACTTGTAACTATAACTATTTATTAGCATTTATACAGATCCAATACACAATATCATTATAAAGTATTACATATAACACACAGTATATAAGCAGTTATTGAAGATGACTGAGTGTAAGGTGTATATATATACATACATACATATATATATATATATATATATATATATATATATATATATATATATATATATATATATATATATATATATAAGTTATAAATGCATTTATAATGCATTATGAAATCCGAATTTGCAGGATTTCTCAACAAGATATTTTTATTATTATTATTATTATTA